>NC_056736.1:625037257-625344757 GCF_019279795.1 Protopterus annectens
TGACTGTTTTATTACCTGGCTTTACTGCCTCTGCTTTTTTCCAAGAACTTTATACTTCCATAATGTCACAAGGCTTAACTGTCCAGATTTTTGCAGAAAGTCTATATTTTACCTCACAGTTTTGGTTCTGTTCTGCATAAGTTTTGTGATTTTTTTTTTTTTATGGCAGATCATCTAGGAGTGAAGTTGTTAAATGAGTTAAACACTTTATATACTATAGAGAATGCATGCTGCTGCCAGACGTTATTCTTTTAACTTTCTAAGTGTGTACGAGCAATATTTTGGGTCATTGCCCCCCCCCCCCATTATTTTTTACTTTGTCCAGATTTCTTTTTCCTAGAGGTTGAGCGGTATGTGATGTTGGTGAGTCATTCCTCTGTGCTGCATACATCTGCTTCAGTGGGAATGGATGCAGCTCTAGACTGAACATCTCTGGTATCTGCAGACCTGTAGTCAGTGTTTGTCATATAGTAATGTGGTTGCTGCTCCTCAGAAAGCAGCTTCAAAGACTGCATTGGTGTCCATTCCCTGCACCTCCTCCAGGCACCTTGCTGTCTGTTCCTCATCTCATTCAGAAGTTCATAGATTATTACTAGGCTAACCACCCCAGAGGTCCTTTTTAAGCCTATCCATGATTCCCATTGTGTCTGACAAGTTTTTATACCCCTAGGGTGATTTTAAGGTGTATATGTAGGCTTGGACATGGGTGGTCAAGGAATTATTGGCTGCCTCAGTATACTAGAAGCATATGTGCCAAACTAGGGGTATATTTGTGATCCCCCACCCACTGTTCCAAGTTACACAAATGTCAAAAAAGATTAGTTAAAAAAAAATATTTAAAGTTTTTTTGTATCATTAGAAAGTAAGGGTGTTTTTTTCACAGGCTAAAATAATTTTGATTCTGCATTTTTGTTAAATTCAGAAATTATTAGAACAGGTAATTGTGCTCTATTGTCCTTCCCCCTTGCACTTGCCACATACTTAGCTGTTCTGTAGCCATTTCATTCATAGTATCATGGGGCAGTGGCTAATAGGAAACAGACTGTGTCATTCAAACAGCTGTCAGCCCCGCCTCCTTGGTATGCCCCTTCTTCTCCAGTATGCATTCTGCATGCTCACATACATGACGGCCTGCTGTGCCTTTCTGTGAGGGCGAGCATGTTCTCACACTCACTGTGAAGACTACTGCAGAATGTAACACTTTTCCCCAGCTGATATGCTGCAGGCCATATGCCTTCTCTGCAGTATGTACTGGCATGGCGGCCACTTGCTTTCATCCCTCCCTGACTGGTTCCTCCAGTGCCAAAGCCCCTACTTGATTTCTGATTGGGTTATAGTAAAGGCTTTATTCTTGTCTGCCATGGAACTGCACCAAGGTAGTTGTGTTGCGACTCATCTGACTGGCTTAACTTTTGGTGCTCCTGGTAATTCTTTTGTGGGCTGTGGATATTGTGGTGGATATCAAGACTCTGAAGGGTAGCTAGGATTTGATAAAACTACACAGCAGCTGTGCTTAGAGCTGAAGTCTCAAGCACTGAGTCTTGTTTTACTAGGCCAAATAAATTTTATGCTCTCACCTTGTTTGAGGTTAATACCTCTGGTATCCGATACAGTCAGTAATTGCAGTACAGGATTTAATTCTTGCAGCACTGTCAGGGCTCTCTTTCAGTAAAACATAGATTTAAAGATTGCTTTATAAAAATGCAGTGGTAACAACTTAGGCCAGACATACCTCTGTAAAGAGGTAAAAGATTTTTTTGATAATTTAAGTAAAGCCTATCTTTAAATTGATTTTTTTCCCCCTACTAGGTGCCATGAAGTGTTTAGCAGAGGTCATGCAGCCCCTTTCTCCAAAATCCTGACTTTCTACAGACATGCACCGTTTGAACTGGAAGCTTACTATTCTGACCCCAGCAGCCTGCCTTATCCTGAAGGAAAGATTGGTACGTTTGATACACATGAAACTTAAAGCAAGTGTCCAAGAAGGTGTTTAGGATGTTGCCCATTTGATGACTGACTTTTTCTTTTGTTTCAGGTCACTATACTGTTCAGAACATAGTGCCAAAGAATGGTGAAGTGTCAAAAGTTAAAGTCAAAGTCCGCATCAACACTCATGGTATTTTCAGTGTGACTGGTGCAGCCATTGTAGAGAAAGTGCAGATGAATGAAAATGAAACTGTTTTACCACCTGATCAGGCGTTACAGGCTGTGGACACCTCTGAGAATGTCGAAGATGAAGTAAGTAGTACGCTCACACTTTTTCATGTTTTCTACTGTAAAACATTTCAATCTTAATTCGCTATTAGACCATGTAGAATTTACAGACAGTAGTGAATTCATTGAGGATTATGTCCTGTGGTGGAGTCCGAGGGGAATGAGTCGTATTTAGTCTTACTGTAACATAATGTCTTACTTCATAATTGTAAGGCATTTGGTGCTAACATGGTTAATAGAAGAAAGTGTGCTACTGGAAATGGTTATTCTGTTTCTTATGCTTTTAGCAGTAGAATGCCACCATGTCTCTAGGCCCAAGTGAAAGAGGCTCTTGTCTTAAAAGCCACTTGTTGCAGGCACACATACTGATGCGTTAAAGTATGAAGATTCCCCGCTGTTATCACTGAGCTAGCAGTCCGGTGTTGTGCATTTATTAGGGAAGCATCTTTTGTAAGTTTAAACCCTGACCATTTGTACATGGTTAATTAACACTGAGGCCTCCTATAGGCTTTTTTAACAAGTATAACTTCGGTGTGACTTGTTATTAGTCCAGTGTTATATCCTACTTTTTTTCTCATTTCTTTTTGGCTGCCTGAGCTGAATTGCCAGGTGTACAAAGAAAACTTGATTTCTGCAGTAATCTGCTGTGACTGACCGGCATTGCTGTAGATACTAATCAGAAAAGAATGCTGTTAAGTGGAAACTCTCTTGCTGTACTCTGTTTATCACAGCAGATGCGTTTACATTATTTCTCTGACTACTGCATTCTATCCACATACTTATTTTGCTTTTGTTTTCCAGGTTTGTCCACCTGGGTTTAATCAAAAACCCCTTTCAGCTGAGGCCTGTGGAGAAAAACCTTCAACATATTACAAACATTTTTAGAGAAAAACCTTCAAAATATTACAAACATTTTTAAACAGACTTTCAGTGGTATATATGAGCAGATATTAGGCAATATACATTAACAGTTGCACATGCCTTTATTTCATATTAATGTAATTGTTACAGTGTCAAGTATTTAAGCATTTAGTAAATGTTGAACAGTAAGTATTTGAAGAGGTATATTATTGGGTCTTAATTTGAGAATAGAGCTTGTGATTAATTAGAAATTCATAGAAATGGAATTGAGGTCAGAAAATGTTAATATTGTGGCCAAGAGGTGGTGTAATAAGCAGGTGCAGAGGCAATTGTGTATGGCTGTCATAAGGTCTTTAACAGAAGTGTAGAAGTGGGGTGGCAAATCTTGTCACATAAAATGTATGTGCCTGGTAGATGCTAGTAAAACTATTCAGGTATTGGTGAAAGCTGTTAAGGGGCGTAGAGTTCTGAGTGAAGAGAAATGGTTTGTCGATATGGCAAGCTGAAAATTAGTGTCATTTATCCTGGAGATATGCAGGAGCATCCATTGATTGATTTGGTATAGTTGTGTTTTAAATTAGTTTACATTCTGAATGGATTTCAGTAGTAAAGGGATGTGGTTACATAGTTTAGCTACATGCTCTGAATATAGTGTCATTAGCAGTATTAGATGATTTGGCTGTAATGATTAGTGATTTGGATTTGGAGTCGGCATAGATAGAGCATAAAATTTAGTTGGGAGAGTAGTATTGTGTTAAGTTGTTTAGGACCGAGCATTTGTCTGGCTTATAGTGAAGTTTGTATACCAAATGAACCATGAAGCCTGGAATCCAGGACACTATAAAAATATTAGAACAAAAGTCCGTGTGTGATAGCCAGTATTTTAAACAAAAGTCCATTTATTGTGAGCAAAGGTTTAAGCGCTTTCATCTCAATGTAGAGACTTCATCAGAAACAATGAATTACTTTTAATTACACCTTTTATAAATCCTTAATGAATGACATCACACCTTCAATTAAAAACTTTTTAAACAAACATAGCCCTACAAATGAAGACTTAAAATTTTTTCCGACCCAAATGTATTAAATGCATACAAGTTAGTACATTTGGCAAGAAATAATTAAAAATTTGTATGAATATTGTGTCTTAAACTGATCGAATTAATATATTTAATAAATACTTAGTAAATACTGGTACAAAAGATATAAATAACAACATTAAGTCTGTTTAAAAACTCATAAATGAATTCATCATACACTACTTATTAAGTTCTGTCAGTGTTCTAAAAAATGAATGTATAAATATGTATTTAGTTTTTAAAAACATTGTTGAATTTCTTAAATAGCAAATGAATATATACTTTTTTATTTATATGTAATAATGTATATAAATGTCTCAAACCTAAACTTCACATACATCAAATATTGTTTGTCCTTTCAATAAGAAGAGGTGTTAATGACACTGTTTCATTCAGTCCTGGGGGAAACAGAGGCCAATCTGTACTGCCACTGGCTCTCCTTCTTTTTTAATAAATTTTTCGAACGGCGTGGGACTTCCGTTTCTTCAACCTAACTTGGGCAACCAGGTTAGGATGGTTCACAGCAGTCGCGAAACGGAGAAACAGGGTTTTCAAGAAGTTGTTGGCAGAAATGTGGATTGTAGTCGTTCTCATGGTACAAAAGATGTTATTAATGAATGTCGTGATGACTTGGGTCCTTCTCCAATTCTTATCGATTCAGGAAATACCTCCCATACAAACGACATTGTCCGACCTAAAACAGGTATTGTTTTCTTGCCTTTTAACAACAGTGAGAGACTTTCTAACCATCATTTGGTGGATAGAAACGATAAAAACGTTAAGAATGGTGGCGATGTAATGGGTTCTCGTTCAGGGACTATTTCCCAACAAGAAGCCACCAATAGATTCGACAAAATATTTTCTAAGAAATTCTGTTTTATTGCTAGTGAAAACTCCAACTCTAATGTTCAAAATGTGCAACAAAAGGACAAGGACTATGACAACGAGTCCTTAAAAGATTAAATTTTTTCCATGGAAAAGAGACTATTTAAATTTAAGAGTTTAGAAATTGATATTGCATATTTAAAACAATGTATTGAGTTAAAGATTGTGCCGCAAGGGCTTAGAATATTTAAGTTTCCCTTTGGGATAGAATATTCTGAGGATATCATGAATGATTTTTGTGATTATTTTAACGAAATTGGTCTGGGTCTTTTAAACAAAACAGTACATTATTATGAAATACAGAAAGAGAATGTTTTAAAACATGTTCAAAGTTTGGACAACATCATTAGAAATGATTTATTATTTTCCCATTACAGTACTATGTACTTTAAAATGCTGGATAAAGTGGAAAACAGATGTTTTAACATTTTTCAGAAGAAAAAAAGAAAAATTATTAGGGATCAGAAAAGCTATCAAGATAACGTTGCATATATAAATAAGAATCACAAACTATCTTACAACATGTCTAACAGAAATAAATTTATACACAAACAACAACAAAGACATGACAGTATGGGATATTCACCTAGATTCTCACCTACTTCCAGGGTTCATTATACAGAACAGATGGAAGAATGGGTGGAAGAAGGTAGGGAAACTCACAATTTAGATGATAGGGATTTTCCTATCCTCAGACGCTCAGAGAGACTGGCACAGCATTACAACAACAAAGGGGAGTACAACAGAACATACTACCCCCAGAAAAAGAACCAATATTCACACCAAATGCATGCATTTTAGAGTCTCATAATGACAATAGCTATACTGGGCCAATAGATCATATTGTATTTAAAAAAGATGGTTTTACCATCTATAACTATTCAGATTTAGTTATTACTGAGGATTATTTTTCTCTTTTTTTCTAAAGGAATTAAATTCATTCCCACTCATGCGGGTGACCTTGTAGAAAGTATAGAAGGTCTCAAGCTTTATGTAAGAAAATTAAATCTAAAGCTACTTTTTGAACCTACACAAGAGAATGTTACAAACTATACAGAAACTACAGACAAAATAAAAAAGAAGAGTATCTACAACCCACCATTACACCCTTTATTAGAAACCTATGAAAAATTAGTAATGGAAGATTTATACAAAGAATTCAAAGAGAACAGGAGGTTTGAGCATTACAACCTCACTAAAAATGAATTCAGGCTTCTAGGGGATCTTAGGAATGACCATAGCATTCGCATTATGGTTCCAGATAAAGGTGGGGGCATTGCCATTTTCAAAAGTGAAAACTATTCTAATGCCATGAAAACACTCTTGACTGATGAAAACACATACTGTCAAACTTCTATAAATCAAATAAATATTTCATACTCAAGAATTAATAGTCATTTGGAGGAATATTTATTAGAGGAGAGAATCAGTCCTAGTGAATATGACTTTCTTTTCACAAAATTTCCTAAGATTCCGGTATTTTTTGGGATACCAAAAATACACAAGGACATTTATATGCCTCCTTTAAGACCTATTGTGGCAGCCAAGGGATCGAAAATACATTCATTATCTGTATACATTGACTTTCACATACAACATGTGGTACAAAAGACCCCACACTTGTTAAAAGATTCTTGGGAATTTTTGAAAAGTATCAAGCAAGACTTATTTGATGACGACGTTTTATTTTTAACCATTGATGTAAAAGACCTGTTTACATGCATTCCCAAAAATGAAGGAATGAACCTGTTTGAAGAAGTACTTTTTAAACATTCAGATTTGGAAAATGATAAAATTTTATTAATATGTGAACTAATGAGTATAATTCTTGAGAACAATTTTTTAAGTTTTGAAGGGGAACTATACCAACAAGTCACTGGTGTCCCTATGGGTGCCAATTGTTCACCAGTGTATTCCAATTTGGTGCTATTAGGCTGGGAAACCCAGTTTGTTTTTAATGGACCTTTTTGGCCTCACATTAAATTATATCTCCGGTATTTGGATGATATTTTTATTATATGGGGGGGATGTAAAGAGGACATTATAAAATTTATAAATTACATTAATAACAGCACAACCTTTCTCTCCTTTACTTTTCAGTACAATAAGATGAATATTAATTACCTTGACACTTGTATATACAAGGATATATCTAAAAGACAGTTCAAATCTAAAATATTCAGGAAGAAAACATTCTGCAACGCCTATTTACATTTTGACAGTTGTCATCCTATGTCACAAAAAGTTAGTATTATAAAAGGGCAAGCTATAAGAATTGCTAGGATGAGTTCACATTTAGAAGATTTGGAATCAGAATTTATTGTGTTAAGGGAAATGTTTCTAGAGAGAGGATACCCTTTAGATTTGATTAATACTACTTTGCATAATATACACCAACAATGGGGTAAAAAATACATTCCCTTATTAGGCTCTGACGAAAGCAAAATAGTGGATAGGGCTAATAGTAAAAATTTTCATACTACTTGTGTTTTAACATACAACACAAAGACCCCTACCATTAGAAACATCTTCCAAAGAAATTGGAACATTTTTAGATCCAATGACGGCATACACAAAAAGTTGGGTAAAGGACCGGATTTTGTCAACAGAGTGGGTTTTAATATGAAACAACTTTTGGAATACAAAAGACCTTGTATCCATCAGAACAAACGGGGTACAAAAAAATGTGGAATGTGTAACTATTGCCCCTATATCTGTGTCGAACCCATGATTAGGTTAAACAATGTTATGAAAAGCAAAGTTTATTTACAAAATGGTAATTGCAACACCAAGGGAGTGGTCTACCTGGCTATATGTTGTACCTGCCAACAATTCTATGTAGGCAAGACTGAAAGATCATTTAAGAACAGGATATATGAACATTTAAATGATATAAAGAATAAAAAGAACACCAATTCTTTATATAAACATAGTACATCCTGTCCAGAATTTAGGAAATTTACATTTGGTATTTTGGATACTGTTATAATAGACACCAGAGGGGGGGACTGGAAAAATTTATTAAAAAAGGAGAGCCAGTGGCATTACAGATTGGCCTCTGTTTCCCCCAGGACTGAATGAAACAGTGTCATTAACACCTCTTCTTATTGAAAGGGCAAACAATATTTGATGTATGTGAAGTTTAGGTTTGAGACATTTATATACATTATTACATATAAATAAAAAAGTATATATTCATTTGCTATTTAAGAAATTCAACAATGTTTTTAAAAACTAAATACATATTTATACATTCATTTTTTAGAACACTGACAGAACTTAATAAGTAGTGTATGATGAATTCATTTATGAGTTTTTAAACAGACTTAATGTTGTTATTTATATCTTTTGTACCAGTATTTACTAAGTATGTATTAAATATATTAATTCGATCAGTTTAAGACACAATATTCATACAAATTTTTAATTATTCTTGCCAAATGTACTAACTTGTATGCATTTAATACATTTGGGTCGAAAAAAATTTTAAGTCTTCATTTGTAGGGCTATGTTTGTTTAAAAAGGTTTTAATTGAAGGTGTGATGTCATTCATTAAGGATTTATAAAAGGTGTAATTAAAAGTAATTCATGGTTTCTGATGAAGTCTCTACATTGAGATGAAAGCGCTTAAACCTTTGTTCACAATAAATGGACTTTTGTTTAAAATACTGGCTATCACACACGGACTTTTGTTCTAATATTTTTATAGTGTCCTGGATTCCAGGCTTCATGGTTCATTTGGTATATTAATCAACAGTTTGGCTGGCTATTTTTTGTCTTTTGTTTATAGTGAAGTTTGTATGTTTTAATTAGCTGAGAAAGATCAGCTATGCGATGTGGTATTTCTACCTACCGTAATTCTCTTGAGTGCCAAGCAGTGGTGTGTTCTCTTATGGTTTACTGCAAATATGGTTGTTTCATTTTAATGTTACTTAGGTTTGGAAAGTTGAGATTTGAAGGTTAGTGAAGATTGGAATAACATAGAGGAAACATGGCAGTAAAAAATTAAATGTTATATGTCTTCAGGCTCTTCAGTGAGGTAGATTTCTACCTTTTAATTTCTCTAAGTCCTTTGGGTTTCTAATACCATGACGAGAATGGACCCCATTTCTAAGTCAAAGTATAATAAAAGTTCATGAAATTAGTATTGTTTCAATCTGTGATGTTAGCAAGAAGTGCTCTTCATAGCACCTGCAGTGTGTCCAGTATTGACTCCTGCAATTCATACTGAGTTGCGTGTCTGTAACATATCCAAGTACGATTGTAGTGTCTTTCTTTATAAGACCCGTTGTTCCTACTACTATTGGAACTGTCTGGGTATCTTTCAACATTGCCCTCATTTTTGCCTGCAAATCCTGGTATTTTATGACTGTGTCTCTCTGTATGCAAGAAACTGTAGTCACTGGGTGTGGCAGTTTCAATGATCAATGCTACTTTTGTCTTCTTTTCTTGGACTACTATATCTGATTTTCTCCCAACTATTTTTTGAACTGTTGGTAATGGGTGATCCTTTGTGATATAAACTTCACTTTCTTTAGTGCTGTGTGGCTTATGTTTCCAGTGTTTTTTTAGCTACTTCAGTATTATAATATTTGCCCCAATGCAATGGTCTTCCCACATTATTATGCCTTTCAGTATACTCCCATTAATACAGCACACCTAGCAACAAGATGCATGACTGTTTCCAATTCCGTTTTCCAAAATGTACATTTGTCTTTCTCCCACATGTTCGATGGACTATGTAAACCAGTGTGCACGTAGTCCACTGTCTTGGGCCGCCAAGATTAACCTTTTATCTTTTGGTTTAAATTTATCTCTCCTTGACCATTCTTGGATTCGATCCTGATCAGCATAAGTTTGTTCAGTATTTTCTGTACTTGCAGCTATATTTATGCATTTTCCACATTTCATGCCTTCTCATCTGATCCTTCAGCTTATGTTATTTCTTTTGTTTTCTGGCACATTTAGTTATTGCCTGCTTTTTACATACTTCTGCTTTGATATCCATTCTCATATGCTACCGATATGCATCTGCTAGACTAAGCTGGAACGTCATTTAAGACTCATTCCCAGCATATTTTAAAACTTTCACTATGTTTGGGTTTTGTGAGGTCAGCAGACATGTATGCAGTCCTATGATTGTAGATGTATATGCATGCAATCAATTTTGAGGAGGCCCATACCTCCTTCAGAAAGAGGAATATATAGTCTTGATATACACTGATGTTTGTAAATTATTTGATAAACATGAAGCATCCTTCTTATTTTCTTGTCCAACCGATCAGACACCTTTTTGTGCACATCATTCACTCCAAAACTGTAAGTTAGGACAAGAAGAGCAAATTGGATTATAGCGTGGATTTTGTTCCTAGATGTCAGTGCCGTTTCCAAGTTTAGTTTTCTAAAATTTTCCTTATTTTATTCGCATTTGTTCATGTTTTATTGATTCTTTATCAATTCCCAAATATTTATACACTCCCTCTTGCTCCAGATTTTTATTTTTTATAATGCACTTTTAACCACTTATGATACATGGTGGTCATATATGATGACATAAGAATACACAAAACTTAGGTAGCTCAAAAAAAATGGGCACAATCTGAGCCAGGTTAAAAAAAAAAAAAAAAAAAAAAAAGCACTCCTTAGAAAAATACGGTCTTAAAGGAAACAACATTACTTTAATAACAGAGAGCAAGCTTTCACACACGGATGCTTTTTCAGGTATAAGTAATAGTAAAACGAGTAAGTGAAGTATATATATTTGATGTTGTCAATCTTCATTCTATCCTCAGTGAGCAAGTTCGGATCCAATCCATTGGATTCGACTCAGCCGATACTAAAGCTCGCAGCCACAAGATCTCTTGAGTTCTCCCTTAACCCACAATGCACTTGCCAAATTACCTCAGACCTTTTTTGCTGCTTCTAACTATTGGATGTGGTCTACCAGTTTTTCTCAAGCTGTATTAGATAAGTGAAGTTTTTTGTTCATAATTCTTTCTATTAAGTAGTTTCTTTAGTTTTAACCTTTAGTTTTTTGTGATTAGCATCTCCGCTGTTTTTCTCCCTTGCCCTTATGACTTTTTTGTAAATTTGTACATACCAGTGTTGGTATTCCCTTGCCTCATTTTCTGTGGTTCTGGTGTCTTCAGAGTGTTGTAACTTTTTTCCCTTTTGCGGCTGCTGCTGTCTTTCTTCTTGTTTCCTTCTCATACTTGGCACTGCTAGATACTATCAGTATTATCTCCCTTCCCTTATGATCTGGCCCTGTTCCGTCATTGCATTGATGGTAGTGGTTACTTTTTCTATTTTGGGTTGCCTTTATATGAGAGTGTTTATGTACTATTATTGTTTGACTTGCATATTGCAAGATTGACAATCTGTGGGTTTCAAGAAATGCTGCAAATGAGGGCATACGTTGCCGCTCTCGGATGCACACACGCTTTCTGTGTACTGCTTGGTGCCATTACACTTGCAGGAAGATTGTTCAATTTGCCACAGATTTAAACTGCGAGCTTTAACAGAGCATAAAACTAAATTGATATTAAAAGGTCTCCTCCCTTCCTCTTTTGGAGAAGCCATGTCCCAGCCTCCAAAATCAAAGCTTTCACTTCCTCAAAATCTTCCTCAGTCTCTTCACAGAAAAGAAATGCTAAACATCCAGTTTCAACCCCCAGATCAGGAAAAAATGAGAATTCAGGATCTGACTGCTTCCTTGGATCCTATGATTTCCAAATTGACTATTACAGATCCAGCACAGAAGGAAAAAAATAATCATTGGATTAGACAGAACCTTTGGAGAGACTATATTGCCCTTGTACTTAGATATTCTTTCAGTGGACCCAGTTCCTGACGAGCTTCCATCATCTTTTTTTTGCAGAGACCATCATCCCCCTCCAGTTACTCTACTTTTTCTTCCAGAAGGCTGACAGAAGATGTGGGGAGAGTGATGAGGAAGATCATTTCAGCACAGGGGTAGATTGTTTTTTCATCTGCGTCTACCCCTCTGGGTTAGGTTATCTGACTTTTCACCACACCACCCCTGCAAGTTCCTCCTCTAACACTATCTGTTGCCGTAAGAGTTTCAGGATCCCAGTTGTCTGGATCCATCAGTTTCTGATCCGAGGATCTCATATCTTCAGATCAGACATAATCTCTGAGACCTCTGATCTTTTTAGATCTGCAGAGCTCTTGGAGCTGAAGCCTGCCTGCCGGATCCAAGGTGCAGCATTCAACTCTGAAGTTTTTAGAGCCACTGGACAGTTCGGTCTGGCTTCCTCCTAAGGGTAGGTGCCAATGGATGGGGGAGAGGGGATGATTTGTTGAGGGGGAAGAGTCCACACACTCACCTCCTGAAGATGTTCCCTTGGGAGACATATTTAAAAATCCTTAAACAGAAAAGTGGCTGGACATCCTCCAACCTTATGTTGGAGGAATCTATTCTCCTAGAGACTTTTGGTACAGGACCCTGCACTTCCTGGGTGACTCCGAGCCGCCCACCATTGAGCTCGTTGATATTATCGCTAGGTGTGGAAGGAGCCTGACTGCATAGAACCCATGCCTCAGAGACCAGACAGGATAATGACACCACCTACAGACAGTTTTGGGAGAAAGGGATTCCAGTTGATGCCATGGTTGTTGCGGCGGCCACAAAGAAAGAAATAGCCGACGAACGTTCCACTGTCCACCCCCCCATACAAGGAGTTACATGCTATGGACAGACTGGGCAAGCATGTCTTTCCTTCAGCGGCCTTTTCCTTGCAGTCGCTGAACTATTTGGCACATTTTATTAGACTTCAGAGAGATTTAACCAAGGAATTATCAAATACTCTGTCAGGAGCTGTCTGAAGACGTGCAAGATTTGGTAACTTTTCTGTTGGCAACCCTACAGTCAATATCCAATAGTTCCAAGAGGTTAGTTTCCAGCATAGTGGAAGGGACCTAAACAGCTGCAGGCTCAGGCATTTCCATGAGGAGGCATGTGTGGATGAGATGGGGAGATTTGTTTAAGTCCAAGTTCATCAATGCTCCCTTTGACCGAACTAACCTTTATGCCCCTAAGATATAAGAAACCGATGTCCAGGTGTGAAAAGGATGGAAAGACCTTGACCGCCATGGGCATGCATTTTTGGCCCCCCCCCCCAAAAAAAAAGATCCCAGTCCAAGAATCAGTGGAGTGGCCTGAAAATGTGGTCCCAAAAGTCCCAAGGTCTGTTCCATGTCAAGGAAGTGATGCCAGGGGCAGAGGGGGGAACTCCAATGGACGTAATTATCCTTGTGGTGTAAGTGACCTGCAGAAACCTGGGTTCACAAAGCTTTCTTTGATAAACCCTACCAGGGAAGCTGAATGGATGCTGAACTGTCCATCTCTGGAGACACTTGGAGGAGATTTATCCCTGCACCAGAGAGCCTGGCTAGACTTAAAAGATACTTGTGTGCAGAGGATTATATCCAGAGGTTATATAATTTTCCCTACCTCCAAATTCCCAGAAAAATCCCTGATATTCCACCCAGTCGAAGGGATCAAGCAGCAATTCACATTCAAAAGTGGCTAGAAAAAATAGTTATCCAAGAGGTCCTACCAGACCAGATAGGATCTGGAACTTACTCAAGGTTTTTTTAGTGCCGAGGAAGACAAGGGACTGGAGACCAATTCTGGATCTCCTGTAGCTAAACAGATCTGTTCAAACCAAGTTCTGGATGTTCACAGCTCAGTCTGTTCTCCCTTTTCTAGGCAAGGACGACTGGACATGCTTGACAGATCTTCAGGATGCCTACTATCAAATAAAAATGAACAGGCGATACAGAAAGTACCTAAGCTTCTGGCTGGGAGCCAGTCACTACCAATTCAGAGTACTGCCCTAAGGACTCACCACAGCCCCAAGGTGTTCACCAAATGTATGGCAGTATTAGCAGCTTACCTTAGACTGCAGGGATTCCAGATGTGTCCCTACCTGGATGACTGGCTCATTAATGCTCCGACCAGGCATCAACTCATACATGCAAGAGATCAGGTTCTCTCAGGTTCTCCACACCAGTGCTCTCCTAGGAACAATCATAAACGTCAACAAATCACAACTTCAACCAACTCGGACATAGGAATTTATTGGAGCACTGCTCGATGCAAAGACTGCCATTGTTTTCTTTCCACCACATCAAGTTCAAACCGTAAGGTCACAGGTCAAGAAGTTTGAAGAGAACCTATCCATCTCAACTCGCGCAGTTGTCAGACCTCTAGGCCTTATGGTGGCAGCGATAGCCTTAATCCTTTTGGCCAGGTTTTTCATGCAGATTCTCCAGTGGATGTTGGCTACTCAGTGGTCATTCTTCCATCAGTCAGTGTCATATCAGATAAAAATTACAGCACTTCAGAAGAGATCTCTACTGGTGTATCCAGTCCGATGAACTGCTTCTTTGCTGTCCCTTCATTCCTCAACAGCCCAAGTCCATAGTGACCAGAAATGCTTTCCAGATAGGGTGGGGGGGGCATTATCTCAGGAAGACAGTCGAGGGTACTTGGTCCTCCCGAAGAGGCCAGTTTGCATATAAATGTCCTAGAAATGAGAGCACTGTTTTCGGCATTGCAAGTTTTTCCAAGATGTTCTTCCCTTTTGGGAGGATTGCAATTCAAACGGACAATATGTCAGTTGTCTAGTACATCAACAAACAGGAGGGATCCAAATCTTACCCATTATGTTGAAGTGCTCGGGGGCTGACAGCGGACAATCTCTTCGACAGCTTTTTTTTTGGCGATGCACATTCCGGGGAGATCAACGTGATTGCAGACAAACTGAGCAGGTGCATTCTTCTTCCACAAGTGGCCCCTCAATGAGAAAGTGATGGACGACATTTTCCATCAGTGGGTCTAGCCATGCTGTGATCTTTTTGCCTTTCCGCTAGCCCCCCCGGGTCTCCTTTATGCTTTCCCACAACCCCATTGATTGCAAAATTTCTGCAAAAAGCTGCCAGGTCGAAGAGCACAGTGATCCTCATTGCCCCCTATTGGCCTTGGCAATTTTGGTATGTCCTATTCGAGGTTGCAGTATTCTTTACATATGGGTTGTATTTCGCCCTATGACCCGATATCCAACCAGTATATAAAAGCTTTTAGCCACTGCCAGTACATAAGACATCAAATGTCTGCTTTGACAGTGTCAGCCATAAAAGGAAGTCCGCATGTACCATCCTGAGAACTTTTCTGCTGCCAGTCTAAAGGTTGACTCCTGCGTACAATCTGCATTCAAATTTTGTGTGCGTCAACTACCATCTTCAGATAAGTGCCCCACTGGACAAATGTCTGTTTTTGTTCATGTCATCCAAGAAGGGCAAGTGTAGGTGTGGAAAGCAGATTCCATATAAAGATAGTCACGATCTCTGTCTTTTCTACCGATTCTGTTCCATTTGTCAGGCCTTTGTGTCCAAGACTTTGCATAGCCAGCTTTTGGCTCTTAATCTGTATCTTGAGAATCAGTGGCTTAAACGTCTGGCTAAAGACATTATGGAGGGTTCCAGGGATCCTTCGGCTGAGCCGAGTTCGAAGAAGGTGAGTAAGCAGAAACTTGAATCCTCTTCTGCTGCGCCTTCTACCTCGGACATACCCCTTGAGGTCTGTGAAGACTCACTGGTACTGTCGGACGTTGGGTCTCTTTCTTTGGCAAGTACCTTTGTAGAAGCTGGCAAGAGAGTGGATCCCAGCATGTGCAATGCTATTCAGATGTCTGTTTCAGTTGACATGAAACCATGGCTTGTTGCGCTGGAGGACTCCGGCGATGTCTCCGCTGCTGCAACTAGGGATCCTTCTTTAATTACGTCAGCCGTTAGGCCTGCATGTTGGGTTTCTGTTCTTTGACCCCCTCTCACAGAAAGGCACGTGAAGAAGAAACAAACGACAAAAATCCCTTCTTCTCCTCAGTCGGAGTGGGATGCCTTTTCCCATGTTTTGATTAAGGCCTTGAAGCCTACTTCCTCTCTTCCACAGCCTTCTTTCACTTCTTCTCCAGTTCAGGCTGCCGGGTCTCAGGGGCTTGACTCTGATTCTGAGGATTCTTCCTCAGATGATGACTCCCTGGCATACTCCACCCAAATTACTTCACCTCTGGAATATGCATCCCCTGAGGAGAAATCCAATGGAGGGGATTTCCCCACAAAAAGAAATTTCCTTTAGAGAGACTATTAATAAAATGAAGTTCTCCTCCAAATGGGATTTCTTCCAGATTTCTGAAGAACAGAGGAGGTATGACCTCCTTCAGATGGAGGTTCCCTATCCTTCTGCAGTTCATCCAGTCCTTCCAGCTTTCCTTGATGCACTTGCTTCCTCTTCTAAAGCGAAGGATTCTCAGGCCCCCACTCCCAAGAAGCTTGACATATATAAGGTACCAGATGACCGCAAGATTCTCTGTAAGTGTCCCTCTGCAGATCCAGCTGTGGTCTCCATAGCTTTAGATACGTCTTCCCAGTTATCTCCTTCTGCCAAGCTTCTTCCATCTGATAAAGAGAGCAAGATTCTTGAGAGACTGGGTAAAAAGGTGTATATCTCTTCCACTTTAGCTGTTAGAGCTATCACCTACCAGACTCTCATGTCTAGGTACTCCTTAGCTTTGCTTTCTCAAGCTTCACAGGCCTTGCCTTCTTTGCCATACCCTGAGAATAAAACACAGGTTCTATCACGTTTGGCTGCATCCTCCAAAGTAGCTAGACATTCCATTAAGTCCAGTTGTGATGCTGTTGATACATCATCTACAGCTGCTGCTTCTGCTTCTGTATTTAGGCATTCATGACTGAGACTTCATTACTAGATGATATTTAGGCAAAGTTACTAGATGCTCCTTTGGACAAGTCTGCCCTTTTTGACTCTGCAGCTGCAGACTTATTTAAGGCTCTGCAAGAAAAAAGGAAGGAACTTCAAGACCTCAAACACCTGTTTGTTTCTCTGGTCCCTAAATTTCATAGTAACTTCCCTGTAGAGACCTGTTTTGTTAGGAGACCTGCTTATTCCTCCTCTCCTTCCTCTTCTGCTCCTAGGTCTAAGAAGTCTACTAGAAGACCCTCTCAGCTGAAAACCTCTTCTTTAGTCCCTTCTTCTCAGCAGTCCTTTCAGGTCAGACCCAGTTCTTTCGACTACCAGCTTTCCCTTCCAAGTCATACACCTCTTTCTCTTCGCCTTTCTCTTTCTTTTCCAGCCTGGACAAAGATCACTCTGTCGGGATCCTATCCATTATCCTAAAAATCTATTTTATAACTTGGAAGAATTCCCTTCATGGGAATTCCACAGTCCCCCTCCAATCAGTTGCATCTGCTTAAAGAACTCCTTTCACAACTGATATGTCAAGGCACCATTCAGACTGTACCTTTGGATCAGAGAGGCAAGGGTTTCTACTCAAGAATGTTCCTGGTCCCAAGAAATGATGGCCCTTGGAGACCAATTCTAGATCTGTCCCACTTGAACACTTTCCTGCTAGTACCTTCTTTGCAGATGCTGTCCCTGCAGATGCTCTTTCCCCTCATTTCATGTGTGTCTTTCATGGCTTCTTTGGATCTCAAAGATGCTTATCTACATATCCCCATCCATCCTCAATACAGGAAATGTTTATGTTTCTTTGTGGGTTCTTTGCACTATCAGTTTTCTGCCTTGACTTTTGGTCTTTCCATTACCTCAAGAGTATTCACAAAGTGCCTGGCCCCTGCCATTGCCTTCTTGAGGGTCCAGGGTGTTCAGGTTTATCCTTACCTGGACTATCTTCCCTTCCTAGCAAACAACACAGATCACTTGCCTCAAAATTTATGGAAGGCCATTCATCTCCTTCAAAGCTTGGGTTTCACAATAAATTTCACAAAATCCAGTTTGACTCCATCTCAGGATCCCATCTTCTTGGGATGCAGGTTCAGGACAGACTTGATAAGAGTGTTGCTACCAACAGACAAGGTTCAATCTCTCACTTGTTTCATAGATATCCTTCTGACTCTTCATTCCATGTCAGCCAGGGATTTCCTAAGGCTGCTAGGATTCATGGCTTCCACAGTTCCCATGTTAAACCTTTGCAAAACTCCATAAGATTTCAGTGGTTTCTAAAGACTACCTGGACCCAGTATGATCATCCACTAGATGTTATGATTCCTCTTCTTCCCTGCCCTAAAACAGTGCTCTTCTGATGGATTCAGCAGCTCTCTCTGAATCCAGGCCTCTTTCTTCTTTTGCCTCAGCATTCTCAACAGGTTTTCACAGAAGCTTCAGCCATGGGTGGGGGGAGGTGCAACCTTTGCTTTCAGGAAGGTTTGGGGTCTTTGGTCTCCATCTGAAAAGAGGGAGCACATCAAAAGCAGAGAAAGGAGAGCTCTGCTTCTAGCTTTGCAGTCTTTCCATTCTCTTCCAACCAGGTCCTCTGAAGATCTTTACAGACAACACCACTGTCCTCTGGTACATTAACAGGGGGGCAGCAAGCTAGCTATCAAGGCATGGGAATTGGCCATTCAGTACAAGGTCACTCTTCATGCTGTTTACCTACCCTCTACTCAAAACTGTGTGGCAGATGCATTAAGCAGGTCAATGACAAACTCCCATAAATGGATGCTTCACAGGGATGTGTTCCTGGACCTGGTTCATCAGTGGGGAACGCCACATCTGGATCTATTTGCCTCCCCTCAAAACAGACAGTTTCCTCTCTTTTGTGCCAGGATTCCACATCCTTTGGCTTGGATGGTGGACACACCCTGTCTTTCTCCTGCAAAGGATGTTTCTTTATGCATTCCCCCCATTCTTATACAGAAGGGCATGCTGAAGATTCAGCAGGACAAACTGAAAATCTTGTTGGTGACTCCCTTTTGGCCAAGACCGCATTGGTTTGTTCTTCTGTGGTTAGCCAAGGACCCATTACCACAACATACCTCACCAGGTGGATCTGCTCACACAGGACAAGGGGTCCTTACTTCATTCACATCTGTCAACATTACAGCTGACCTTGTGGGTGATCAACTTCTGATCCCTTTCAGGTACCTTTACTGTCAAGACATGCCTGGGGTTTTGCAGAAGGCCAGGAAACCCAATGCAAGAAAGTGTTGTATTTCCAAATGGAGAAGAATTTCTATCTGGTGCTTTAAAAGAAGTTTAGATCCACTCTCTGTGGACATTCCAGTAGTACTCTTACCTGTGTGAACTACTTAAAAGTGGCCTATTTTCTTCAGTGAAAGTCCACTGCTGTGCTCTTTCTGCTTGTCTGACACTATCGCCTCCTTTAGCTTCCAGATTGGAGGTTAGACTTTTCCTTAAAAGTGTCCTACATATTAAGCCTCCAAGGAAACTAGTTCCTTCTCCGTAGGACCTTAATTACATCTTAGAAAAGCTGACTCTGCCTCCCTTTCAGCCCTCAAGTTCTGCTTCTCTGAAGTTTTGCACTTGGAAGACTGTGCTTCTGGTTGCTGTGACTTCTGCTAGGAGGGCATCTGAGATGCAGGCTTTTGACATCTCCACCTTTCTTGGTTTTCCGCAAGGACAGAGTTTCCTTGTGAATCTACCTTTCTTTTATGCCTAAGGTGGTGAATGACTTGTCTCTTAATCAATCCATCCAATTGCCTACCTTTTTCCTTCTCCTCAGTCTGCTAGTGAAAAATAAATTGCATACACTAAATGTGCATAGGCCACTTGCCTTTAGTCTTGTCCAAGTAAAATCTATCAGAAAGTCAGATCAGCTTTTTTGTGTCCTTTCATCCCAGGGCTCTGGGTTTACTGGTTTCTAAACAAACTATTTCATCTTGGATTTCAGAGGCCCATTGTGTTTTTCTATGATTTCCATGGTAAGTCATTACCTACTTCTGTCAGCGTCCATTCCACTAGATCTGTGACTTCTTCGGGAGCTTTCTTTAAAGGTCTGGATACCAGTTCCATTTTGGAGGCTGCTACTCGGTCCTCTGTGCACACCTTTACCAAACATTACAAGTTGGACTCTATTTCTAGGTCCAAAGCAGGGTTTGCTAGGGCTATTCTTCATGGGTTTGTGGAGAATCCTTCCTTGCAGCCTTCCTCTGTTTCTTCCATCTCCCAGGGTCCCAATTAAGCTATGGCACTCTCCGATATGTAAAGAGTACTGCAGTATTGAATAGAAGGACATAGAATAGTTGTGTCAAATGTTTCCATAATCATAGATGTCCTTTCTGTGTTACAGTATTCTGTCCTACCTGCTGTCTCCCTGCAGCATGTCACACTTACTTGGATGACTTATTGTTTTTCTTAGGACACTTGTTCCTCATGGGGCATTCTTGTTCTAAGGATGTTATGTGCAGATGCCCTTTTATGGCTGACATTGTCAAAGCAGACGTGTGATGTCCCATGTACTGGCAGTGGCTAAAAGCTTTCATATACTGGTCAGACATCTGGTCGTAGTATCTAAAAGCTTTCATATACTGGTCAGACATCTGGTCATAGGACAGAATACAATCTATATGTAAAGAATACTGCAACATCGAAGAGAAGGACATCTATGGTTATGGTAAGATTTTACACAACTATTCTTTCCCTTCCTATGGCCCCACCTGGTTCAACCACCATGGAACCTATACCCAACTCTGGACTACCTGTCTCACCTGATGGGCATGTCAAACCTGAGTGTAGCAAACCTCAAGCTGACTGCTTGGCTTCTCCATTTCTCTTAACAGCCAATCTATGCTTTCATCTCCTGTCCGGCATACAATTTTGTCTTCCCATAAACCCTTGACAAGTAAAACATATTCGACTAAATGGAAAATGTTGCCCATTGGGCTCAATCTCAGCTCCCATTAATCACATTTTAGATTTCCTTGCTCACCCTTTTCAAAACAGTGCCAGTACCTCAGCCATTAGAGTACAGCTAGTAGCAATTTCAAGTTACCATAAAGGATTGAATGGGCGCATACATAGCTTCTCACAAATTGAGCAAGACCTTCTTAAAAGGGACACTTTTATAGACCCTACACCTCCATGGGACTTGAATTTGATGCTTCAGTCCCTCACAGAACCTCCCTTTGAACCAGCAGCTACACATGACCTTAAATATATTTTAAGGAAAACAATTTTCTTTATTGCCATTACTTCCACAAGAAGAATTTCTGAGATCCAAGCACGGTCTTCTAAATCCCCTTACTTGGTTTTCCACAAACATAGTATGACCTTAACATTCCAACACATCCTTTCTTCCAATGTGGTGTCAGAATCCAACATCGGTAGTACTATAAATTTGCCAGTGTATTATTTGCCAGTGTATTTTCCTAAGTGTACCAACAAAGGAGAATATCATTTACTGTATGTTCATAGACAACTGCGATTCTATCTGTATAGAACAGAAAAAAAAAATCAGGATAGCAGACCAACTCTTTATCTCCTTCCCTGGACCAAAATTGGGAAAATCAGATCTGATGTCAATCTTCACGTAATTCTTGACTTTGAGTTCAGTTCCATATCTCAGAGCTGTTGTTCCAGCTTGCACTTTCCAAAAAACTCTCAAGCTCAGCTGTACCCATGATGCTCCTCTCAGGATTACCTCAGATCACGTTTGCTGATTTTAGTGCCAAACACGTTTCTTTCCTGTCAGCACTCGAGTGAGGGCATTTCTTAAAACTGTAAGTGCTTTTTCTTTAAAAAACCTTTGTTTCTTTCTATATCTCTTTCTCGTACCCTGCTCCACTCTGGGCTCTTCCTAACGCTTTTATTTTTATTCTAAAAACTACCATTGTTGGTCATCCCTCTGTCTTTCTACTTAGCCGGTTCTACCAAAATGGTAAACCTTTCATACTGTTGGTACTTTTCCAACTAACTTTAAAAAAAAAAGTCTAACTTGTCTCATCTTAATTTTAGTTCTTGTGTGTTTGTGTGTTTGTGTTATAACAGACCTGTCCAGGGCTACTTCTGGCTGCAAGAGATGCTAGAGTTGTGAGAGAAAATTGCTAAACTCTCTTGAAGGACACTCCTTGTGTGTAAATTGCTAAACTCTCTTGAAGGACACTCCTTGTGTGTCTACTGCTTGGGCCCAGTGCACCTTCAAGAAGATTGTGCCATTTGTCATGGCTTCAGTTACTAGGCCCTTGTGGAAAGAAACAACAAATTAATATTAGAGTCTTATTAAGTCTGATTTTGATGAGGCCATATTAGCTTCTTTCAAATCTAAGTCTGATATTATCTCCCCTTCTACTTTTTCGTCTTCCAGTGAGCACACAGAATCTAAGAGGAGCTGGTCGGTTCAGACAGTCTCGGTGACATCACCGACTAAGATATCCAAGTCCCTGGTTCCCATAGTGTCCACGGAACCCAACGGGCAAGTACTTTAAAACCCTCAGTGCCTGACCCTGCACCGAGTACTGTTTTCAGTCATAACGACTTCAGTGCCTCTTAAACCCTTGGTTCCACCTGCTTTGGAACTGAAGGAGTTTTCCTTTACAGACAGGCCCTGGACAAGATACTCCCCATCTATAGACCCCTTTTCAAAACTATCTTAAAGCCCTTTCTTGGAGAAACCTCAGTCCCCATAAGTCTCTTAGGTCCATTCCACCAAGAACCTCATGGAGTCTGATGTTTTGAGGCTGGTGGACCAGCACCTTGTGGCAAGGGGATTGCCCACTTCCACAGTTCCTAGTCTTCCTGGGTCTGGAACTGTACCCATCTCCATCTGCCTTTGTTCCTCCTCTGACTCCAACTGAGCCTTCAGAGTTCCCGGCCCTGACAGTCCTGGTTCTAACTGTCTTGGTGCCAATCAGATCATTTCTGGCACCGATAACTACTCTGAGCCTGAGCTCTTCTGTTCTTTGTGATCCGGAGACCTCTTGGGGACAAAACTTCACTGTTGGTTCCAGGGAGCGTGGTTCCACTTCGGGGTTTTTGGAGCCGTCCATGCTTCTCAAGGATTCGGCATGTATTGACTCTACTCCAGCTTCGGCCACAGAGGCAGCTTCCTCGGTGATAGCAGGGGGAGGAACCACGGTTCCGAGGGAGTCTAACTCAGTTCTGGGCTCCCACCCCAGTAAGGGAGGGCCTGCTTTCCAGGCCATTGAGAGGGCCTTGTTGCACTGCAGGCTCACAGCCGGTACCACTGTTGTCGGGCCAGCTTCCCTCCCCTTCCCCTCGCCCAGAGCTACCTCCAGCCTCTGCCCTGCGACAGCAGGCACAAAAATCTTGGGATTCAGCTACAGTGGTTGCGTCCTTTTCAGACACCTCCCCGGCCCATCCCACCAAGGAGGTGCCCCTGACGAGTCAGTATAAGAGGAAGCACTTGGACTCCCCTGAAGAGTCTTACACAGAAGATACTGATGTTGATGAAGGGGAGGGTTACCCAAGGTCACCCCCGGGTGATGTCTCATTTGGAGACATAAATCCTGAAACAAAGGGGTGGCTAGAATCCCATCAGCCTCCTTCGGAGGAATCTGTATACCTGCAGGCTTTCTGTGCCCAACCATCTTCCACTTGGATCTCTCCGCCCTCTGATGATCTAATTAAATTGATTGTGCAGTGGGCTTGGAAGATGCCTGATTCCATTGAGCCAAAAGAGACAAGGCCACATTTTTTCAGCTCAGGAGGATGATAAATGTTTGGCTAAAGGGTTACCAGTACATGCCATGGTGGTTGCAGCAGCAACCAAAAAGGAACTTGCTGATGAGAGTCCTACTATCCATCCTCCTAACAAACAATCTAGGACAATAGGTTCGGGGAATGCTTATACGCATCATCGACCTTTGCGCTCAGGTCCTTGAACTTTATGGTACATTTTACGAGACTCCAACAGGATCTGATAAAGGAGTTATTATATACTCTAACATTAGCTGTAGCTGAGGGAGTGAAAGAATAAAGCAGCTTCCTAGCTGGCAACCCTTGAGTCAATATCTAATTCGTCCATGAGGCTCATTGTGCACGCAGCCTAAGGGGCATCTAGGGCAGCGGGTCTGGTATAGCCATGAGGAGACACGCCTGGATGCATTTATGTGAGTTTGTGGAGCCATTCAAGTCTTTCGTCAGTGCTCCTTTTGATGGAACATCACTTTTTGGTCCTCACAGTCAGAGACTCTATTTTGGTCCTCACAGTCAGAGACTCTAGCCAGATGTGAGAAAGATAGAAAGACCCTATCTGCCGTGGGCATATGCTTTTCTACTCCTCAATGGTCTTACTCCAGGAACCAGAAGAGTGGGAAGCCATGGTTCAAAAAATCCCAAGGACCTTTCAAGGACCTGCGTGATGACCCCCCCCCCCCCCGAGGCAGAGGGTGGAGTTATAATAGAAGATGCCATGCACGAGGCAGAGGTTCCAGGGATTCGGTCCTGGGTAACTCCTACCAGTGCTCCTGATTGGTGGCCTAATTGCCATCCTCTGGAGGCAGTCAGGGGGGGAAATTATCCCTGCACCTACTGGCCTAGCTAAACATAGCAAACAGTTGGATTCAGAAGATCATAACTAGAGGCTACAATATCACCTTTTCAGAAAAACCCAGGCAACCAAAAGGAATCCCAAACATCCCACCCAGTCTCAGTGAGGTAGCAGTCTTAGAAATTCAAAACCTGCTCAAGAGTCATTCAAATAGTCCCATCAGACCAGATAGAATCTGGAGTTTACTTGAGATTATTTAATGCCAAAGAAAACTGGGACTGGAGACCAATTTTTGAATCTCAGTGTGTTGAACAAGTCTGTCCAACAAACCAAATGGTTATGGTTCAGTCTCTTCTTCCATTCATGGGAAAAGATGATTGGATGTGCTTTATTGATCTTCAGGATGCATATTATCACATAAAAATGAACAAACACTCCAAAAGATTCCTGTGCTTCTGGCTGGGAGCCAGTCATTATCAGTTCAGAGCCATGACCTTTTGGTCTCACCATAGCCCCCCAGGGTGTTCACCAAATGCATGGCAGTGGTAGCAGGTCACTTCAGACTGCAAGGATTCCACGTGATTCCATACCTGGGATGACTGGCTCATTACCGCACCCAACAGGCATCTACTGTTGCGGGCAAGGCGCTATATACATCAAGCTTGCTCCTGGCACTACATACATCTAGCTTGCTCCTAGCTAGGGATCACTGTAAACTAAGAAAAATCTCATCTAGAGCTAACACAAAAGTTAGAATTTATAGGAGCGGTCTTCGACACAAGCACTTGCATTGCAGCTCTTCCCTCAGGGAGATTTCGAAGAGTAAAACTGCAAGTCAGACAGATTATTCACACACAATTGTTGCAAACTCTAGGATCAATAGCAGCTGCCATCACTTTAGTTCCCCTTGCAAGGTTTCACATGCGGATACTACAATGGCTGTTGGTGTCACAGTGCTCTTTACTGAATCAGCCAATGTCCCATCAGGTATTGATCACCAGTTTATGCAAGAAGGACCTGAACCCGTGGCTTCACTCACAAAATTTTGTCGCGTCGTCCCTTTATCCCTCCTCAACACCAAGCCTCAACACCAAGCCTTAGTGACCACGGACACACCCCAGATGGGGTGGGGGGACATTGTCTGAGAAGGACCGTCCATGGCACTTGGTCCCACTTAGAGGCCAATTTGCACATCAGTGTTCTAGAGATGAGGGCAGTGCTTTTGGGGGTTGCAGGCATTCCAAGACACCCTCCACTTGGGAATGATTGTGATTAAAACAGACATGTCAGTTGTATGGAACATGAACAAACAAGGAGGAACCAGGTCTTAACCCTTTTGTCGAAGCGATCAGGGTTTGGTAATGGTCAATTTTATCTGACCTCTTTCTAATTGTAGCGCACATTCTGGGGGGCTCCAATGTGATTGCAGACAAATTGAGCAGATGCATCCTAATGCCCCATGAGTGGTCCTGAATCCTTTAGTGATGGAAAGGATATTTTTCCAATGAGGCCAACCTTGCTGCAACCTTTTTGCATCCCCCTGAACAAAAAGTGCAGCAGCTACTTTGCCCTGCTTCCCCCACAAGGGGAGTTACTGAGAGACTCTGTCCTGCCTGATTGACCCCCTGATCTTCTGTATGCCTACCCCCCAGATACCGCTTGTTCCTCAGTTTCTGAAGAAAGCCAGCAGGTCAAAGACTAGGATAATTCTCATTGCTCCATTCTGGCCTAGGCAGATATGGTTCCCCTTTCTTTGGCCTCATCTAATTCGGAAACCTTGGACCCTGGACCCAGCTCCAGACCTCTAAATCTTCAAAATCTCAAGCCCACTGTGTGGCTTCTTCAGTTCCAGTGATTGCCAGGCATACTAATCTCACTACCCCAGTTCAACGAATTGTTCTAGCCTGCCACAGACCTTCAGCTAGAAGATTATGCAACAGTAAGTGGCAACATTTTTCAGAAGGGGCTACAGAGAATAATAATGAGCCATACTCTCCGCCAGTTGATAAGGTCTTAGAATTAAACACAGGAACACAAACTACCAAATTATAAACCAGCAGCACAATAACAGTCCAGCAGACCACATCGAAGTTGTCAGTACAAAAATGTTTTAATGCTAAGTGCTTTCGGCTGAGACGCCGGCCTTCATCAAACAAATTTACAAAGACAAGAAATCATTATATAGCTGTGCTATTGCTCCAATAATCCAATTAAACAATTAACTAAAACAATTAATGAATCCTAAAATCTTAAAATGCACTTGTAGCTATACACATTTCTATATTTATACATAAAATACAAACTAAATATATTGATTTAAAATAAAATAAATATATGAGCATGCTGTTATGCCTATCTATTATAAGCCTTAAGCTTTAAAATACTTGTAATAGATATTGAGTCATTAAGAACAGGGAATTGTGTGGCATTTAACAAAACATGCCACCAATATTCCTTAGATTCCAATATAGTTTTCCAGGGACCTTTTCTAGGAGATGGTAATATTTGTTCTAATATAATGAAAAGGAAATTGTGTGGGGTTGTCAGATAAATGTCTATACAATGCATTATTTTGAGATTTTTTATTTATCTCATAAGCATGCTCATATATGCGTTGTCTTAACTTCCGTATTGTTTTGCCTATATAATAGGCAGTACAATATGAGCAAATCGCTCATACACCAGATGTATTACAATTGTATTTACGTTTTACATTAATCTGAATTCCTTTAATGAAAATGTGCTCGCATTATAATATATAGGCACAATGACTGCACATATTACATTTTCTCATTATACCATTTGTTGTATACCTTGTATTGGAGCATGCATGCCTATTTTGAGTGTCACCCTCTTCCTACACTAATTTTGCAGCAAACAAGATCTGAGGTAATTGGATATATGCATTGTGGGTAAGGGAGAAGCTCGAGAGCTTTGGTGGCTGCGAGCTTTGGAATTGGCCAAGTCAGATCCGACGGATCAGATCTGAACCCACTTGTTGAGGAAGAATGAAGATCGACAACACAGATGGAAAGTTATGGCAAGTACATAACTTTTTATATACATTCCTGATAACTGATAATCTGTTAACTAATAACATTATGTATATAATTGAAAGCATCCACTGTTCAGATACAGTTCACAAATCAAAATTCATGTCCAAAATGTTCACGTAAAATTAAGTAATAAATAGGTAATCAAAAACAAACTTTTGAATAGCTTAAAATTGTGTTGAGACAGAGAAAAAATATCTGTAAAATAAACCGTCCTTTCCATGGTGCTCTTGACTTCAGATTGCAAATCAATTTATATTCCCTTTTCATGATATATAATATTTCGTCACCATCCCTAATATTTGTTATCATAATTCTATCACATTAAGCTTAAAAGCATGTTTGTCCCCTTCTGCTTGTATATGTTTATGCAAGGCATTAGTTTCAACCCTACACTGTCTGAATAATGTTCACACCTTCTATTCAGTTTTGCACTTTTCCCTATGTAAAATGCAGAATATTTTATACAACTAGCTAAATGTACAGTATTTTGTGTCACTTGTTCATAGGTAGGTACTAGGCTGTTGGCCCTATGGCCTGTATGAGCCTAGCCAAACGGTACCCTGGCTTTTGCCACCCAAGAAAATTATTTTCCTGTGCCCCTGTCAAGCAGAGCCACAGAAGTGATCCCCAGGGTGAATTTCCTGTCTCCCATCCATTCATCATGATTTTTCTTGAAGCGTGCTAATGAGGAGCTTTGTTTGAGTTATAGATAGGTAGTTTGTTCCAGATTATGGGAAGTCTTTGGGACGGGAATCTGTCCCTCCAGCGTGTTCTGTTTATTGTAGTGACAAGGTTTAGGTCCTGAGAGTGTGTAGCTCGGAGGGATTGGGATTTCTTTAGGTGGAGCATGTCCAGCAGCTCTGGGTTTGACATAGCTTTGTATGTTAGGCAGAGATCGCCTGAGTAGAAGATATGTGACAGAGTAAAGCTGGAGTTTTTTGAGATTGTCTGCGCAAGGCATCTGGTTGAGGCCGGTAATCCTCTTTGTGAGGTATTTCTGTGGCCTTTCCAGTTGTTGTAGATGTCTTGCGAGGTACATACCAAAAGGGGCATTGTACTTTATAATGGGTCTAATGAGTGATGAATAGAGGGGAGCAATGACATCTTTTTTTCCTGGATGAGAAACCTTATGTGATGAGGTGTGCCACGTAGAAGGATTTCCTCTCAACTGTGGCGATGTGATTATAAGAGGAGAGACTACTGTCCACCTGTGTCCCAAGGTCTCTTATCACACTTTCGGTGTTAAGTAGACTACCGCCTATGTGGTAGTTCATGGGTACAGAGTTTTTACGAAAAGGATGACAGTGCACTTTTTGACATTGAGCTTGAGGACATGGCTTTGACACCAGGCGTCTGTCTCAGTGAGGCCCTTTTGTAGGATGTCCACATCGTTAAGAGTTTTGATTATAGTTTCTAGTTTGCAGTCATCTGCGAACTGTGTTAGCCAAAGATCTTCTGTATTAGTCTGTACTTCAGAGAAGTAGATACAAAACTGGAGAGGACCTAGGACTGAACCCTGTGGTACTCCACTTGTCACTGGTCTGAAGATGGATTTAGAGTCTGCTACTTTCACAGTGTGGGTTCGGTCATTGAGCCAGTTGGCAACCCATCTTGTGACATAGGGATTTATACCGAGTTTAGTGAGTTTATCTATAATTCCAGAGTGGGGGATGGTGTCGAAAGCCTTGTCGAGATCTAGATAGGCTGTGTGAAACACCTTACCCTCATCTATGGCTTTGGAAGTTTATCAGGTTTAGGAGACATGATCTGCCTTTTACAAACCTGAACTGGGTCGGGTCCAGAGTTTGGAGATTACCAATGTCATTGTTTATAAGTTCCATGATGATATGTTCCATAGCCTTGCAGACCAGACTCGTCAGGCTAATGGGGGCGGTAGTTCCCGAGGTCCGTGGTGGCTCTCCCTTTGTGGAGTGGGATAACTGTTGCTGTGCACCATTCAGTGGGCACAAAGCCTGAGGTGAGGCTATGATTGAACATGGTACTTGGGTGGGGTGCCAGTTCGTTCTGTAGTTCATGTCGAATGCAGCCTGGGATGTTGTTAGGTCCCATGGTTGCTATGGTCTTGGCTTTGGAGAGAGTGTTTTTTATCTGTGCAGCCGTGATTACAGGAACTTTGCATTCTTCAGGTATAGAGATGGCCCTTTAGAGGATGAGAGAGGGGTAGAGTTAGCACTGTACCTATCTGCCAAGATGTTGGCAATATCAGTTAGTTCTGTATATTTAGTGCCATTGTGCTGTAACTCAGAGTAGATCTGAGTGTTGCCATTGAGATTCTTGACATAGGTATAGAATGCTTTGTGGTGGTCTTTAGAATCGGTGGCGATTTTGTTTTCATGACTAGCTTTGGAGGATTTTATGAGGGATCTCAGCTTCTTACTGAGGCTGACCATGGAGTTCCTCCAATCATGGGATTTTACTCTTTTCTGCAACAGTTTCTTTTTTCTGTTGTAGAGTTTGTTTATGGCAGGGGACCACCAGATTAGCTTCCTTTTTTTGGAGGATAGCATCTTGGTTCTGTTAGGGATTGCATGATCCATGCACTCGTGTAAGTGCTTATAAAGTGCAATTGTATAGAATTCAGCAGTTGTAGCTCTATTGTCCGTCAGCATGGATGTCGTGTCTAGGGTGATTTGCTTGTGGTCGGATCTGACCAACGAGGAAATTGACCTCTGGTGTGGAACACTGGTTGCCCATGTTGGTAATGACCAGGTCTAGGATATTGCTGCCCCTGGTGGGGGTTTGAATAAGTTGATCCAAGGCATTGGAATTTATGAATTCCAGAAAACATTGAGCACAAGAGTTGGTACATGAGTAGTTTTCCCAGTTAATGGTGGAGTAGTTGAAATCGCCCATTATTAGGGTGTTAGGTTGTACCCTAATATTTTCCAGTGTATCAAGAAATGAGGAGTGGGAATCTTGAGGCATGGTGGGGGATCTGTACCAAGCTACAATTTGGATTGTGGTCTTGCCCAGAGTTAGTTGCACTTGGATAATCTTGGATGCATTATGCTGAGCAACTAGCCTGGAGGTGTGGATATCGTTAATGAATATGTACACACCTCCGCCTTTAGTGCTTCAGTCCACGTTAGGTGGCCGAAAGGTGTGGTATGAATTATAGGCTGGTAATGCAGGGGTGCTCTCTGGAGCCTTGAACCAGCTCTCTGTCACTGCACAGATGTTGATGTTCTCCATTTTAAGGAGTGCCTCGAGTGAATGCATTTAGATGTCTAGACTTCTAGCCTTAAGTAGCATTACCCTCAGATTTTGCTTGTTAGTACCTGTTACTGTGGGGAATTTGTCATTTGAATCTTGCCTAAAAAGGCACTATAGGGGTGGCAGGAGCCATAGCCAGTATCCAGAATCCCAATGGCGACAGGTGCAGGCCATCTCTGGCATAGCATCGTGGTTTGTCGATCATGTCATCCCAGGCAGACCGATACTGGATCCCCTTAGAATGACACCAGAAGCGTAGTCAATTGTTAAAGTCAGTCATTTTGTCCTTGTACTGTGGTATCATTCTGGGTGCTGGCAGGATGCTACTCAATGCTAGGGTCATACCTGCCTGGGCTACAACATCGGACAGCTCCTCCATGTCTCTATTCATGTAGTCCAGGGAGGTACGTCTTGGGTCATTCACACCGACATAGACAATGACAGAGTCATATTTGTACTTGTTGTGGAGTGACCTGAGTTCATGCGTTATGTGGCGGATCCTGGCACCTGACAGGTAGCTGACAGTAACTTTCTTGTTTAGCCTGAAGAGTGGAACATCAGTGTGCCTGACTATAGAGTCACCTATGACTAGAGTCCTTATGGGCTGTGGTTGAGTGGCACACTGAGTTTGTGGGCTGTGTGTCATTTGGGTTGTGTTGGGGGGTGGAGGTTGCTTGCGTTTCTGCTTTGGAGGCCCCAGTTGCTTGGTAGATTTTTTTTGAGAGCCTCCACGAATGTAGGTGTGTGTTTTGTGTTTCTATGTGTGTGTGTGTTTTGGTGGTGTAGGTTTTGAGGGACTGTGAGTGTGGTGTGGTGCAAGTGTTTACCTTCTCCTCTTGACTGTCTGTCTTGGGTGAAGAGAGCTTTGCTTCCAGTTTTGCAATAAGTGCATCTCTCACAGGTTGTAGTGCTGGATGGTAGGAGGAGAGGGTTGTCTGTGTACATGAGACAATTGCTGCATTGCCCCAAGATGCCCAGCTTCATCAGGTAGACTGCAGAAAACACCGGGAGCTGACCCTTAGACATGCCTGGATAGGTGCTTATTTATCAAGTACTAAAAACTGTTTTCCTCTAGACAAGTGAGGAAAGTCGAGTGCTGTAGTAATTTGTAGCTTTAGTGCTTACAATGAGTTCTGAACAAGTGCTGAGCTCAAAGAAAGATTTGAGGGATGAAACTAGAAAATTGGCTAGTTCTAAGAAACAAAATTTAGCTAGAAAGCTTCACTCCAACACAGAAAGGCTTGGGGGCTCAGAAGCTTGCAAACAGACCTGGATACAGCAAATCTGTAGCTGGACTAGACGACGTACAAGAATTTTTTTTTTTTTGTAAAGGGGAAAGGAGGAGCAGAAACTAACTGGGTTGGCCTTCTCAAATGTTCTCCCTGGATTAGGTAGAATAAGGTAATGACACTAGACTGGAGGAGTGTCCCAGATCAAATTTACAGTAGGGGTGGGCAACTGCAAAGCCACAAAAATCAGAACAAAAAAACCCAACCAGATGCAATTGTAGAAAATTCTAGTTAATACTTCACACAGTGAAACTAGCTAGCAAAGTATATGCAGACAATAAAAGTACTATAAATAACTCAGAAATAAGCAAAAAAAAAAAAAAAAAACAGGATACTTAATGCTATATATCATAGATTAGTTAGCTCAGAGCCCTTTTTCTGACTAGCACAGTGTGAAATGGCAGAAACACTCACAAGTTAACTTCTTAAGTGACAAAGTTGAAACCTAAAACAACTTTAAAAAAAAGGTTGAAAGAACCAATGAGGTGCTTACTCCAAGGCGTAGTCCAGGCAACCCCAGTCAGCCAATGACCACAAACAATTCCCTCACTGAAATGCTGTACTGGCTTTGGCTAAGCTATGATGGCCTGGAACATGTGCTCAGACACGCATCCTCTATTAACAAACAACTAGGCCCAAAACACAGGTCTGAATATGGCCAATGCTACACTACCAACACTACTTGGGTAGAAAAAAACTGCAGAAATGTTTAAACAGATAAAGTATCAAGGAGACTCTAGAGAATGCTTTTAAATGCAAACAAGTTATATGATGCACTCCTAGCAGGAAATCAGAACAAACAAACCCAACCAGATGCTTAACAGTTGTAGAAAATTTTAGTTATTACCTCACACACAGTGAAACTAACTAGCAAAGTATATGCAGACCATAAAAATTCTATAAATAACTCAGAAATGAGCAAAAAACAGGATACTTAATGTTGTATATCACAGATTAGTTATCTCAGAGCCCTTCCTCCGATTATCTCAGTGTGAAAGTTGTAGATAATATATTCAAATCATCTGTCCTATTAGTTATATCTCTGATTATTCTGTTTATACATATATTTACAAAACACACAGTTAATGGTCTAGTTCCTGTCCCTGCTCTACTTATCCTGGGCAGTTTCTGCTGTTCTAAGTTTAAGGAATTTTTATAAATAAATTAGGGGGCTTCTAATGCAATATTCTCAAGACCTATAAATGAGTGTATATAACCCAATGCTTTATATAAATTTCACATAAATACTTAATGGGTCGATTCTATACTATAATGATAGAGCTGTTTCAAGAGATGTTTACATTGCATTCAACATTACCTTGGTGTCTTCTTTGTCCACTAAACATTGGTCTAGCTTGGATGCTTTTTATTATCACTTGCTGTTGCTGATCATTTGTCCCCCTAGATGTCCCCAACATTTGACCACATAGTGTATTTGAAAATGCATCCTGTGGATATGTGACTCACAGTAATGTTGCATGGTTTACTTGTTCTGTTGTGGTGGTGTTGGCAGCGATGATTGTTAATAGTGTTTGGTAGAGATGATTTTATGGCTTAGAAGTAATTGAAAATTATTTAGCTATGTCTTATGGATAAGAATGATTGTTGTATAAAATCTTGGAATTTAGAGAGTTTTGACAGAGAAATTAGTTTAGAGTCATCAGGGTACTGAACTAGAGTAGCCTTTTTGTAGCAGTATAGAGAAAAGCATGGAGCCTAGTATAGATGTTTTGAGGACACCAGTAGTTACTGGCAAGAAGGTGGAGAATTTTTTTTCCATTTCACTGTTTGTGCTATATTTGAGAGGTAGCTATGGAACCATTACAGTGAAGAGATGGTGAGCAGTATGGATGTGAGTTTATGCAAATGTTTCTGGTGAAAGACATCAAAAGCTTTTGATAAGTGTAAGGAGATGGTGGAGGCTGGGCTTCTGACATTGTCTGGGTTTTGACAGTATTAACAAAATTCAGCAAAACAGTAGTGCTATGATGAGGATTAAATCATAGTTGGATTGAAGACAAAGGCTGGTTATCTATGTATTTCTTTTACATTTCTGTAGTTGTGTATGAATGTTTTTCTGTCTTTGAGAGGAGCGATAAGGCATTTGACGTATAGTTTGAAACATCTGTGATCTCACCCTTGTGCAGTGGAATAATGTTTTTATTCCCACAGTGAACCGTCTTTATTTTCAGATGTCGATTTACTTTTTCAGAATTGAGACTGACTATGCAATAGCCTTGTCTGCAGATGTCAGGGCATTTGTAATAAGCTTTAATTAAAAAAAAAATGCAAACTTCCTGGAATGACCTTAACCACAAATACCCATATTCATTCAATAAACTTCTTATTCAGCCATAATGGTAGTCCTTCTACAAAGGTCTTAATCTGCTATTGATAAACATAATTGGTCTCCAGTTACCCACTAATTCAATTCTAAATGAGCCATATACATTCTTTGTGTCTGTTTGATCGCTGCAAATTATCTTAGATGCTCATTGTATAACTCTTTAGTAATCTCAAGGCCCATGAAGCTCCCATCTTTTAAATTGAAGTATCCAACATGCTGTCTGCTTTTGATGCATCTCTAAACTTAAAGTCTAACCTAATTCACACCCCCCATATGATCCAGACTTCCTCCATAGTCTGCTGCTGGTTATAACATGCCAGTTTCATGTAACCGAGCTTAACTATCGATTGCTACCAAAACCCGAATATATTAGTGTTTAAGGCCCTAGATGGAGAAAAGTGAAAACTCTTTCACAGCACTTCTCCCTGCATAGCAAATTCTTGTGTTTAAACTAAAACCCTAGCTTAACTCTTCCCTGAAATAGCTATTCACTCCAAATATCCAGTGTCATAACTGGTTTTCGTAGGGAGGGGCCGGCTCCCCCACTAATCCTGCCTTCCTACTCCTCTGTAGACTTTGTTCCTGGGATGTGAACTGTATATCCATCTGTTTCCCCTGGGGTGTGTGTTGAGCACACAGAGTGCGAGGGCTGTCATTGCAGCTCTAAGCTTGTCATCCATTGCACATGTCCGAAGCATCCAGTGAGTTGGTGTGCAGTGGTATGTCATAACTGAGCTTACTTGTCTCTATGTGTGTTGTAATCAAATTACTTCTCCTGCCTTCTAGAAAGCACTTTTGTGTGATCTCTTATTTCCCCCTGGGATTCTGTCATGGAGAGTATACCCAGGCACACCCCCCCTCCTCCAGAAGCGAAGAAAGCCGCCTTAGCCACAACATTCTTCCCTGAGCCAGCTTCATTAGATGACTGAGCCGCTGGTCTTAGTTGGGTCACCTAGGTTATAGACGGTGCTTCATCTGTGTAGCAAGTAGAGCTGGCTAGATGTCACAAACATTTAACCAGAACCTCCACAGTGTAATTGTTGAAACGTCAGCTTATCTATATATTATTCTATACTCCCTTTACCTTTAGTTTTGGGGCCTCTCATTACTGCATTCAAGAAAAATAAAAGGAAAGGGGACATTTGTCCCTGTGAGATACCATCATAGTAAAAATGTTAATCTTCTGTTTTGTAGGAATATTGCCTCTGGATCCAGTTTAAAGATATAAACTGACAAAAAAGGAGAGACAACTGGAAATATGGTTACCCCTAGCACTTGATCTTTCACAACCTAAAGGTCTGTCCTTAAGTCCCTCAGTCTTGCATTTGCCACAGTCTGTCATTGAAAGTCTGAAGATTGGCACTGCAAGAAGATGTATGTGCATCAGGAATTTGTACTAATTTAAAGACTGTGGTATGAGTATTCTCTTACTCCAGTGGTCTCAAGAATTAATGTATTGGAACACTATAGAGTTTTGGAATTCATTATTCTTTTACTGGAATAGCACTTTGAAAGTGCTGGGACTTTCATTATTGGATTTTGCATTTCTCATAGTTGTCTTGTGCACCATATTAGACTAAAGTCTTAAATCCAAAGTACTGGACTCTAGACCCCTAATATGGTCTAACAGTAATAGATGTTTGTCTCCTGTCTTTATAAACCACTGCATAACTGCTACAAGAATCTGTTGTTTTCCAGTAGGTTAGCAGTGCTGTACCTAGAACTGTTACAGTGCAATAATTCCTGTCTCTGGTGGTATAGAGGAATAAAGCCTTGACTACAGCCCATGTAACCAGAGAGACAGTGAAAGGTCAGCAGCCCAAAAGCTTGATGCAGCTGACAGGGAAGGATGGGTGTGTGTGTCCCTTTGAGATGGAAGGGGCAGTATGAGGCTCTCAAGTGCCACGCACCCTTGTAAGGGTGTCTGTGAAAGAGCTCTTGTGAGCAGGCATTTGGCCTCCAAGCTGTTTTGGCAGTAACTCTCATCACAATGGTATGATAAAATGACACCCCCCCCCCCAACACACACACACATGAAAGGGCATTGTGAATCCTGTGTTAATGTGGGTGATCTGTCTTCCTTCCTGGGGGGAGGGGGTTAAGCCTGATTAAATATGCCATCACTGATGGGATGCTGGAAAGGCACAAACCATTGCTGGTTTAATCATACAGTGATCTTAAGCCTAGTCTGCAATTGGTCCATATAGATTAGTGGTCTATCCTCTTAAGAAATACATTGAAAACTACCAGAAAGTGCCAGCGTCACTCCACACAAAAGACCAGTCTGGTGTCGGACACCTTGTTCCTAGATTTTTAAGTCTTTTATCAACATGAAGTATTGGCAGTATTAAAAACTAGAGCACCTCTCATTTTCACTATATCTTCTATCTCTTTCTATGTGCAAAACAGTGAGCTGCATCTTCACGCCGTTCAGTGGCCATGACAACTGGTTATGTGAAGTGGTCTAATGACGCTTTCAGTCACTGCATGGGTGAAAAGTAAACGGTTTACAATTGCATCACATCATTGTCACCAGCCCCCTTTTCCCATTTCTTTATGGGACTGGGGTATCATGTCAACTGTCACCATCTGTCTTCAATGCCACTCTCCTGCCTTCTTCGACACTCATGCTTGAGTGTCGCAGATCTTCTTTCACACAATCCATCCACTTCTTTGGTGGATGCTCTCTTTCCTCTTGCCTTCTTCCTGTCTATCCCAAATATTCTTCACCATATCGTCTTCTGCTTTTCTGCAAATATGCCAAATCACCATAATCTTTTCTATCCAACCTTTTCTGCAGTTGGACCTACTTTGGCTTCTGCTCTTATGTCCTTATTTCTTTGTCTTTCCCACAGTGTGCATCTTGCCATATGGGTCAGGGGCTTAATCTCCATTACCTCTAGCTTCCTCACCTGCTCTGCCTTTTCTTCTCAGGTTTATGGTTGTACCAGACAGTCGTACTGGTCACACCACTGTTTTGTACAACTTACTTTTCAGCTTCTTTGGCTTTCTTTTATCACACACTACCCCTAACAGTCTGTGCCAATTGGCTGCAGCCCCTCTGGTTCTAGCTTTGACCTCTTCATTCAGACTTCCCTTCTCCTCAATCACCCCTCCCAGATACTTAAGCTGTTTACCTGTTCCACTATATTCCCTTCTATCTCTGTTTACCTGTTCCACTATATTCCCTTCTATCTCCGTTTAGAGCTTTCTCTGATTTCCATCATTTGCTGCTTTTTACAACTGTCTTATCAGTACTCATTTCCATCCCATGTGCCTTCAGTTTTGCATTCCTTTCCCCTATCATGTGCTGAATTTCTTGCTTAGTCTGCTTGTAATGCCACATCGTCTGAACACCATGTGTTGGCTGCTATTAAGCCATTTGACAGGCAGAAGTCTAGAATGGCATCTCCTTTATTCTTGTTTCCTGCCATGTGGACCCAGGCAGTCCTCCTGTCCTGTTGCGTCTGGCCCAGTGCACGCATTTAAGTCACACTAATTCATGTTGCCTTGTTTTATCTAGTCGGTCCTGTAACTGCTGTCTGAATGCATTCTTCACTGTAACAACCCTGCTGTGGAGCATAGACTGAAATTATAAAGGGTGCCCTGTCCTTATACTGAAGTCTGATAGCTATGAGTCTGTCACTAATTTTGACATCCGTCACTGTCTTCTGAAGCATCTCTCGCCACAGTTCCAACACCATTTATAGCCTATCCTCCCCTGAGTAGAAGACTCTGAATCCCAAGCCAAATGGCCTTGCTCGACTGCCATTCCATTTTCTCTCTTGCATAAATAGGAAGTCCACCCTCCTCCTTGCATCAACCACTACCAAGCTCCATCCTGTTAGTGAACCTACACTGAGTGTAACAATTCTTAGTTGATGTTTGGCAGGTTGGTTGGTTTTATGTCCAGCTTTTTCTTAGATCTATCCCAGGTAATGTAAGCCAGGCAACTGGAGACTTGACTGGCCAATAGATTATTGACCTACGGCTGCTGGGCTTTATGGCAGGTGCACATTGATGAATAGGGGCACATACACCCCTTCCACAATTGGAATTGGTCCCTGGCATAAATCGGAGTAGGCCGGGTCCTCAATCCACTTATCACTGGCAAATATCCATTCTCATTTGGTGACGTTAGTCAGCAAGACCGAATCACCTAGCACCATATTTTTACACCAGCGAGTGGCTAGTGCTGCCATTTGCAACCTTTACATTACAACGAGTTTCTAATTAATAATAATTTATAAACAGTGAAGGGAATAACAAAGCTTGTGAGCCTTTCGGCCAGGAAATCACAAGAAAATTATTTAAGTTAAAGATAACTATACGGCTGTGAACAGAAATAACAGTATAAGTTTATTTATATATTAAAAGATAAAAACAATGTTTAAACAGTATGGCACAAAAGAATTTACTTCTGACAAAAACTCTTATTTATTGTATGTACTTTGTGCTATCTTCAGGTACAGTTGATAAGATTTTGATTTCTGTTTTCTAGTAATTCATTTGTTGGCAGCCAGTAGCATTAAACTTAGTAAGGCCTTACGATGTCTGTGCAATTCAAATCAGATATCCCAGCTCAAAATAATTTCCTTAGTTACAGCTATCCCAGCTCAAAATAATTTCCTTAGTTACAGCTATTTGCTCTCCCAACATTTCTGGCAGAGTACTGTGAGGGGACTTTTTAAACTCTTGACAACTCGTAACACTGCCAAGCAATGTGTAACCATCACACCTTCAGACAATTGTTTTCTGAGGTAGATCATAAATGCTGAAGTTTTCTTGGGGTATAAAAATACCTATGCAAATGCTTCCAAGTAAAAATTCTAAACCTTCTGAACTTTGCTGCATACCTGGGAGCCATAAAGATATGCTCCCATTGTTTTTTTGTATGTTGCCTTTCCATTTTTCTGAATCTTTTCTAACCTCTGCTGAATTTTTTTTTTTTTACACTTTATAGTTAAGCAATATATCTAACGTTCATAGGATCATAGGAAGTTACTAGACTAATGACCCTTACAAGCCTAGCCAAGTTCCACCATTATTTCCACGATCAGTACCTATTGCCCCTGTCCAAGAGGGATACAGGTGGAACCCCTGGGTGAATTTACAGTTACCATCCATTCGTCCAGATTGCGTTTGAAGAGGGCCAATGAGGTATTCTGTTTGATATGAAGTGGGAGTCCGTTCCAAAGGTGTGGTAACCTCTGGGAGACAAATTTGTTCCTCCAGCAGGTTCTGTTAATGTCACATACTGTTAAGGTCTTTAGAGCCATTAACCTGTGTACCATTTGATTTGCAGATATGCCGCATTTCCAATAAAGCGGGGTCAGAGATTGCCTTATATGCAAGGCAGAGTTCATCTCTGATTAACAGAATAAAGTGACAGTGATTTCAGACTATCTACATAGGATAGATGCTGTAGACCTAGAATTTTCCTTGTGAGGAACCTTTATGGTCTTTGCATTTGCTTGGAAAGGCACATACCAAAAGGGGTGTTGTACTGAATTAATAGCCTGATGAAGGAAGAGTTGCCTGTACTTCAGAGAAATAGATTCCAACAGTAGAGGTCCCAGGACCGATCCCTGTGGAACACCATTGGTCATAGGTCTGCTGTTGGATGTGGATTCCCGTATTTTGACTATGTGTTCTATCAGTGAGCCAGTTGGTGACCCATCTTAACAGTGTAAGGGTTGATAACTAGCTGGGTGAGTTTGTCATTGATTGAGTAGGGGATAGTGTCAAAAGCCATGGCTAAGTCTAGGTAGGTTATCTGCAGAGATTTCCCCTCATCCAGGGCCTTGGTGACTGTCTTGAAGTCCACCAGATGAACAGGCATGATCTGCAGTTGACAAATCCAGACTGAGTAGGGTCAAGTGATGATTCGCTCCATGGCCTAGCAGATAAGGCTAGTCAGCTAATAGGTCAATAGTTCCCAGAGTCAGTGGAAGCACCACCTTTGTGCAAGGAAATGATGGTTTCTCATTCATCTGTGATGAAGCCGGTGCTTAAACTATGATTGAAAGAGTACCCAATGGTGTTGATAATTCTTGTAGGAGGCCATGTAGGACGCAGCCTAGGATGTTATCATGTCACATAGCTGCTGTGTTTTTGGCCTTAGAGAGGGCATTTATGACTTGCTCTTTAGAAATACGGGGTAGAGGACAGGTGGTAGGGATGTCATGGGGCATGTGTAGCAGGGACAGGGTAGTGACGTTTTCACAGAACTTGTCAGCCGACAGGTTAGCTGTGTCTACAAGCTCAGTATATGCAGTATTACTAACTCTTAGTTAGGCACAGATCTGGGTCTTTCCTTTTAGGTTACGGATGTAACTAACGCATCATGGTTGTCCATAGTTGAGAAAGCTAATTTGGATTCATAGTTTGCTTTGGAAGACTTTACAAGAAGTCTTATTTTATTTTACATTTGTTGACCAGGATTGTCCAGCTGAGCTGAAGAGCCCCTTTTCAGCAGAAGCCCGGGGAGAAAAGCTCCAACATATTATACAATTTTTATTGTTAGCATTAAACAGCAATGTTACATGATTATTACAAGGCATTAAGTAGTAATACAATGTTATACAGTGTCAATAATCAGGAGTATAGCATAACTATTTAAAGATTTATAAAAAGAAATATGTCATTAAGATGAGTATAGTTTTTGGGGTAAGTAGTTATAAAAACCCAGTTTTATCATGATATAGTAGCATGAAGGCAAGACAATTACAATAGAATGTTTCTCTGAGGCAATTTGCTAAATAGATTTTAGAAGACAGTGGAAAGAGTAGTCAAGGAAGATTAGAGAGAGCTAATGGCAAGAGTGAGTTAAGGGCAAGAAAGTAGATTAAGGTATGAGAAGTAGGGGATGATAAGGAGAGAGAGTGCAGTGGCAGGACCAGTGACTTTTAAAGTACTCTTTGGTGGCTGTCTTAAATTGTTTAGGATGTGTAAGGGTCCTGATTTCTAGTGGGAGCCTATTCCCGGCAATAGTGGGGTGATAGCTGTAAATGTTGTGTCCATTTGTTTGTTTAAGCTGAGTAGGGCATGTTTCCAGTTTAGGGCTTGCTCCCTTTTACTCTTAGACAGCAATTTCTTCCTCTTATTATAAAGCCTGTTAATAGCAGTTATCCACCAGGCAGATTTGCTCTTCCATATAATATAAATATATAGATATAAATGCTCGTAAATCCTTCTATGAAATTTCTAAAAAGGACACTAATGCTTTCTACAAACATCTTGGCACATGTCCTAATATGCAGTTGAGATTTATGGTTTTAGAGCAAGTTCTGCAGGACAGTAGAGGAGGGGACTGGGAGGCCCGGCTTGAGTATAAGGAGCTGTTGTGGCCACTTAAACTGAATGCCACAAAACTCCCAGGCCTGAATGACAGTGTCAGCATTGCTAGTGTCCTTAAATTAAGAAGGGCTAAATTATAAATTATAAAATTATAATTTATAAAACTACAGTTTTTATGGCCGAGTCCATTTCATACAACAGATAGTTTTATCAACTAATAAATTTCATCACTTTTTGCAGGCATTTTTTGCATAAAGTGTATTGAACACACACACTGATTTTATAGGTTCTATTTATTCATTTACCCACTTTAACATAGATTTTTAAAAAAAGATTTTTAGGATTGATTAATGATGCATTAATGTTTTTTTAATGTTTATCAATGTTTCTTAAAGTTTTTTAACATTTTATTGTTCTACAGAAGTGTTTTTATCACTGCATGGCTTACAATTTTTTAAGAGCATGGCTCAGTGGTTCTGTTTGCACTAGGTTACCAATTAACAATGTATTTGCCTATTAATTTATTTGCCTATCAATTAAGCTGTTAACACATTTGATCATGTGATATTATTACTTGTAGTATATAAATCTGTGTTTTTGAGAGTGCAAACTCATCTTGAAAAAGCCTGGTACTGATCCAGGCGAAAGCGCTTGATCTAATATGTTTTTCGTCTTTTATTTTGAATAAATTTGGCAGTGAGCTACAGTTGAACTGGTTCACTTTTCTCCTTTGCTCTGGATTTTGGTATTTATTAAGTCAGAACTAAGACACTTCAGAACAACAGACAGAATGAGCCCTCAGCCAGTAATTCCCAGCTTAGAATGATGAAGGCTATTCTCTCCTGCCACAAGAGTTTAGGCTACAAATCTTCCTGATGTAAAACAACTGGTTTGGAACCAAAATGCTTAAACTGGAACAAAGACACTTAGAACAACGGGCACAATAAGCCTTCACCCAGCAATTCCCAGCTCAGAAGGGTAGAGGCTACCCCGTCCTCCCACAGGAGTGTAGACCACAAACCTTAATTTAAAGTAACTGGCCTGAAGCCCAAGACCTTAAACCAAAACTAAGAGGCTTAGAATAACAATTACAATTTAAACAGGCTACTAACAAGCAGGAATAAATGCATTTGAACACTTTTAAGAACAAGCAGCAAAAGGAAAATAAAGTAATAAAGTAGGAAGATGCACAAATACAATAATAGTGCTGAATAGTGTATTTTTTTTTAAGTAGTAAGGGAGGAAACAGAAGATAATTCAAGGTAAGAAACTAAGGGGTGGGCCTTCCCAAATGATCTCCTTGTACTCTGAATGAGCTGATGCAATAGGACTGGGAGGAGTGTCCAGTATCATATTTATAGTAGAGACTGGCAATTCAGAAACCACCAAGTTTTAAAAGTACAACAGTTCGGCTTGGTAGGGAAAATAAAATGGAGACCGATATCAGAACCGAAGCAAGGCAAACAACCTAAGAGCAGTACAGTAATAAGTAGATGGAGTTTCTTTAACAATGCAGACTGAAAAACAAATGATAAAATCAACCAAGTAAATAAATGCAGCACAGAGTGATTAAATTATCACTGAAACAGAGCAAGTGCAAAATAATATACTTGTATCAGCTTTGTATTTCCAGATAGTTTTAGAAGCAATCCAGATCTTGTAGTTGCAGGCACAAGGAAGCTCTGAGTTGTCAATTTTTGTTTTGTCCTCAGTTGATGAGTGTGGATCCGATCCCCCAGATCTGACTCGGCTGTTGCTAAAGCTTGTGGCAACCAAAAACTCTTGAGCTTCTCCCTTACCCACAGTGCACCAACCCAATTGCCTCAGATCTTTGCCACTTCAAGCAAAAGATGTGATCTTCCACCTCTCTCGAGCACTATTACTGTCCTTTACCCTCGTTTATAAATTTCTTGTTTCTTGCAATTTCTAACATTTGTTTCTGTCTATCGTAAGTTTTTTGTATCTCTTAGATGCCATTGTTAGTATATTGTCATAGCTTATGTACTATTGTTGGTATTTCCATCTGTTTTTTTCTTTTATTTCTCTATCCAAAAAAAAAAAAAAAAAAAAATCTTCGCTCTTTTGTTAGTGTTAACAGTTTTTATTGGTGATGGTGGATAAACCAGCCAGTTTTAAAAAAAATGTTCAATGTGCAGGCACAAACTGCCACTTTCCGATGCCCACACAACTGTGTATCTATTGTTTAGGTCCTCTCAATTTACAAGAAGACTGCTGTATATGTCATTTCTTTAATCCTTGCAAGTTAGTAGAATGCAAGAATAAGCTGATACTGAAAGGTGTTCTTCCTTCATTTGGTGAGGCTGTATTGGAGGGTTCTTCCTCTAAGACTAAAACAATAAAAACTGCAAAATCCTCTTCTCCAAAACCATCTTCCTCCTCCTTAGCTTTGGACTTCTCAAGAAAGAGGTCTCATAAGGACCCGGTCTCAACCCTGGACCCAAAAAAGAAGATTCAAGATCCCGCTAAGGAGAAATTATTGGAGCTGACACCTAAGTCGGATCCGATGAAGTCAAAGCTCTTGGATCTGACTTCTTCGGATCTTGTGCTATCCGAACCTGACTTTCAGACTGCCAGATTACTCCCCAGAACAAAGGTACTGTCCGTCACTGGAACCGATACCTTTTCCATTTTTAGCCCCAAGTCTCCATCCATATATACCACTTGTTTTTCCAGAAACCTTACAGAAGAAGATGTGGAGAGACTGGTGAAAATTCTCTTCTCACAGAGCCAGATTGGTGTTCCTTTTGGCTGCTACCCCTCTGGGTCAGGCGATCATGTATCTGTTACTCCCCCTTTACATATTCCTCCTCTGACTCCTGTAGCTTCAGAGGTTTTGGATCTGAGTTATCCAGATTTGTCTAGCTTGGATCCAAGGATAACTTTATCCTCAGATCCTAGATCTTCTCTAAGGCTTCCAGTCCCCTCAGATCCAGAGAGCTCCTGGAGCCGTAGTCTGCCTATTTGATCCAAGGTGTTACATTCAACTCTGAAGCTTTGAGCCGTTTCTCCATCTCAGAGCCTCGGCACTGAACAGCTAGGCTCTGACTTCCACCTCTGAGGTTTTGCCCTTGGATCAGGGGAAGCCTGCGATTCAGACCCCAACACCATATAGAGCCCATTCCTCACAGACCAGATAGGATAATGACACTAATGATACTACCTGCAGATAGTTTTGGTGGAAGGGAGTTCATGTTAATGCCATTGGCCATTGTGGTGGGCTCCAAGAAGGAACTAGCGAAGAAAATTTCCACTGTCCATCCCCCCAACAGGGAGTTGCAGGAGATGGACAGATTTGGAAAGCATGCATCAGTGAACTTCACTTTGAGGTCTCTGAACTATTTTGCACACTTTACTAGGCTACAAAGGGATTTGATCAAGAAGTTACTGAATACCTTCTTGGGTGCTGTTTCTGATGAAGTTCAGACATTTTTACTTCCCAGCTGATGACCCTATAGTCCATATCCAGTTCATCCATGAGGGTGATCTAACATGTAGCGGAAGGAACCTCAAGGGCAGCAACTTCAGGCATTTCCATAAGGAGACATGCCTGGATGCACCTCTGAGAGTTTGCAGAGCTTTTCAAGTCTTTTTTTTCGTCAATGCTTCTTTTGACGAAAAGCCTTTATTTGACCCCATAGTAAAAGACACTTTGTCCAGGTGTGAAAAAGATGGAAAGACTCTATTTACCATGGGTGTGGATTTTTTGACTTCTCCATGAACCTTTTCCAGGAATCCGCGGAGTCCTTTTCAAGACACATGTGGAGGAGGTTCCCCCAGAGGCAGAAGAGTGAACTGTAATAGATGATGGCCCCATGATAAAGGTGGCTCGCAGAACCAGGGTTCCAGAGACTCGTACTTTGATGAGCCCTACCAGAGCTCCTGAAAGGAGGCCCGATTATCCACCTCTGGAGACAGTTGGGGGAAGATTAACCCTGCACCAGCGACCCTGGCTAGATACAACAAAAAATACTTGGGTGCAGAATGTTATTTCCAGAGGCTATATTTTCCCTTTCAAACCCCCCCCCCCCCCATCTGAAGAAAAATCCCCAGTGTTCACCCAGTCAGATGGAATAAACAGCGACTCGAATACAAAAGCTGTTAGAAAATGAGTCGTCCAAAAGATCCCGCCAGACTGCATAGAATCCAGAATTTACTCAAGGTTCTTTTTGATGCCAAAGAAAATGTGAACTGGAGACCAGTTCTGGATCTCTCCAAACTAATAAGACAGTTTGAAAAAACAAGTTTCGGATGGTCTGGTTCAGTCCGTTCTGCCCTTTCTGGGCAAGAATGACTGGATGTGCTGTATAGACCTTCAGGGCGCATACTATCGTATAAAGATGAACAGATGATCCAGAAGGTATTTAAGCTTCTGGCTAGGAGATAGTCATCATCAGTTCACAGTACTGTCCTTTGGACTCACCACAGCCACCAGGTTGTTTACCAAGTGCATGGCAGTAGTAGTAGCTCACTTGAGAATGCAAGGATTCTGAATGTTTCCATATCTGGATGACTAGCTCATCACCACTCCGACCAGGCATCAACTTATATGTGCAAGAGACCAGGTTCTCCAGACTTGCTCTCTTTTGGGGATAACCATAAACCTACAACAAATCTCATCTGCAACCAGCTCATAGTTTAGATTTTATAGGAGCACTTCTCATTCCCTTCTGTTACTTAGAGTGCAGACTATGAGATTCCAAGTCAAAAAGATAGCTGCAGCACCTCAATTTCAGCCCGACTGGTCCATCAGGCTCTGGAATCCGTGGCAGCAGCAATAACATTAGTACCACTTGCCAGGTTTTTATATGTGAATTCTTCAGTGGATGTTAGCTTCTCAATGGTCGTTTCTTTATCAGCCCATGTCTTAAAGGGTAAGAATCAGACACATTTGCAAGAGAGATCTCAAGTGCTGGAGTCATTCAGAGAAGGTTCTACAAGGTTATCTAACAAATTCCCTTTCAGCCCAAGGCCACAGTGACCACAGACACTTTCCAGCTAGGGTGGGGGAGGGATTAGCTGGAGAAGACCGTCCAAGGTACCTGGTTCCCCAAGGAGGCGAGTTTGCACATACGTGTCCTAGAGATGAGAACAGTGCTATTAGCATTGTAGGCATTTCAGAATTCTTGGGGACATTTGCAGTACAGTCGGACAACATGTTTGTTGTCTGGTACATCAACAAGCAGGGATGAACCAAATACTATCCATTGTGTTGAGAAGCTCTCAGAGTGTGGCAGTGGGCTATCTCTTCCACTTTCTTTTAGCAATGCACATTCTGGGGGAGTCCAGTGCGATAGCAGATGAATTGAGCAGGTCCATTCTTCTACCTTACAAATGGTCCCTCAATAAAAAGATTGTGAACATGATCTTCTGACAGTGGGGCCAGCCTTGCTGCAGTCTATTCGCATCCTCCTTGAGCAACAAATGCAACAGTTACTTTGCCCTAATCCTCGAGGGACACTCTATTTCACGAGTGGCCCCCACTCTCCTTTACGCGTATTCTTCTTCTCCATCAATTCCCAAATTTCTTCAGAAAGCTGCAAGGTCATCCTTATTGCCACTTATTGGCCTTGACAAATTTGGCTTCCTTTCCTTTGACCTCACCTGATTCACCCACTTTGGTTTCTGGATTCAACTCTGGACCTGCCGTCTCACCCAGTAGGCATGATGCATCAGACATGGTGACTCTCAGGCTGGCTGCCTGGTTCGTCTAGTTCCATTAATAGCCAGACAGCCTATGATTTTTTTCTCCTGTCAGTCATATTCTTTTGTCCTCCCATAAGCCTTCCACCAGAAACCTATACTCCAGCAAATGGAAGAGATTTATTTTTTCGGCCCAAAAACATAATATTGAACCTTTCACAGCCCACATTGATAATATCTTGGAATTTCTATTGCTAGTTCTTCTACTGTTAAATTTTGAAATCACTGCTAATTGTACTTTACATGTTGGAATAAATGGTTCTTCTGTAGCATCCTATAAGTTGAGCAAAGTATTTTTGAAAGGCACTGTACTGTTAAGGCCCCCTGTTAAAGATCCTATCACCCCTTGGGACCTAAACCTTGTGCTTCAGTCTCTTACACAGTCTCCCTTTGAAACCTCAGCTATGCAAACTCAAATATGTTTCATGGAAGATAATTTTCTAGGTAGCTATTACCTCCTCCAGAAGAATTTGAGATCCAATTCATTGTGTTCAAACCTCCATACTTGATTTTCCATAAAGAAAGTATTACCTTAATACCAACCCATCATTGCTTCCAAAAGTGGTGTCAGAATCCAATATAAATCAATCTATTTGCCAGTATTCTTTCCCAAATTTTCTAACAAGGAAGAATATGTATTACATGTATTAGATGTTCATAGACAGTTGAGTTTCTATTTGCATAGAACTAAAAACATAAAGAAATTTTAACCAGTTGTTTTTCATCTGCAGAACCAACATTGAGTAAACCAGTTACCAAAGTTACTCTAGATGGATAACAAATTGCATTTCCTTTGTGTATAACAAATTGGGCATTACTCAGACAAAACTTGTTTGATCCCATTCCACCAGATCCATGGCAACTTCCTCAGTTTTTCAACCCAGAGTGTCTGTGGATGATATATGTGCATCAGCTGCTTGGGCTGCTCTCCATACCCTTATTACTCATTACAAATTAGATCTGGTTTTCAAAGGAGGGCATTTCTTGGCTGTATTGTGCTCAGGAATATCCTTCCTTGAGTCCACCCTAGAAATTAGGTAGCTGGGGATTCATGTTCCATCAGTTGAGGACAGAATGAAAAATTGACGACATCAGACAAAGAAGTTATGTAATCACCATAACTTTCCATCTGTGTTGTCCATTTTCATTCTTAACTCCCCTCCCACCAACTCTCATACTTAAGACTTCTGGAAGAATGAGCGTTTAGAGGACCTGTATGTCCTTATTTTTTTACATAAACTCCAGATAGAGCTTTTTCATGTTTTCTATCTTTTACTTTCTACTAAGGCAGCAGACAAGATCTGAGGTAATTGGGATTGGTGCATTGTGGGTAAGGGAGAAGCTCGAGTTTTTGGTTCCTACGAGCTTTAGCAAAGCTAGAGTCCAATCCGAGGGATTGGATCCGAACCCATCAGTTGAGGAAGAATGAAAATGGACAACACAGATGGAATGTTATGGTGAATACATAACTTCTTTTTATATAGGATCTCTGTTAAATTATTGGGTCTATATTAAAACACAGAACATTCAAAATGTTGAGAGTTCTAATATCAACCCGTTTTCAGCGAACGCTGAAAATATCGAAGAAACAGAAAACCAAATTTTTTTCCTAGGGAAAGAATTTGGTTGTCTGTTTCTGTTGCTTCTGTATTTTCAGCGCTCTGGTGGAAAGTTACGGGTCTGGTTCAGGTAAGTGTGCGATTGTGTGGACGTGAGGGTTAGGGTGGGGTAGGTGAGTTAGGGTTAGGGCGCGGGTGAGGTGACTGTGCGATAGTGACAGACCTTAGGGTTTGGGTTAAGGTAAGTGGATAGTTAGTGGTGTATGACTGGTTTAGTGTAGGGTTAGTTGTAAGAGTTTAGGTGTATGTGTGTGGATTGCTGTTTGTTTGGTGTGCTTGTGTTGTGTGTATGTGTTTTGGAACAGCAAATTTTCCCTAGGAAAAAATTTGCTATTCTGAAAGTTCGATGTTTTGAATTTTCGATTGTTAGGGTTCGATATTAGAACACTCGACATTTTGAATGTTCGGTGTTCTAATATAGATCCAAATTATTGATTGGCGAGTTCATCAACTCCTAAGAATTAGAACCTGAAACACTAAAAAGAAACACATCATCGAAACAGCTTAAAAAAATGTAAAGCATATGCACCCCCCATACCCCATGCTGATTATATATACCAACTCTGAGATAGCAGTACAGCTGTGAAAGGGCAAAAACCCCACTCACTGCTGTACTGAGATCTTGGACATTTGGTGTTTCAGGTTCACTATTTTGAGAGTCAACAATCTTGACAGTTTTTAATGTAGACCTATTTTATATTCCCTACTAATGATCCCTTTTTAACACTAATTTCTACTGTATACTTAATTTAAAACCCTACCTCAGTTGATGTTTCGCTTCGTGGTCCTCTAACCATTCTCTTAGCTATACACTCTGTTTCAGTTCCCAATAAGGAAGGTAGTCGCTAAACTGCAGTCCAAACTTCACCTTGACTTTATCTGACTCTTGCTACCTTTCTCTCCCTAGTTGTATGCTCTCAATACTTTGTTTCATTTACTACTTTTCTCCCGTAAATTCCAGCATCCTTTTATGTGTTTTCTATACTCCTACTTGCAATCATTCCTACTGATAACATTTTTCTCTGTTCATTCCTTTTTAGTACTTGAATACTTTTGACTGCATTATGAATGTGATATTCTGTATAGTTCTGTTTCTGGTCCTGCATCCAAAATCCTACTCTGCCCTTTCTTCTCAACACTCTCCATTTCATCATCATCCCTTTCCATTTTTATTTGTATCCTTCTGATTGTACATCTTCGAATGTAGTAGAACTCCCAGATCACGGTACTTAGACGACAATGGAGTATTCTGAAAAATGGCCCTTTTGGACTTAATATGCAAGTCTGTTTTTTTTTTTTTTTTTTTTTTGTAGCCATTCATTCTCTGTATTTCAGGACTTGCTGTATTCAGTCCTGACATTTTCAAATGGTTCCTCTAGTTTTATCTTCATTTATTTTATATCCTGACAAGACTTTGAACCGTCTCAGAATATTCCATAATATCAAAATGTTCTTTTTCTGGCTTTATCAAGTACAAAATAATATCAAATACGAATAAGGCTAACTTTTCTTAATTACCAGTGTAAAGCAAATGACAGAGGTGAATGAGGACACCCCCTGCCTGGTTCCTCTGCTCAAAGGCAGCATACTGGAGAGGAAACTTCCCATTTTAATTCTTGGCCCTGACACTTAGTATGGCCTCCTGATTAACTCTATTATTCTATTTGGGAACACAGGTGCTTCCATTGCCTTACTTATAAAATCCTCGTTGACTCTATGGAATGCCTTCTCTGCGTCAAGACCCACCAACAGTAGTGTAATTTTCTTTACTCTGCTTCCCTTTGGATCATTATTGTTCTAGTAATACGGTCAAATGTTTACCTTCCCTCCCAAAACCACATTGATCCATACTTATCAATTTTGGCAACACCTTATATAGTTAGCTAGTATATATGAACTTTGTAATCTTGGTTTAAACTTTAAGTGTATTTATACAAAGTTGGGTCTGAGGGGTCTTACCCTCTTTGGGTAATAACAGCCACCACAACTTTCTTCGAAGATGTTCACCCCTTTTTAAAATATTGATCTGAAGTAGTTTACTTTTGGTTTTCAACCTGTGGGTTACAGATCTGTATCAGATCTGAGCCGGCAACATTTGCTAGCATCAGCTCCGAGCTCCAAACTCCTCCCCTTACCCATAATACACCTCCACTGCCTTCCATCCCCAGATCTCATTTGCCGTGAATTGCTTCAGCATCATGGCTTCTGAGCTCCAACTAGCAGTGGGGCTAAAACCTTTTGTGAGTAGCTAATTTTCTAATTTTTCTCAGCTAGTGTAGGTTCTCCTTCTCCTCCCCCTCGCTTGGTGCATCGAGTGTTAGTGTTTTTAGGTTAGAGTAGTTTGTTCTGTGGTGCCCCCCCCTCAGTGTTTCTATAGTTTAGTGTGTGTGTGTGTGTGTGTGTGTGTGTGTGTGTGTGTGTGTGTGTGTGTGTGTGTGTGTTATTAGAACTTGCCTGTCTTTTTTTTCCTAAGGCTTTCTTTCTAACTTTAATATGGCTGAAAAGCTTGTTTTCAAGTGCTGCACCGAATATGGCCATAAGCTCTCCCCAGCGGATGGCCACACTCTGTGCATTTTGTGCTTGGGTGTGGCCCACCTAAGTGTGGATTGTAGCATTTGTGCAGGCTTCAACCCCTGCACCCTAAAGGATAGGAAGGCCAAGTTGCCCCTCAAAGGGATTCTTCCTCCTTCTGACTCTCTTTCCTCGTCTTCGGCTTTGGTCACAGCGGCTGCTGTGGCTGCCTCTCCCTCCTCTCTTCCTCTGGGCCCCCCCCCCCCAAGCTGGGACTCGACCTCCTATACCAAAGCCTGTGGTAGTGGAGCAGAAGAGAGGTAGAGAAAGGGAGAGAGAGTAGAAGACAAGGGAAAAGACTGAGTTCCCCGGACCTTGCTTCTCCTAGTAAGACACCATGGATCCGTGACTCCCCTCAGCTCTGATCTCCTAGGCTCTCCCCGGAGCCGGAGGAGACACGTCCAGCTTCTCTGGCCTCAGTGCCACGACCCACCAGGTTGGAGTCCTTGGCCTCGACACAGTCCACCCTCTCCTTGTTGGATATGGATCTGGATAAGATGATGAGGTGCTTTATCCGTACACCGATTCAGATGGGGGTTTTGCCAGCCCCCCTCCTTCTGGAGGGGGGAGCTCGCTTCTTTCAACCCATTTCTCCTTCTCTGATCCGACCTTTGGGTTCACGGTACTCTGATCCGAGGTTGGCTTTGGTCAGTGGGTCGGCGCCAACTGTACCTGCTTCCTCGACGCCAACAGCTGTCTGGGGCGTTTCGGATCAGACTAGTTTGGATCCGCGTCTCTCTTGGAGGTGGAGCTTGGGTGTCTGATCAGAGGGTGTGGAACCGTTTTCATCAGCTCTGATTTTTGTCGGGCCAGGTTCCCTCCTTCGGAGCTCCGTCCACCTCAGGCCCGGCTCCGATTCTTGTGTCGGATCTGGGGAGACTGACCTCCTTATTGGTTTCTCAGGAGGTTCGCTCTCCTTTAGCATTTGATGTGGTAGAAAGGGTTCTCTCTGCTGGATCGAGACCCCTGACCGCCCCCTCTGACTCCTCTCAGATCCCCACTGCTCTGTCTACGGTCCCCATCGTTTTACCAGAGGGACAGCCCATGCTCGAAGAGCCCCAGACGGTTCTCCCCGAGGAACAAATGGCTTGCAAGTGCCCATAGGGGATGTGCCTCGCAAGCATACATGCAAGAGGAGGCACTTGGACTCCCCTGAGTCCCTCACAGAGGACACGGATTTAGATGATGGAGAGGGTTCCCCAAGGTCACTTCCCGAGGATGTCTCCTTTGGAGACATCATGAAGATACTGCGAAAGCAGGGAGGTTGGTCTGCCCCCAAACCTTCTTCTGATGAGTCTGTGTTCCTGGAAGTTTTCGGCACAGGCCCATCTACTTCCTGGGTGTCCCGTCCCACTGATCCTTTGGTGAAATTGGTCACCTTGTGAGCATGGAAGGAACCAGACACCATGGAACCTATCCCAAAGCTCCTTGATAAAATCCTAAGCCCTCTCATTGATGGGCCATTTTGGAATAAGGGCTCCCCGTGGATGCCATGGTGGTAGCAACAGCCACTAAGAAGGAGCTTGCCCAGGAGAGTTCCTCCATCCATCCTCCTGACCGAGAGTCATGGATGATGGACTGCCTAGGGAAGCGAGTATACGCTTCAGCTACCTTTTCGATTAGGGCGCTGAATTATTTGGCCCATGTCGCCAAACTCCAGCATGACCTAGTGGAGGAGCTGGAGGAGTCTCCCCCCAAGTCCATGTCGCAGGAGGACAAGGCTTCGTTCTTTGAGAGGATGGCCACTTTAAAAGCAGTATCTAACATGTTCATGCGACTCCTCTCCCTGCCATGGAAGGAGCAGCTAGGGTGGCTGGGTCCGGCGTGTCGATGAGGTGTAATGCCTGGCTCAGGTTATGTCAATTTTCCGAACCCTTCAAAGGTGTCGTTTGCCAATCCCCCTTTTGATGGCTCTACACTCTTCGGTAAGACCGTCAAGGAGACATTAGTCCAGAGTGAGAAGGCCGGGGGGACACTGTCTGCCGTCGGGATCCGCTTCTCTAAACCAAAAAATGCCCTTTTTTCGGAACCAGAGAGTACAAAAGAAGATGTGGTTATGGAAGTGTTAGTATTCCCGAGACACTCAGGGCTCTTCCCCCAGAGCCAAAGGGGGACAGACTGGACGCCGGCCCAGAGGCAGAGGGGGTCCGCGGAAATTCGGGTCTCGAACAGACCCGGGCAGCAATCCTAAGGGGTTGCCAGACTTCTCTACTCTGAAGGCAGTTGGGGGACGATTGTCCTTGCACCCAGTGGCATGGGAGTCCATAACAACGGACTGCTGGGTGCTTCAGATCATATCCAGAGGATACTCTATCCCTTTTGTGAGCTCCCCCACATCTCCCAGACACCTCACAGATGTACCACCCATGCAAAGGGAAGCAGCAGCACAGGAAATTTCCAAGCTGCTGGTAAAATGAGCCATCAAAACCGTCCCCCCAGATCAGTCCAGATCGGGCTTCTACTCCAAGTTCTTTTTGGTGCCAAATAAAACGGGGAATTTAAGGCCCATTCTGGACCTCTGTACCCTGAACCTGTCAGTTGCCAAAGAGAAGTTCTGCATGGTCACGTTACAGTCAATCATGCTGTACCTGCAAGAGAACGACTGGATGTGCTCGTTAGACCTCCAGGATGCTTACTATCACATTTGGCCTCACCACAGCCCCCAGGGTGTTTACCAAAGTGGTGGCTGTCGTAGCGGCTCACCTGAGGCTTCAGGGGATTCAGATCTATCAATACCTGGATGATTGGCTCCTCACTGCTCCCAACAGGCATCTACTCTCCCAAACCAGAGATTATTTCTTGACTCTGGCCCTGCGTTTGGGGATCACAATCAACACATCCAAATCTCTCCTAGATCCTGTACAAATGATAGACTACATTGGTGCCAGGATAGATGCTCTTCAGTGCAAAATATTCCTGACCTTGGAGAGAGTTCAGCACGTCTCCATGATCTACCGTTCTCGCCTTCCAATGGTGGAATAAGTGTTGAGGGCCCTAGGCAGGATGGCGGTGACCATAACTCTTCTCCTGTGTGCTCGGTTACACATGAGGATTCTACAGTGGACTCTAGCGGTTCAGTGGTCCTTGTTGGAACTGCCATTGACATATCCTGTTCAATTCAGCCAGTCTGTCGGTTGTCCCTCATAAGGGTGGATGAGCTCTCCGGACATTTTGGAGGAACGACCCTTTGTTCCAGCCCTGGCCCTAACCACAGTGACCACGGATTCCTCCCAACTCTGGTGGGGGGGGCATTGTTCGGGCAGGACAGTCCAAGGCCTGTGGTCCCCCATAGAGACCAGCTTGCATATAAATGTCCTAGAGATGAAGGCGGTCCTTCTAGCATTGTAGGCCCTTCATGCCTTTCTTCCTCTGGGGACGATTGCTATTCAGTCAGACAGCATGTCAATGGTCTGGTATATCATCAAACAGGGAGGGACCAGATCTTACCCCCTTTGTCACGAGGCCATGAGAGTATGAGAATGGGCAATCTCCACCATTCAGTTTCTCATCGCAGTGCACATTCTGGGAAGGTCCAACATGCTAGCGGACAGGCTGTCAGATCATTCTGATGCCTTACGAGTGGCCTCCGAATCTGTCAGCAGAGGAACAGATCTTCAGTGAGTGGGGTCAACCTTGCTGCGATCTCTTCACATCTCCTTCCAACGTGAAGTGCAGCAAGTTTTTCGCTCTGAACCCCTTGCCAAGGGAGTCACCTAGAGATACTCCAGTTCATGCTTGGCTTCCCGGTCTTCTGTATGCTTACTCGCCAGTACCTCTCATTCCGAGGTTTCTGCAGAAAGCTCGTCGACTGGGGAGCAAAGTGATCTTCATTGCCCCATTCTGGCCTCACTAGTTATGGTTTTCCTTCCTTTGGTCTCACCTTTTGGTTCCACCTTGGATCCTAGATCCCATTCAGGATTTAATTTCACACCCTTCGGGGGTGCCTCATCCAAGTCTGGACAGCCTGAAGCTCACAGCTTGGCTGCTCCAGTTCCAGTGATTGCTAAGACTCCCGGACTATCCTCCTTCATTGGATCTATTTTGGTAGCTGCGCACAAGTCTTCGACCAGGAAGGTTTATCGCAGCAAGTGGAAATGTTTTTCTTTCTGGGCCTCTCAAAGGAGTTTAGACCCTTTCACGGCTCCTATTTCCGCCATTCTTGATTTTCTAGCTGACATTTTCCAACACAGAGCTAGTTCTTCTACTATCAAAGTTCAGTTGGCTGCCATTTCTCATTTTCATGTGAGCGAGAATTCTGCCTCCTTAGCCTCTTCCAGACTGTAAAGCCTTTATCAAAAGCACCTTTTTGCTACGCCCCCCCCCCCCCCCGGTCAAAGATCCTGTTCCCCCTTGGGACCTTACTGTGGTTCTTTAAGCTTTGGTCGCTCCGCCTTTCGAGCCTGCTGCAACTGCAGGTCTAAAATTTTTATGCTTCGGCGGCTTTTAAATCTAGGGTCCCCTTAGATGATATTTGTTCCGCAGCCACTTGGGCCTCATCTCACACCTTTATCAGCCATTACAAACTGGATGTTGTCTCCAGAGGTAGGGTGTCCTTTGGCTCTGCAGTGCTCCGGAATGTTCTTCCATAAAGGCCACCCAGGATTCAGGTAGCTGGGGACTCTGTCCCAAAGGTTGCTGACAAATGAAGTTCTTACTTCAGATTTAGAAGTTATGTACTCACCATAACGTTCCATCTGAGTAGGTATCTTCATTTGTCTGCAACCATCCCCCCTTCCTTCCCCCGACCTTTGGGATCTGTCTTGGATTAGCCTCTTCCGGGGACATGCTTATATCGGGCAAACTTGATCTGAGGTCAGTTAGGGTTGGCAGGGGATTATGGGTAAAGGGAGGAGCTAGGAGCTCGGATCTATGCTGTGGTAAAAGTTGCCGCCTCGGATCCGAGATCGGATCCGTATCCCAAAGGTTGCAGACAAATGAAGATACTTACTCAGAAGGAACGTTATGGTGAGTATATAACTTCTAATTTTAGATCGCTACCACTTTCTTCCCTCCCAACTTGCAGACTTTTAACAGGAATACTTTCTGTTTCTGGAGATTTCCTTGATGCATTACTGTGTTTATCCTCCCTTCCCATGTTAGCTGTTAATTGCTGAACCTCATCTGCCTCTAACTTGGCATAACGAGTCTTCCGTAAATATTTCCATTGGTGCCTTTCCATGGTTTCTAATATTCCACTGGTTTATACAAAGTTTCATAAAATGTCTGAAATACATCTGTAGAATCTCTGGATTTTTTCTTGTTGTAGGTCCCTAGGTTTGACTACAGACCTTTCTGTTGTGCAAGTCACTGTGCTAAAAGTTTTTGTGCTCCGAGTTGTCATCAGAAATATTTGCTTAACAGCATTCTTTCTAAACTCATGCATGTTATCCAAATGCTACTTTATTTTCCCTTTAGCATTTTGCAGTTTCTCCTCTCTTTATTCTAGGAGATTCCACTTAACCATGTCAGCTCCTCTAAATAATTTCTGTTACCTTTTCTCCGTATCTCTTTCTTATCTCTGCCAAGTTTTTTTAAACTCCATTTTCATTTTATTTCACTTACTAGCCATCCATTCTGAATAAATCCCGAGGACACCCCTGGTTCCAAGGAAGTGGAAGTAGCCCTTGGCTCCAAAGCGATTGACTCCGAGATAGATGTAGGATCCGAGCTCAGCTTAGCTGATGCACCGAGAGGTAGGCTTGGAACCAAGGAAGTTTGGGCCCAAGCATCCCTGTCAGGGCTGACTGGTGAGCTTCGGCTCCTAGATACCAAGGACTGCGCCGAAGGTGTCTGAGCGTAACGGAAGTCGGCTCTTAGACGGACAAGAGAGGTGCCAGAGCCGACAGTTCCACAACAGGCAGCATCAATAGCTCTGGCTCTGAAGGACCAACATGGCTCGGAGGAGGAACAGAAGCAGGGAGTATGGCCTTAGATGGCTCTGTAACCGATTTGGGTTGGAGCCAGCAACAAATTAGCTAGCACCGATGACTGGAGTGTCGATGACCTCGACCGGCTCCGAGGACAATGGAGCCGAAGAGGTAGAAGATTTGTCCAATTTTGAAATTTTCTATGGCGGTCCAGATAAAATAGTCTGTGTTGGAGACTTGTCTCTTGGCCGACTTGACTTTCCCTTTTTTAGAAGAGGGAGACCTGGAATGTGATGATGATGAGCTGGCTAAATTCTCCTCAAAGGAAGGCTTAAGGGGACCTTTCAGGATCAATTTGTTCTTCCTTTCCTGGAGAACCCGAGAACTGAAGGAGTGACAAAAAGGACATGTCTCCTGAAGATGTCTGGCACCTAGGCAGTAAACACAATTACTATGTCCATCCATCAGTGACATTTTTTGGGAATATTTGAGACACTTTCTAAAACCTGAAGGTTTATGATCCTTAGATTCCTTAGACATATTACCACAAACACAGGAGGGAAAAAACAGGAAGAGAGGACAAGGTCCTCTAACTTAAACGGGCCCAACCCCGCAAGAAAACTGCACACAAGGAAAAAACAGAGGACTAGGTCCTCTAACTTAAACGGGCCTAGCCCTGCTGAGGAGGCCACCTTAGAGAAAGGTTAATAGAGGATTAGGTCCTCTAACTTAAATGGACCTAACCTAAACAGCGGAGAAGCTAGGTCAAGAATTTGCTACAAGAATTGCAATAATTCAACAATACGCTAATTAACTAGCTAATAAGAATATTGCACACAGCTATCAAAAGTATGCTACTACTATTCTAGTCAAAAAAGAGAAGATTGGAAAAGTTCCTAACTCAAACACGGACCTAGGCTAAATATGTAAATATATCAAACTGGAACACCGAGGAAGGGATACCACTCAAAGGAGAAAAAGGCCTGCGGAAGCGATGGCCAACAGGTTTAAAACAATAACTTTGCAAATTTTCAAAAACAGACCACTAAATTACTGCCTGTAATAACGATTAAGCTATTTATACTAAGCTACTACTTATGAAAAAACGATCACTATAAGCAAGAATAAAGAAGAAAAATCCAACTTAGCCACGGCCAAGAAAGAGAGCACTTCTGAACTCGTAGACGCAACAAACGAGATCTGGGGATTCTTACTAGTGCACTATGGGATACCTACCTTGCAACGAGCCAACTGAGAGACTTTGAGCTTTGAAATCAGCCAAGTCGGAGCTGAGGATCGGCTCTGAACCCATACGTAAGAATGAAGGTAAGATAGGACTACAGAAAATCAAATTTTTTTTTGTAGAGAAATTCTTTTGTGGGGCTGACATAATGTTTTAAAGTGTTTTCTGTCAAAAAAGTAACTTGTGGACTGGTAGTATTTACTAGCAATTGCTGCTCGTCTTCCCTGGGAAAGAGGGATAATCTTTGGATTGACCATAAAACAGACCATCACCGCTCACACGAAAACAAAAAAAAAATGGCCAAACATCCTTTGCTACCACAGCAGGCTAGTAATTTGTCTCCGATGCAAGTGGGTGACTCTGCTGTAACCATTTGTTGTACCTCAAAGAACTCATCTTTTAGCCTGGACCCCTCTGCTGTAGTACCTACAGCTGCAATGGGTGGGCTGGGGGGTTCATCACATCTTCTGTAGCTGTTGGGGTCCTTTCAGTGGGCAAGGGAGAGACACATTTGTCTGCTCTGGAAGAGGGAACAGGGAAGGTTGTGTTGGAATACTGTGTCTGTCCCTGGGGAAGCTGCTGCTGCCAGATAAGAAACTGTTGTTGCAAAGAGTTTTGCAAGCACTTCCCTTTTTTGTTTAGAGTTGTCTGTGTCCCTTTTTATGTATCATTCACAGCTCTTACTGCTGTCGCTGCAGAATGTGTACAAATTTGACTGATTTGGGGAATTGCTTGCTGCAACATCAGGAACTCATGGTCTGTGACTGGGTTCTTCTATCAGGTTCCCGTTATAACACATACTCTCCAGTTAAGTATACCCCCCGCCAGTACACCTTAGTTTGCCACTTACATGGTCACATCCCAGTCCCTGCTGTCATTGTAGCTCTGCAGTCACATCATGCCTAAGCAACACATTGTCTGGGTCTCTCAAAACCCATTTCAGTATTGCCTGTATTGTCTTTGTGAAGGACATAACACTGAATATTGTGTGTCAATGGTTTAGTCTGGCCACTTGAAGGCAGAGTATGGAGAAGCTTTATGTCCTACCCTGTGAGCAGAAGGATGGTGATTGTCAGTATCTGCTGCTATGGGGACTAGTGAGTACCGTCCCTGTTCAGTTTGCCTAGAAAAGCCTTGTGGAATTTCTGGGGAACAGGTGTGGGGTAGAGCCATTTTGTAAGTATGATGTTTGAGGTGCTTGGAAACACTACTTTTGGGCCCCTTCTGCAAACTGTGTCATCACAGTGAGTGGGACACTTTAAGTATCCATTCTATGGCCTCTCTGGTCCATCGTACATTTCAAAGACTGCAACAGTTTGCTACCTTGTTGCTTGACAGGCAGTACAAAACTCTAGCAGAAGAAGGGAGTTAATCTGCTATTCTGCTGTCAAGAGGCTTGGGGTCCCCTCTCCCAGTTTCAGGGGCACCTGCTGAGGCGGGCTCTGGAAAAGTTGGATGTGAATCTGGAGTCTGGCTAGAGGAGGACCTTGTAGAGTCTGCAGTTCCTACAACGGACTGTTAAATGTTTTGGCTATATATATGCCTTAGCTAAGGCTGCAGGCTCAGCTGTGTGCTTGCACAAGATGGTGTGCTTGATTTGAAATGTTCTTTGCCTATCCCACTCTGGGCTTAAGCCTAACTTTTGCAGAAGAAACAAGCTGCCACCTTTGTGAAGGCCTCCAAGTCATCTTTGCCTATCTACTTACCAGCCATAAGCAGCAAATGACCTTCTTACTGTACATTGAGGACTGTGAAGTGCAACAGACATTCTGGTGAGGGGGCTGTGTTCTTAGAGCTCACTCCAGCCTGTAGGACTGTTAGAGAACCAGTGAGTTCTTACTATTCTCTGTCACTTTTGTCAGTGTTCTGCAGCACATTGATCTGTCCCCCCCCCACTGTGTTAGTGGATCTGTCTGTTTTAGCGGTGCTCTTGTAGAGGTTTGGAGCCTACTTCTCAAAGGAACTTGTGAAGTTGTCCTGTTTTTAGAAAATTAGGGTTTTGCACTTTGGTCTTGAAGTGAATGGACAAGTTCCATCATGCTCTGAACCTCAGTGACTTCACTCACAGCATCATTTGCATTTGAGTTTAGGTGGTACTCTGCAGGAGCTTGTGCCCTTGCATTACAAGCTGCCTTAGTGCTGTAGGTGGCACTCTGCAGGAGCTTGTGCCCTTAAGTTAGTGATGTAGGTGGCACTCTGCAGGAGCTTGTGCCCTTAAGTTAGTGATGTAGGTGGCACTCTGCAGGAGCTTGTGCCCTTGCATTACAAGCTGCCTTAGTGCTGTAGGTGGCAGTCTGCAGGAGCTTGTGCCCTTAAGTTAGTGATGCAGGTGGCACTCTGCAGGAGCTTATGCCCTTGCTGTCACAAGTTGCCTTAGTGATGTCTGACTTGATATCCATTTGATATGCTAATAGCTGGGGAACAGAGTGGTATCATTTGGCTTTCCTTCAGCATTTAGAGCCTTTATGAAGGTGTTACATGTGATGGCTAAAGCTTTGCAGGAGATGACTCTCCATGTGTACTTTACTTGAATGACTGATGTTTGGCACTCCTATCCAGGGACCGACTGTGGCGATGTACTTTTATTGGGTGCTGCCGTGATTGCAGCTCCTTACTGGTACCATACATTGGATAAAGCCATCTTATTCTTGTTCATGAACGGTGGTGATATTGTTGGAAATTCTCCTGTGTCAGTCAGTCTTGCCTGTGAAAAGGACCTGGGAAATTTTGGCTTTGACCGACAGGTTAAGGCTGCAGAGCATGGTCCAGGGTGCTCAGTTGTCCCTTCAGTGGACCTACCATTTATCAATCAAGTCTTGAGACATCTTCATGCCTCAGTTGCTGTCACCCCCCCCCCCCGAGCCAAAGTACCTTGTATCAGCCTTCAGCAGATTGTACTGAACTTCTCTTCCCTTCCTCTCCTGAAGCCAAATTTTCTGTGGTTGTAAAAAGGGCATCGTATTCCCCAAGCCCAGCCTCTGCACAGCTAGTGAATAAGTTCATCATGTATATATCATATACATCTCTCTCTCTCTCTCTCTCTATATATATATATATATATATATATATATATATATATATATATATATATATATATATATATATAAAAAATCATAGATCGTTTGTACAAGAGTTGGCAGGATGGTCTGGTTATTGCTGCATTGGACCTCTTGATTGCTTATGATTGCTTATATTCCTTGATTGTGGATTGGAGGGACCCTGGCTGCTATGAAAACTGATGTAGTGTCTAAGCCCTGTCTACTCCTGTTTGTGTGTCTGCCTGCATCTTTCAGCTCTTCTCCATTTTGTACTCCTTGAAGGTGACTTAGACAGCCTACTGCTAGATTGTCCCTTTTGTCAGGAGTACAGTCCTTACTTCAATGCTTTTTTAGTTGGCATTGATGGGTGGATCTGCTTAACTGACTGCTGCTTATGCAGGTACGTACATGGGAAGGAGTAAGCATCACAGGTACAAAACCAAATAGTCTTCTCTGATCCCTGCTTCTGTGCTGGTAAGTCTCTTGCAGACCTCTTTTTTTTGTAGGGGGGGGGGGGGAGCGCTGTCAGGTTCCATGAGAGCCACTTCCTGGAACTGAGCAGAGTAGACGCCCTCTGGTCTTTCTTTCACTGTAGCATGCCAATGTACATGTTGCTATAGGAGAGGCTGCTGCTGTTTTACTCATAGTTGAAGACACACTTACTGTTCCCCACCAGTCTTGGATCAGGACCTCTCTTTCAGGTCCCTGTCTGTAGCCTACCTTCTGCTCCTTATACTGCTGAGTACCCTGGTACACTTGGAGAGTTTGTCACTCATGGTATCTGGATATGTTGCTAGTTGTCCCATTAGCTGTAGAGATTTAGGCCCTTGCTGTCAGTAGGGTCTGAGGGCAATAAATCCGTACTGCATCTGTTCAAGTAAAGGCAAGTTGATTACTATCCTTTAATCTTTTTTACCTGTAGTGCTGGAGATTTTTGAGTCCTCTTTTTTGCTTAGAGGTAATCCTTGGAGGTAGATAATATCTCTCCCTTCCATTTTGGAGAATTGGCCCAGCCATAATTTTTCTCCATCTCCCCACAGCTGACCATAAACTGCCACTAGCTCTTCTACCCTTCCCTGGGTTTATTGGTCCCACCTAAACCAGCCCTGAGCTCAACCTGCCACTTGAAGACATATCTTATGTCTCCTTCCCTTTTTGGAGGGTTGCCCTATCGAGGCATTTTTTCTCTTTCCCTCTCTACTGCTCACCATCAGCTGTCACTAGCTTCTATCATACCCCGGCTCTATCAGACCCTTCATAGCCACCCCTGGGTTCAACCTGACCCATATCTGGGGCTGCTGAGGATGCTGATGCAGAGTCATTTTCTTGACAGAGTGTGAATCCTAATCCCCACTACCTCCCCAAGGCAACCTTTGCAAACATTGCGTTATTGCATGCTCATAGACACATTGTGAGCTTCCATGCATGCACAGTCTCTGACTAAGAGGTACACACACTTGCAGCATATACCTTGTCAGGCTCTTAAAGCTGGTATATTGCTGTGAATCTGCGCTGCCCCCCCCCCCCACACACACACACACACACCTTTCAGGAATGGGAAAGCTAATATCTAAGACTCATTCCCACCCCCCACCCCCCATCCCACTTGCTGCTCCTCCAGCACCAATGCTACTGTTCAAAAACAGGTCATCTGGTTTACAGTAAGCATTTTATCCTTCTGCACAGTGAGGCCACTACCCCATGCAGGCTTTTGGCAGAGCCTGGACATTAAGTGTAGAGGATTAAGGCTTTAAACTGCTAATGAGCCTCATTCCCTAGTCTTAGATTTAGAGTCTCAGTCTCCATTTGCCTACTGTGCAACTTTGAGCAAGTCACTTAATCAGACAGTGTAAATCATGCCTGTAAAAAGGAGGAGGAGTTTCTACTAAAGTTACTGAGAATTTTGGCCTGTGCTGTGTGGGATGCATGGCTGATGGATTTAAGTGGTGGAGGAGTTTTTTTATTGTCCCCTTCTTCAATACCTCTCAATTAGGGGGTACTGTTTGGACATGCGCTGTTGCTTCAGAAAAGGAGGCAAGTTTTTCTTTTGTCTTCTCTTGTGTTGGGGATATGTTTGGTGTTTTAGGAGGCTGTTTTTTGCCTCCCTTTATTTATACGACAGCTCCTACCTTTGTTCGTTGCACTTTTTATGTTGGAGGGTCTATTAGCTCCCACTTCTCTTCTAGAGAAGAGATTAATTTTACAGCTCCATGTCATCCTCCCTGCTTTCTGGTCAAGCCCTTCCTGGTTTTTGTTTCATAGGTGTGTACTAGGCTAATGGCCCTGTAGCCGTTACAAGCCTAGCCCATAGGATTACCCTGACATCGTGCCACCCGACCTTAGTTCTCAGTGCCTCTGTCTGTCAAGTAGAGCCACTGGAGTGATCCCCGGGGTGAATTTTCTATTTCCCGTCCATTCATCAAGATTTCTGTTGAAGATGGTCAGTGAGGTGCTCTGTTTGACATGTAATGGGAAGTCTGTTCCATAGCATGGGCAGTCTCTGGGTTATGAACCTGTCCCTCCAGCATGTTCTGTTGATTGTGGTAATGAGGTAGAGGTCTCTGGACCATGTGGTGCAGAGGGATTGGGATTTCTTTAGATGTAGCATTTCCTTGGAGACTTTTTCTTGGATGCAGCTTCACCACTCTAAAATTCTGCGATTGTCTCTCCCGTTTTCTCAGTAACCATTATTTGGGTGGAGATTGGCTCATGAGTCCTGTCCCATGTTGAATCCATAGGATCAGTTCACTTGGCAATCCCATGTCTGCTTGGTGTAGTTAGATTTCTTCCCTTTGGGAACTCATCATGCCTCCCTTTGGCCCAGGTGACATAAAGATGGGGATGAACGTCATCTTGTCAAGTGTCTCCCCCACACCGATCAGGCTCGTTTCCCCTTTGTGGCAGGGTTTGTTCTCTGCTCCAGTTTCATAAAGGGACCTGCTAACTACTTTTTGGTTCCTTTGCACAACTTAATATCTGCTCATGAGTTTGGGGACAGATTTTGTTATTTTGTCTCAGGGGTAGGATGGGAACTCTGCAGTGACCGGTTAGCAGCCTTACTTGGTGTGGATTACTCCCCCCTCCTTGTGGAGCTTCTGTCCTAAAGGATGTCTTTGTTTTGTGAGCCTGTGGTACAGGAGATCAACTGAGGATAATTGCACTTGATGACCCTGCCTCCTTTACATGTTCTGATTCTGCGGTACCAAGAATACCTTTTCACTTGAAAGGGATGCTTCAGCCTTATTTTCCTCTTTTTTTCCTTCAGAGGATTAGGAACTGGCATGTATGCTGCTGTTTCTGTGGTATGTAGACTTCCCCAGCATTGATTAGGTGTTGGGATTGACCCATATGTAATCCCCAAACAATTGTGATTGAGGGACTGTTATCCTCCCTCTCCGCTTATATATAGATATAGGTGAGTCTGTCCTTGTAATTGATGGGCTTTGCACTTAGCTGCAGCTATGTTCTTGTCTGTTACTATAGCAGTTGTTTACTGGTCAAGGGCCTTTTGTACCTCTTTTCCTGAACCTTCCCTGCTTGTGTTGATGTTTGACCCTTTGGTGTTCTTCATTACACAGCCTTCTAGGTGGTCCTAGTTTGGCTGTCTGATTTCTTCTGCCCAGGTGGTTTCAGTCTTTGGGATTCAGTGCAGTAATAGGATCCATTACGGTAAACTACGGCTTTTACTGTTTATCTATGAGGAAGTCCCTCTTGAATGTGTCAAGTGTTTCGTCCTTTCAGTTGGTAATGTTTCTGGTCATTTGTGGCTATTGAACTCCCTGTATAGGTGGGCAAGTACGTATCATGTATGAAGTGAAGATTTCAAATCTTTCTAATTACTTACCTTCCATGCAACTGACCACCAGTTTTCACCAGTTCCTGTCCTTGTTCATCAGGTCTACTGGACCTGCCTTAGCCTCCCCTAGATTAACCTGACTTCTCTCCAGGGCTGGTAAGAAGATCAAAGATGCTGGTGCACCATCATACTATTGCTTGCTGGGGAATGTGACCTAGTCACGTATCCCCACCCTGTGACAGCCTTGCAAGCTCCACAGTTACTGCATATGGGAGGTGCATGTGCTCTTCTTCGTATCAACCTCCAGACCAAGTGGTGTACTGCTTGCTGAGTGCCTACCTCCCTGCCCCCAGGATGACCAAGTCTGCATTGGCTGCTAGCCCCATCCTTCCCCATCTTGTCCTCCCAGCACCCATGCTGTTAATCGAACACAGGTCATCTGAGGTGCAGTAAGTGCTTTATCTCTGTATGTCACAGGGTAAGACGTGATGTCAGATCTTTGTTTTTATTAATTAACAGGAGGGTGCTGTGTAGTGGTGATGGTGTGAACTGGCAGTGTAGGCAGGATATGTAAACTTTTGTTGTAAACATTTGGTCATTGCATCATTTTGTTATGGTCATGTGTCCATCCTCAGCTATAGGAACATCTGTAAAAAGATGCCCACTACAGATTGGCTGATATGAATTCAGTCCTAGAACTCTAGGACCCATTAATGAGTACTCTTTGTAGAGCAGCTGGTAACGGTAAGAATTTTTGGCTGTTATTTTACTTCATTATATTGCCATGTTATGCAATTTTATATACTCTTGATATCCATTCTTTTGGCTTAATGCATATATATTGAAACAAATTCAGAATGTAGCATGTTGAAGTTGGAGGTTCATGTGATTGTGTAATAGTATTCTGCATTTGGATGGGAGAATGAATTATTATTACAAAGATTAGATGGCAGGGAGACTTAATTTGCAGATTTTAAGTCCATTTATGGGTCCCTTGATTTAAAAAAAAAAAAAAAAAAAAAGTGGTGAGTAGTACTTATCGGCCGTTGTTGACAGTTCAGTATATTAGTGCTTAAACTGAACTAAAACTGAAACACGTTGTGAAGCTTCATGAAATATTATTATGCTGGGTCTTCTTGTTACAGAATAAGACTCAGCAGGACACCAGTGAGACTGGAACTCAGTCCCAGATAGAGAGTGATGGTAAACAGCCATCACAGTCTCCCAGTCCACCCGAACCTGAAACTCTGGAAAACAAAGTCACTGACCCTCAGAAAGTGAGTGAATCTTTATTATTCTTTAACTGCTAAGCATTTGCTAGCCATATCATTATGGTTATAACACTGCTTGATTAATCTTGCTTTCTAGCAGGTTTTACTTAGAGTTGTAATTGCTTATTGCAAGGATCTTGACATTTAGCGTCATGTTGTATGCTAGGCTGCTCTTTCAGTAAAGTTTGCACTGTTGTAGTTAAAGTGCAGATAACAGCACTACAAATCAAGCATGTGAGTAAAGCACAAAATCTGAATCTTTCATGTGCCGTATTTTGAACGGAGAGAAAATACTTGTTAAGTTGTGCATGATTACGTACTAAGGTGCTGAGCATCTGTTCTATATTGTGATGTTGTGCTTCGTGGCTGACAGAGCTGCTGTTTGGTTTAAATCAACTAAGTAAAATGTAATTACAGTTTTTTTCTTATCTTGCCAATGTGGTTTCAAAAGAAATGGAAATACATACTAAGAAATGTCACAGCCAGCAGTGTTTAAAAGAACTGAGTCTGTCATTTTTCAGTGCAGAAAACCTCAAGGGAACTAAAGTCTGTAATGTGAAGTTAGAGATTGGATAGAGAAATACAGTTCTTAAGGGCAGACTGCTATATAGCACATAATCCCATCATAAGCAGTTGAGGACACAGTTAATGGAAATTTCTAAGGCTGCGTCATAGATGTGAGTTAGGCATACTTATTGTGTTGGTTTGAGTATACTTTCAGTACCTGGCCTAGATTACATCACTTTCACAGAAGTATAGAAACATGCATGAATAAACATTTTCATTGACTTTAAAGTCTGAGATACAGTGCTGTAATGGGAGGTGACATATTGAGTAAGTTACATAAACATTATGATCTTTCTGCTGCCATTGTAGCAGTAGCTTTACAATTTTTATGTGGTGCTGAAGAAGCAAACCTGAAATTGTTTCTCTCTGCTTCATTGCCTGGGTGTAATAGTTAGCGGAGGCTTGGGGGCAAATTGTTCCACATCGATGGAAGAGCAGGAATTTTTTTTCAAGTTAGTGCAGTGTTTGGCAAAAAATTTTTGGAGGATGTAACGAGCATGTGGGAGTATTTTGACATATCCCAACATGCGTTCTCTTTAGGCAGATTGAGCACTACAAACGTAGCGAGTTTTTATGCTGATGTAGTAGGTACTCTGGATAATTTTGCAGTGTATGTAATCTCCGTAAATATGATAAAGGGCATCTGATTTAGTACCCCATAACCAAGTAGTAAAGATTTTGGAGGATGGAAAAGTCAGTATTCAACACTAAGACATAGATAAAAAATGGCTACTTTATAAGACGCCTAAGATCTGTGTAGAAGGATATAAAGTTAGAGGGATCAGGGTTGGTAAGGGTGTCCCTATGGTGCTGTTTTGTCCCATTTTTTCCACATTTTTGTCTTATTTACCAGTTTCGGACAAATGTTAGACAAAAAAAAAATGCTGATGTGAATTTAGATGGTGGTATGACCTGTTTGAGAACAACATAGGGTGAAACAATATTTGTTCTAGTGAGTCCAGAAACGGTAGAATATTGCACCCTGGGAAAATGAATGTATAATAAGAGAATCAAATGAGTATGAGGATTTGGGTGTAAAGGTAGACAGAATACTTAAATATAGTGGTCAGGTTAATAAGATTTTGAAGAATGCGTTTTCTGTGATTAGATCCTTGTAGAGAACATTTAGTTCTCGGGATAACACAGTTTTGCTTCTAATATATAAATCAGTTTTTATACCAGTGGTGGAATAAGATTTAGGTTTTTGTGCATGTTTCAGAAGAGCTATTGCAAGATTGGAGAGGGTCCAGAAAATGTTTACCAAGAAGATCTGAGATGGCTTGCATTTAACTTGTCAGGATAAAATATTTTCATTGTTCTGTAGACAGATAAGGTGTGATCTGATTTTAGGTATTTAACAGTTTAAAAATGAAATGCTGAAATATAATATAGGTATCACTTTTTAGAACCACAAATACTGCATTCAAATACTGTTGAATTAAAGGTTAACAGAACAAAATTGGATTATATTTTTTCACTCTAGGTCAGGTAAAAGATATGACTAGTTTTCAGAACATCCCCTATTTTGTTCATAGAAGCATCGTAAGACTTTTCTGCCTAGGCCTCTTCTGAGCTTGGCCAATGTGTGCCACTCTTTCTTTACAAAAACAATGTATTTTTGTATTGTTCCATATTTAACAGCAGTAGCAGCTGAGTAGGTTGGCTTTGTGTGTTCAGATTATCAATATCGTCTTTGATTACTTGAGATGTGCAGAACTGGAAGTTAATGATGCCACATATACTGAGCCTGTGTAACGTGTTGGCCGACAGGTTCTTTGAAAACTTCACTCCCCTGTCCCCACCACACTTACCCCATGACATCCCTACCACCTGTCCCCTACCTTGTATCTCTAAAGTGCAGGTCATAAATAACCTCTCTAAGGACGAAAACACAGCACTTATGAGACCTGATAACATCCCAGGCTGTGTCCTACATGGGCTCCAAGAATTAGCAACACCATTGGGTACTTTTTTAGTTATAGTCCAAGCACTGGCTTCATACCAACTGAATGGAAAACAGCCACCATTATTCCCTTGCACAAAGGTGGTGCTTCCATTGACCCCGGGAACTATAGACCTATTAGCATGACTAGCCTTATTTGCAAGGTCATAGAGCGAATCATCATGTACCTTAAAGATATAGGTAATCTCCAAACACTCATGCCTTTTAAACCTGGTGGACTTCTTGGAGACACTCGCCAAGGCCCTGGATGAGGGGAAATCTCTGCATACAACCTGCATGGACTTAGCCAAGGCATCATTGACAAACTCACCCAACTAGGCATCAACCCTTATATCGTTAGATGGGTCACTAACTGGTTCACTAATAGAACTCATATATTCAAACTGGGGGAATCCACCTCCAGTAACAGACCTATAACCAGTGGTGTTCCACAGGGATTAGTCTTGGGACTGCTACTATTTGGAATTTATTTCTCCAAAGTACAAGCAAAAACTAAAGGTCTGTGGCTGACTAAGTTTGCTGATGACTGCAAACTGGGAGTGATCATAGAATCGCCAAATGATGTCAACATACTACAAGAGGGTCTTACACAAATAAAGGATTGGTGCCAAAGTCATGGCCTTAAACTCAATGCAAAAAAATGTATTATTCCTTTCAGTAAAAGCAACGTTCCTTCTAACTACCACATCAATAGCAACACCTTAAGTATGCACTCAGTGAGAGATAAATTAGTACTAGGCTAATTGCCCTTGTGGGCCATTTTATAGCTAGCCAATTACCCTATTTGAGAATCAAACCCTACACCTTGTGTCTGAAAGGTAAACACCTTAACCATTATGCTAACCTTCCACCGGGAGTGGTGAGAGACCTGAGCACACAGGATGACAGCAACCTTGCCTTTGACTACCATGTCTCCATAGTGGTAAGAAGGGCATTCTATATTGCTCATTTCATAAGTAAGGGCATTGCTTTCAGAAAAAATAAGTTATACCTTCCCTTTACTCTTCTCTCATCAGGCCAGTAATTGAGTACAACACCCCTTTTGGTATGTACCTTTCTAAGCACCTGCAGCCAATGGAGAAACCACAAAGGTTCCTCACAAGGAAAGTTCACTGTCTTCAGCATCTGTCCTATATGGATCGTTTGAAATATCTGTCACTTTATTCTGTTTCGTGTAGACTACTCCGAGATGATCTCTGCCTTGCATACAAGGCAGTCTCTGACCCTGCATTATTGGAAATGCTGCATATCCATAAGTCAAATGGTACGTAGGTTACTCTCTCTAAAGACCTTAAAACCTGCTGGAGGGACACATTTGTCTCCCAGAGGTTACCACACCTTTGGAACAGATTCCCACTTCATGTCAAACAGAGCACCTCATTGTCTCTCCTCAGACGTAATTTGGATGATTGGATGGGTGACCGTAAATTCACTCCAGGGGTTCCACCTGTGTCTCTCTTGAACAGGGGCATAGGTGCTGATCGTGGAACTAAGGACAAGGCTTGTAAGGGCCGTAGGGCCATTAGCCTAGTAACTTCCTATGATCCTCTGTTCCTGGCTCATCTGCTGTGCTTTGTGTGGAAAAGGTGCTGAAAAAAGTTTTTATTCCAGCCATATCTCACCAGGTGCCCCATCCCACATATACTTCTTTATTCATATATTTATACTAAGCCAGTGGTGTCGGCCATTGTCGGCTTAGCTAACAGTGCCATAAAAGATCCCTTCATGATAAACTAATAGTTCAGAATATTATGTGAGGAGGTAGAGTTAGTTTTGGAAGCTATGTACTCTGTATTTTTAGCAGGGATTATGTAAGGTGGAGAAGAAGAAAGTAAATTTAGAGAGTGGATATGAATCCACTCTTGCAGAAAACAAGGGTCCATTGCTTTAGCCATTTGGTCTTCTCATATAAAACCTGTGCAGACATGGAGAGAAAATGCAGACTCTTCACTGACTGTGATCAGAAGTCCAACCTGAACCCTGGAACCTGAAGCTGTGAGGCATCTTACCACTGAGATAATTATGCTATACTTAAGTAGTTGGCTTACGAAGTAAAAAATTTTTAGCCATAGTCTGAATCATAAAATAAAAATACAGCATACGTGTGTGCTCTGCCTACATGTATTGTAGTGTCAGTGGTGCAGATTGTTCTAAGACAACTGCACCAAAGAAAATTAGCTTTCTGTAATAACAAGAAAATTGTACTAAGTGCCTTCTTTGTTTTAAAGTCACCAGAAAAGTTAAGTAATTTCTTCCTGGATATGTATATTATATATATATATATATATATGTATATATATATATATATATATATATATATATGTGTATATTATATATATATATATATATATATATATATATATATCTATATATATATATATATATATATATATATATATAAATTCCACTTAAGCACTTTTCTTTCTGAATTCCTTTGTGGGTAGATATCCTGGTTTCCTCAGGTTAAACCTGCAGTATACTTCCCAGAACCTGTCTAGCAGTTAGCACAGAGGACTAAGTCTGGGAGCTGTTAACAAGCTGCTTCCTCATTCCTTTGGCTTTTGTTTGCCTACGCTGAGACTCTGAGCAAGTCGCTTAACTTGACAGCACTCTGTGGCATTTGGGGAAAATGGGTTTGGCTGCTCAGTTGTCTTCTGGACTGAATGCCAGGTAACTAACCATAAACTTGTTCCAGGCATGCAGTTTCTCACTAAACCCAAGAGATGCCAGCTTCTCTGAGTTGATCATCTTGGTTTTCTGGTTTCTAGCCCATCCAGGTAGGCTCTCAAAGTTTTGCTGCTTGTAGGGCAGAGATTTGAGGTGTATAGTTTTCATTTAGCTACATGTTGACTACCAAATTTTTTAATTTTTTTCCTTCACTCTGAGGTGGGTGAGTCAATGAATGTAAGAAGGAGCCATGTATGCCTCTTGTGTTCTGTGTTTGAAGGTAAACACCATTGAACTCTGTCCATTTTGTGCTCACCTTGGTGTGATAGTACAGTTTTGCTCACAGAAGTATCTAGCAGATGCAGTCGTCTCTTCCAGAATTTAACTATTGAGACTAAATATGTAGAGAGTGGACAAAAGTCATGCAAGATCTATATCTTGGTGGCATTGTATTAAAAAGAGAACAGAAATAATGAACCCACTGACGTGAGAAAAAAGGGTGAAGATGAGGCTAACAAATATAGAAAAGAAAGAGGGTGAAGTGTGTCAGACCTCGCATCATTTGCTACTCTAGCCCACCTTTATCAGACTACTGGCAAAAGCTCACCTGCGATGCATATATTGGCCTTATTGTACATACTTCAGCTGAGGCTCCTCCTGTTGTAAAGTTCTGTCAGACTGTGTCATCCTGCGACAGGCCTACACATCCTCCATCTCACTGGGCTCACCCTCGGAGATACTGGTCTTCCTTATTTCAAGAAGGACATGCATGTAGGTAACTTTAGAATCTCTTGCATATACAGGTCAACGCTTCCAACAGTAGGTACAGTCATGGCTTGAGCCTGTATTGGACTTTGGCATGTTTCAGTGTCCGTCTTGTGCCCGCCATTTACAAAATTGGATAAATATTTCTCAGCATTACTCTGGTATACTATCATAGTGTTTCCTGATGCACTTGAAGCTTTCTTTTATAAGAAGCTTTTTTCTTGTATTTGATTAATACTTGTATTCAGTGTAAGTGCCTGTTATCTTTGTCCTTTTTTCTTGTGTATATTTTCTTATTTTCTACTAAGAGTCATAATTTCCTGCAAAAAAGTTTGATACAAGTCTTCAACACTTTAATTTTTCATCTGAGGCTGTGATAGATGATGTCTTTTCAAGGATTTTCATACAGTGTCTGTTTTGTTGAGGTGTTGAGCAAGCAAGGCTGTATGTGCAAACGAGGTTGTAGTACTTCTGAGATCTGATAAATAGAAAAACTGGAATGATGACAAACAGCCATTGGTGGCAGAATGAGATACAGGAGTCATCGTTAAAAAAATCTAAGTCCTAGAGTCCATTTTCTGAAGCTGTAGAGAGAAACAAAATACCTCTCTCCCAAGAAATAAAAATATAAAAATCCAATAGTAGCTATGATGCTGGGTGTCTCCCTGACGCACTAAGCGATCACTTCCCTACTTGATTAGAAAACATACACACAATTCCTGTAACATTTCATTTCAGTACATTTGCAATAAAAAAACACTTTTCTCCTACCTTATTTAATACTTTTCTTCAACATGACTGGGCACCTCTAAACAATACTTTTAATAGTGCTTTACTACAAATACTTAATGATCTAGCCCTAATTAGAAAAATCCGTACCAAATTCAAACAGCTTCCGTGGTTGTCAAGACATAGTTCTTCTACTAAAAGGGACAGAGCCTTGTGTCTCTTTCAGAATAATAGAAGTAAACAAAATCTAATTACCTACCAACAACTTCAAAATCAAACCAAAAAAACTAATTAAACAAGACAAAAAACCTACTTCTAAATAAGTCCGCTAAAATACCAGAAAAATCCCAAAAGATTCTGCAAACAATCAACCTCCTTAAGACCAACCCAAGTGATTGCATAGCCACTCAACTTAACTCCCATTTTATTAATTCAGTAACCTCTCTACTAAACAGAACCACTAATACGCCTCAAACTTACAAGTTCTACCCTCCTCTATCTCAAACCTATCCAAACAAGTTATGCTATAAATCTCCTTTCTAAACTAAAACCTTGCACACTAGATGCAGACCAGCTACCTGGTGACTTTCTACAACTAGCTGCTACTTCCATAGCTTACCCTATATCTGTTCTCATTAAATGTTCTGTCTCTGAACAGTACGTACCACTCCTCTGGAAAATGTCACGTCATACCCTTACATAAACACGGTCCCTCCACAGATGTATCCAACTACAGACCCATAGCCATTTTGTCACCACTTGCCAAAATCTTAGAAAAATGTATACACAAACAGAAATTGGACACATTCTGTCAAATAATCTGTCTAATACACAACATGGCTTTCGACGTAGGCATAGCACCAGTACAGCTCTGATTAGCTTTACTAATACTGTAAATCAACTCAAAAACAAAAACTAGTCACTGCTACCTTCCTAGATTTGTCAAAGGCATTTGACACTATCTCATCAAAAACGTCTCCGTAAACTGTCTTTCTACCACTGCAGCTCGGAATCCCTAAGCTGGTTTCATAGCTATCTATCTGATAGGAAACAAGCCACTTTATGGGACAATAAACTCTCCCCCCAGCTCCCTATATGTGTAGGAGACCCACAAGGATCTATCCTTGGCCCACTTTTATTCACAATTTTTACCATGACCTAAACTCCTGAGCAAATCCAGCATCAATGATGCAAAATGCTGGCAATGCTCTGCCCCTTCTATCAAGGAACTCCAAGAAAAAACTCAGGCAGACCTCCATAATATTGAAAACTACTTAACAGCCCATCAACTTATACTTAACCCCAATAAAACCAAGCTTATGGTCTTCTATAATACCTCAACAACAACCAACCACCTATCTCTGTTTCTTCCTCCAATGGCACAAAAATAGAACCCATTGAGCATACAAAACATCTTGGTGTCACAATTGATAGCGGACTTAGGTTTGAACAAACACCTTGCACTAACAATTAAAAAGGTTCATGTCAAACTAGGTTCTCTCTATAGGGCTAAACTGTATCTTACTGACCATGCCAGACTCTCAACAGCCAGAACCCATCTCTTATCTTCTCTGCTTTATTGTTTACAAATATTTACCAATCTTTGCAAATCTGAACTGAATAGCCTTGAATCTTCCTATAACAAAATAGCCAAATTTGCCACTGATCATTCTCAAAGATCTCACCATTGCACTGCCCTTCTTCAGCTGAACTGGTTAGAGCTTCCTCACCTGTTTACTGTGACTCAGCTACTAACTGCCCATACAGTCTTATACAAACCTGACAACTATCCAGCTCTATCTAACCTTGTCCAACCCTACACTAACCTAAAATCTCTTAGGTCTGCTGATAAAGTATTGTTGAAGTTTAACAAAACCCAAAACTCTCATGGCGTCTCCTTTTAATATCATATCATTGCCAAACACTGGAATTCTCTACCTCAGCATATTCTGTCCATCAATGATGTACATTCATTTAAACAGTCCCTAAAGGAATATTTCACCAAACATAGGCTTTGCTCATGTTCTCCACAAGGCTAACTAATTTAACCCCTTCTCTCCACCACCCGTTGTCAAAATTTCTTGGCAGTTGAGCTTTCTTAGCTTCAGTTAGTGATATTTTTTATCCTGAAAAAAAAAAACAAATATATATTTTTGTTTTGTTTATATGAATAGTATAAGCTTATTGTACTACCATTGTTATATGCTTTTAGATACAATGTCAGGAAACTTGCATTTGAACTCCTATTGTAATTGTCATATGTACAAATGTATAATTATGTAATCTTCCTTGGAGCTTTTCTCCCTGGGTCTCCGTTGAAAATGGGCTTCTGGCCCAGTTGGACACTACCAGATTGTCAAATGTAAAGAAATAAAATAAATAAGTAATAAAATAAAGATCTGAGAAAAAAACATAAAAGTCATTTTCCGAATGCCCTAAACTGCAGAGATAATAACACTGTATTCTGATACAAGGACCCTTTCCGTGGGGCTTTATAATGTGAGTATCTTCTCTCATTTGAAACATTTTTTCTGTGAAACTACTATATTTGGAAGCACCTAATCCCGGTACCAGTATTCACATGTCCTATGCTGCATTAGGTGAGTATGTCTTGCCCCCAGGTGTGCCAGTTATTTCCTCCATTTGCTTTTATTCCAGCCCCTAGAGCCGATAATGCAGATACTGTTATTGACTTGCGGCTTATTGCCAGATAAAATAAGTAACAAAGGGCCACAGCTCCAAAGGCAAACCAAAACTTTAATATGTGTTTGTACCATTAACTATGAAAAAATTGCCTTGATTTTAAAATATAAGGCTACAAAAATCAAGAAACTACAGAGAGACATTGATGACTACACTAATTGGCTGGCTTTCCCACACCCAAGACTGCCCATCAAGAGTAGCAAAGCCCCTGTAAACCAACCACAACATTTTGTTAATATTAATATGTATAAGGAGGCTGAGGCGGATCCACCCACTAGTGATGTCACTGATGTCATTGAACCAGAGGAACAGGAAGGGACAAGCCAGCGAGGAAGAAGTGAGCATTTGTAAGGGAGAAACCTCAATGGAGTTTCAGGGGAACAAAATTTTCGTGTTCCTACATAGTAACAGTCAAATGCAACGAGGAGGTACCAAAAAGAAGGTGAAATCGCAGAAAAACAACCGCTACAACAAAGGAGATGGTAGCAAACTGGGAAGTACAGTTTGAAGGAAATGAGCATGGAACTGTTATTTCTGGTGAGGTAGACAGCCACAGTGAAGCCGCTGTTACTTTTGGTGAGCAATACAACCACAGTGAAGCCGCTGTTACTTTTGGTGAGCAATACAACCACAGTGAAGCAGCTGTTACTTTTGGTGAGCAATACAACCACAGTGAAGCAGCTGTTACTTTTGGTGAGCAATACAACCACAGTGAAGCAGCTGTTACTTTTGGTGAGCAATACAACCACAGTGAAGCCGCTGTTACTTTTGGTGAGCAATACAACCACAGTGAAGCAGCTGTTACTTTTGGTGAGCAATACAACCACAGTGAAGCGGCTGGACATCCTGCTATTCAAACTAACCAGCAAGGTGACTTTAATATTTTTAACTTTACTGCTGTGACTGTAGAACCTAATTTAATTAAACTTTTAGCAAGGGGATTGACATTTATACCAACGCAGAAAGCAAATATGGGCACTGTACTGATGGACGTTAAACTTTACATTCATAAGTTAAATTTACTGCTTTTTTTCATGGTTGTGAAATGAATAATGCGAATGAAACCAGGGCTCCTAGTACTTTTAACCCACCCTTGCATCCCACACTACCACTATTCAAAAAAAATATGTGAAATTGATTTTAGAAATAAATTAAAGGGCTTTTATGCTCATGGGGGACTGCAAACGAATATGACTAATGAAAATGTACTGGAACTAATTGCTTTCAGGCTTGCCAACATCAGAGTCATGAAGCCAGACAAGGGTGGGGCTAGTATTTATGACCAAGGATGATTATAACTGTAGAATGGAGGAAATGCTGAAACAGGACAGTTGTGAAATGGTGTCTTTAAATAAACTTAATGTAGCTTACAGCAAAATAAGAGGTTACATCAGTGATTTATTTATTTGTGGTCGAATAGACTTAGATATGTTTAACTATTTACCAACATCAACACCTATCGCACCTGTTATCTCTGGCACGCCACAAAAATTCATAAGAATGTTGCTAACCCTCCTCTACACATCATAATTGATGGGAGAAATTCAGCCTCATTGCTTGTGCTAAGGTGGTTGATGGCAAATTTGTAAAGACTCCTGGTTATTTTTAAGGGACATGAATAATCGGGAATGTAGAGAAGAGCTCAGCTTTTAACTGTGGATGTAAAAGACCTTTACACAGTCATCCCCCACAGTTTAGGAATTGAATGGGTGGTAGATATGTTAGTAGAAAGAGGTGCAAATGAAACTAGATTAGGTGAAGAACTACCATACATTTAGAAGAATAATTTTTTCATATTTAATGGTACACACACATTAAAGTTTTGGTTTGCCTTTGGAGCTGTGGCCCTTTACTTATTTTATTAGTGCTTTATTTGTTATTGCCAGATAACTTGCGTTGAAACTGATGTACAAAAGTGAAAGTAATGATTCTAATGTTTTGACTTTTAAACATCCTAGCACTTTTATACCTACAAACCACCCAGTTTTAGATGTGCTTTTGAAGTTGTGTGAACAAGATTTTTCAGATTTATTTCTCTAATAGAAGGTATTGTTTTAATAATTTAACTTTTGCAGAGAATCAAGCACCGAACCAGTTGATGATTGATGTTACAATAGCTATTACACCAGCAGATAAAGGGAGTTTTAAGCATTGTTATGAATTCTGATTATTATGTATAAAATTAAGAGAGATATGTTTAGTGATGCTGGCACATGTATTAACATTTCTCAGACTGATGTTAAAAGTATGATATCCAGTTTTAGGGCTTCATTGTACAATTCTTGGACTGAGGGGACAATAACTAATAGATTTGTATAAATATTTTGTTACTGAAACACCTTTGGTTCAGTGTTTCCAAGGATTACCTAAAATTCATAAGAATCTGTTGAATCCCCCTTTTAGACCCATTGTTGCGGAAGCAGGTTGGCTCACTGAGCCACTTAGTATTTGTTGAAAAGTTGCTACTTCCAGTATTGGATGGGTACACTTATGTACTGAGGGACACAGAGCATTTTTTGAATGATCTATATGTTTAGCAAGGGTGACTTGTATGTTGAAGGATGTATGTTAGTGACCTTAGATGTGAGATCGCTTTTCACAGTAATTCCAAATGAACAAGGAATCATGATGGTAAAGAACTTATCACACTATAGTAGCTATGACCATGCTCATATTGAGTTGATTAGTTATTTACTTGAGATGATTCTGGAACATAATATTTTTGATGAACAATTTTTTCATCAGTGTTCTGGTGTGCCAATTGCTACTCCAGTGCAGATGTTCTTCATTCCACATTGCTGCAGTCCTAACTATTGGGGGTAGTCTGCTGTCCAGTCGGCCCGAATACCAAAGTATATGGCTGACGTCGGTCAGGGCGCATTAGACTGACGTCAGTACGTCAGGGTACTAATGCGCATGACCGACGTCATATCCTCAGTCTTTTTTGCCGCATGGTCCGATGCAGAAGCAATTTTGCGAGTGCAGGTTGGCGTTCTGAAAGTTTCTGAAGTCAGAGTTTCAGACCGAATCAAAGTTGGCTAAGTACCCCGTTGGGGAATATTTTGGTTTTTTCTTGCCTCAGTATTTAACCGGATGTCAGAAAAAGTGAACAACTGTATTTCTTGTGGGAAACAGATACCTCATAGGGATTACCATACTTTGTGTATACCTTGTTTAGGGCCTGAGCACGACGTTGTTGGATGCCGCTCTTGTGCTAGATTTAACAAACGCACTATTAAGAGAAGGTTAGACTGTGCCAGGTTAGTGTTTGGGAAGCGTTGTAACTATAAAATGCCGCCGGATGCTCCGGCCGCTTCGCTAAAACGCAAAGATAAAGCAGCAAAGCCTAGGGTGGAGGAACCGACAGTCCCAGACGCCGGTTCTTTGGAAGGCTCAGTGGAGCCGGAGGTTTTGCCAGGTGTCTCTTTGGAGTCTCAGGAGAGACTTTACTGTTACAGGATGTATCCTCTCAGGAAGTAGGCCAGGCTGAGGGGCTTCTCAGGTGGCTGTTCTTCCCTCTCTTCCTAAGGTGGTTAGAGCCTCTCCTTCACTTTCCATGGCTTCTTTGAGGGGCTGCCCATGTTCAGCTTCTGTGGGGTTTCTCCTAGTGCTTCAGGATCTTTGCCTAAGAAACATATGCTTAAAATGGCAGAGGATTTGATTACTATGATTAGGGTTCTATGCCCCTCCTGATAAGAGGCGTAGGGTGGAACGTGAGTATGAGAGTTTTGAGCAATGCTCGAGGCTTGAGTCTTCGGCTGAAGACTTGCAGGAGTACCCTCCTTATTCTGATTCTGATGTGGATGACTCTACTCCTTCTGCTTCTCCTCCTGAGGATTTTTCATTTTCAGAGACTCTGCATTCCATGAGGGAGCATTTTAAATGGGAAGGTCAAGATTTCTCTGATTCCAGGAAAAAGCTTAGGGAATTCTTGTTTTTACCCCAGCATAGGCCTTTAGCTATACCTCCTGTTTTGAATGTGGTGGAAGATGTGTTTGCAGAGGCTTCCCTGAATCCTGATTCTTTGCCTCCTGCCCCAGTTAAACCGGATAGGTATTATAGGTTGCCTGAAGCTCATAAGTATCTTTTTAAGAGTCCTAGGGCAGACCCAGAAACTGTCTCTCAGGGGCCTAAAGGTGTGAAGGCCTCAGTTGTTAAAAATCCTGTCCCTCCTGATAAAGAGGCAAGGGCTTTGGATAGATGGGGAAAGAAAGTGTATACTTCTTCCACTTTAGCCATGAGGGCGTTGAATTGTCAGTTTCACATGTTAAAATATCAGAATTATCTTCTTTCACAGTTGAAATCTAAGGTGGATGCTCTGGCTGAAGGTATTGAGTGTAAAGAGTTGCAAGATTTAGTTCATGTGTCTGAACAGGTGGGTAAACATTCCTTGCAGTGTGGTTTTGATGCTGTGCAGGCCTCCTCCAGGGTGGCTGCCACTGGTTCTGTTCTTCGTAGGCACGCCTGGCTGAGAGATCAGAATTTAGCTGAGCATGTTAAGACAAGGATTTTGGATGCTCCTTTACAGTCTGATGTGTTGTTTGGTTCGCCTGTGGAAGCAGTTTTGAAGAAAATGGAGGACAAGGCTAAGTCTATGCAAACTGTTAAAGATTTTTTGCAGGTGCAGCCTCCGAAGTTTAGTAGAAATTGGCCTGCTAAGGGATGGACTTATCCTGCCTATGATTCCCAGTCTAGGGGTAGGTCTAGACGTGGTAGGGGCAGAGCTCAGGGTACTTTTAGGCCTAGGACAGGGAGTTCCCCTGCTCAGACTTCTGGTGAGGGCAGGGGTCAGTCCTTTCGTAAGCAGACCCAATGACCTGCCTTTTCAGCTGCCAGTACGTTCTTGCCTGGCAGCACCTTTGGGAGGAAGGCTGTCTCTTTTCAAAGAAAATTGGGATTTAATTACCCAAGACAGATGGGTTCTGGATATTAATCACCACGGTTACAGGTTTTATTTCCATACCTTGCCTCCTTTCAAAGGCATGCCAGACATTCCTCCTCTTCAAAGAACAGAGGCTCACAAGCAAATTTCTCTGTTGCTCCAAATAGGGGCCATTCAGTCAGTTCCTGTGCCGGAAAGGGGCCTAGGATTTTATTCTCGCCTGTTCCTAGTACCAAAGAAGGGGAACACGTGGAGACCAATTCTGGATTTATCTATCCTCAACACTTATCTGGACATTCCCAAGTTCAAAATGTTGACGTTACAACAGCTTTTACCTCTGCTGGGCAAAGATCACTGGATGGTAACTTTAGATCTCAAGGAAGCTTACCTTCATGTGCCAATAAGACTAAGTTGCAGGAAGTATCTGCGTTTTCGAGCTGGAAATTCTCATTATCAGTTCTCTGCATTGCCCTTTGGCTTATCTACTGCCCAGAGTATTCACAAAGGTTCTGGCTCCAGTGATAGCTTACTTCAGGCTAAAAGGAATCCAAATCTATCCTTACTTGGACGACTGCCTGATTCTGGCTCAAGAAAAGAAGATCTTCTACAGCATCTGGAATATGTCATAGCAGTGCTAAGATGCCTAGGGTATTCTGTGAACGAAATAAAGTCCAGTCTAGTACCCTCTCAAGACATGTGCTTTCTGGGTGTGAGACTGAATACAGCAGCCCAGATGGCCTTTTTAACCCCGGACAAACAAAAGAATCTTTCCAGTTACTTCCATCATCTATCTCTTCAGTCCGGGCTGACTGCAAGGACAGTCCTTCAAGCCTTAGGGTTCATGGCATCTTGTATTCTGGTGCTTCCCAATGCCAAACTGCATATGAGGAAGCTACAATGGTATCTCAAAAATCTGTGGACACAGCACTGCCAGGATTTGGACACTGTCATTCAAATAATACCTTGCATTCAAAAGGAATTTTTGTGGTGGGCTCAGGAATGTCACCTAAACAAGGGACTCTCTGTGACCCGGCCAGAGGCAAGTCAGATTCTAACGACAGATGCCTCAGATATTGCTTGGGCAGCTCATCTAAATGGAAAGTGGATACAAGACAAGTGGCCTGCCAGACTACAGCATCTACATATCAACATGAAAGAGATGTTAGCAGTTCAGTTTGCATTAATTGCTTTCAAGGAGTTACTTCTTCCAGGGCAGGTGTTGATTCTTACAGACAACACAACTGTCATGTGGTACATCAACAAACAAGGGGGAACACATTCTTACCCATTGTGCAGACAAGCAATGATTTTATGGGAGACTGCGCTCAGTCTGCAACTAACTCTTCAGGCAAGGTTTCTGCCGGGAGCACAGAACTCCTTAGCAGATGTATTAAGCAGACAAATCATGGATCCCCACCAGTGGAAACTGGATCTTCATGTATTTCAAAATTGACAGTGTCATGGGGAACTCCAGACATAGATCTGTTCGCTTCTCCACTAAACCACCAGCTGCCAAAGTTTTGCACGAAGGGATTTCATCACACAGCTTGGAAAGTGGATGCTCTTTCTTTCAGTTGGAAAAATCTTCATGTGTATGCCTTTCCACCTCTGCCTCTTCTTCCAAAGGTGCTTCTAAAGGTCAGACAAGACAAGCCAAGGATGATTTTAATAGCTCCAGATTGGCCTCGCAGCACTGGTACCCATTACTGAGGAGTCTGGTAAGGAAGCCTCCATGGCCTTTACCCTTGATTCCACACCTGTTGTCTCAGAGGGACGGTCATCTGCTCAATGTCAAGCTTCACTCTCTACATCTAACAGCCTGGCATATTCTGTTTTGAAAGACAGCAGGTCTCAGCTTCCTCAGCAAGTTTTAAATGTGATTATGGAAGCCAGAAGACCTAGTACAAGGAAAGTGTACGCAGAAAAATGGAAGAGATTTTTGTTTTGGAGTGCAGCAAACAATTTGGAGATTACTGAGCCAAATTTGAGTGTGGCTCTTCAATATCTTACTGAGTTACTGGACAAAGGTTTGTCTTTCTCTTCCATTAAGATTCATGCTGCAGCAATTTCAGCTCACTATGATTGTGACCCACCATTGTTTTCGCATCCTTTGTTCAAGCAATTTCTTAGAGGGGCAAAGAATATAAGACCCCCCACGTAGAGCTCCTACTCCTGCTTGGGATCTCAATTTTGTGTTGGAGAAACTTACTCTACAACCTTTTGAGCCTGCGGCTACTGCTGAATTGAAATACTTGTCATGGAAGACTGCTTTTTTGTTGGCCATTTCTTCTGCAAGAAGGGTTTCTGAGTTGCAGGCCCTTATGGCAGTGGAGCCTTTTTTGATTTTTCATAAGGATAGGGTATCTTTACGTACTAATCCTTCCTTTATGCCTAAGGTGGTTTCTAGTGTGGCTTTAAACCAAACTATTCATTTGCCTACCTTTTATGCAGATCCCCAAAATAAAGGGGAAAAGATTTTGCACACTTTAGATGTACACAGGCTATTGCGTTATTATTTGAGCAGGACTAAGGATTTTAGGCAGTCTCAGCAGTTGTTTGTTTCTTTTGCTTTGAGTTCAAAGGGCAGGCCTGTGTCAAAACAAACTATTTCTAGGTGGATTGGGTGTTGCATTACATTTTGTTATTCCCATCATGGCAAGGAGATTCCAGCTGGGATTAGGCCTCATTCCACTAGGGCTACTGCCACTTCCACAGCATTTCTAAGGGGTGGCAACTAAGGATATTTTGGAGGCAGCTACTTGGAGTTCAGTGCATACTTTCTCTAAGCATTATCACCTTCCTCTCTACTCTAAGTCTAGGGCTGGTTTTGCCACAGCTATTTTGCAAGGCATGTTGTCAGTTCCTACTTCCTTATGATTTGCCAGCCTCCCTTACCTCTGCTTTGGGATTCTACCCAATAGTTAGGACTGCAGCAATGTGGAATGAAGAACATAGTACAGTTTTGTACCTACCATAAATGTAGATGTTCGAGGATCCACATTGCTGCAGTCCAATTTACCCTCCCTCCTTCCCCTCTGTGTTTAGGGGTGGTTGTGTAGGTGAGGTTATATTCTGCTAATTGTGTATATATTGTATATATATATATATTTTTTGGTGCAGGTATTTTGGGAGTTTTTGGTTTTTGGCCTTATCTTTTCAGGGTCTTCTGACATCTGGGGCAAGAAAAGACTGAGGATATGACGTCGGTCATGCGCATTAGTACCCTGACGTACTGACGTCAGACTAATGCGCCCTGACCGACGTCAGCCATATACTTTGGTATTCGGGCCGACTGGACAGCGGACTACCCCCAATAGTTAGGACTGCAGCAATGTGGATCCTCGAACATCTACATTTATGGTAGGTACAAAACTGTACTTTTTAGCATGGTGGGGGAGAATTTTCTGAAATTGGAATGGTGGGTTATATATATTCCCTTCTTTAGAAGGTTTGTGGATGACTTCTTTTTGATAAGATGTCGTACTGAGGAAGGTTTGCATGATTTGCTGGAATATCTACATAGTACAACCTCATTTTTGGAGTTTACTATGAAGTCATCACTGTGTGAGATCGACTTTCTTGATGTAAAGGTGTTTAAGACTCAGGGCAATAAGCTTTCAACTAGTCTGTTTAGAAAGGACTATTATTGTTCTGCTTATGTACATCGGAATAGTATGCACCCCTCACATATATTTCAAAATGTTATTAAGGGGCAAGCCACGAGGGCATCATGACTCCATGTTGATGAAATTGATTTCAGGAATAGTATGCGTCTTTTACCCAGTGATTTTATGAAGAGAGAGTACAAATATTGAAGAAATAGAGAAGGGTATTAAGGAGGCCACTATATTAAGGAATGATGGGGCTAAGCTTTTCTTTGGTACACCAATAAAAGATAATGTTAGAACTACTAGGGTTAGCAGTACAGTGAGATTTCCCCTCATTTTCAGTAGTGAAAAAAATGCACTTAGGAACATCATTTCTAAAAACTGGCATATCTTACTTATGGCTCCCTGTATATCTGAGATAGTTGGCGGGGGTGCCCTACTTTTATTATAAGAATAAGAAGAATCTGAAAAGGCTACTTTCTTACCTGAAAATTACCATAATAGGCATTTTGGTTTAGGTACCCATAGATGCGGAAAGTGTAATTTTTTTATTTTCTAAGTATTGATGGAACATTTTTTCATCCTGATAAGGAAGCGGGAGTTTAATTTTTCTGCTTCAGCTGATTGCAATACCATCAATATGGTGTAGCTCACTTTTTGTGAGGTATGCTCTTCATTTTATGTTGGCAAAACAAACTGCAAGTTTAAAGAAAAGGTCAGAGACCATCATTATTGTATATGGAAGGAGAACATGGTTAATGCCCTAGCAAAACACATTAATACATTTGGAGCTAACCACACTTAAGTTTATAGCTATAGATGTGGTGGAGACTGACATTAGAATGGGGGATGTAGAAAATGAGACTGAGTTAAGGAAGATTAGATGGATAATCTCACTGCAGTCTCATAAGGGCCGTGGATTAAAATGAACATATCCCTCTATGCCTGGTTTTAAAATCTAGGGGTTTGAGGAAGAAGTAATTTCTGCGCACTTATATGATTTTATTTTTTAGATTTATTCTTTTATATACTTCTTAGAAGTATGTTTATGTTTCATAGAAATCAAGTGCCTGTATCTTAAAATATGTGATTCCAATGTTTGGTTAGTTGTGTAACAGGTAATGATGTAATTCTATTTAAATGTGTGGTGGTGGTTTTACTCTGTCATGTTTCTGTGTGTGCATGTTTGTGTGTATGTGTGTGTGTGTGTGCACGTGCTTTCTTTATTCTTTATCTTAGATTTAGTTCATAACCCACAGTTAATTCTTTGGGCTTTCTTTGCTTGTTTTACTTTAATTTTTCAGGTGAGGCTGTGATAGATGACTTCCTTCCAAGGATTTTCATATAGTGTCTGTTTTGTTGAGGTGTTGAGCAAGCATTTGTGGGTGAACTTTAAAGGGAGGTCAAGGCTGCATGTGCAAATGAGGTTGTAGTACTACTTTGATCTGATAAATGGAAAAACTGGAATGATAAACAGCCATTGGTGGCAGAATGAGATACAGGAGTTATTGTTAAAAAATAAAAAAAAAAAATGTAAGTCTTAAGAGTCCATTTTCTGAAGTTGAAGAAAGAATCAAACTACCTCTTTTCCAAGGAATGTTTGTTTTGTCTTTTCAGCTTTTCCGGGTAAGGGGTCGCCACAGCGGAACTCTGGTCCGCTAATGATTGGCAGTAGATTTTTATGGTGCTGAGTTGCCAGCCCGACGCCCAACCTTCAACGAAGGAACGGCTATTCACGCATGTCTTTTGGAGGCCACGCGACCGTGGGGAGGACATGCAGACTCCACACAGAAGGCACTCCCCACACTAGCTGAGAATCGAACGGGAGAACCTCTTGCTGTGAGGTAATAAAAACATAAAATAAAAAAGACCTGAGAAAAAAAAACATAAAGGAAAAGTCATTTTCCTTATGCCCTAAACTGCTGAATTAGGTGAGTATGTCTTGTCCCCAAGTCTGCCAGTTATTTCTTTTATTTGCACAGTTTATATATCAGTTGTTATATATCAGTTGTTCATCATGGATAAGTTAACATGTATTTGTAAGTATAAACATTTAGCCATATGAGTGCTGGTATGAAAACTAGATCATGGGAAAAGGGCCATCCCAAAATTATTTTCTACTTGAAAAACGACAACAACATAAAGTGCCACTTGACAGCCTTTCACCTTAGTGCCCAAAATGTCTCTGTATAGTTGTAGAATTAGGAAAGTTGAAAGTGCCCACCTTGGTGGGAGAGAGCATCTTTCAGTTCCAGGCCTCCACCAAAGCATCCTCAGAAGGCAAAACAAACTGAAGACAGATCCTGTGTAAACCAGCTTGAGCTGCAGGCATGTCTTGCCATGAAGGCTCAGGAGGAGGAGTAGGTGAATCCAGGGCCTCTTCTGATTCACTAAAAAAACTAGTCCATGATGTAGTGGCTGAATAAACAAGGTAACATACACTGATTCCCCTGTTGCAAGTGGAGATGCCAGTCTGGCAATAGATGTTATCACTGTCTCAGCTGCTTACATTCTTGGAGAAGTTAACATACTGGCAGACTCCTTAAACCTCTCTTATTCTGCTTTTGAAACTGAGGATTCTGGAATTTTGTCTGATTGGTCTACTGCAGTGGGTCATTGTAAAGATCAGTTTACTTCATGACAAAATGCTATCTGTCCCTTCTACTGCTGTTTGGAACACATCAAAGGGAGCTGGTGGTGGACATAGTCTCTGCTCCATCACAGGGGAAATTCCTGTACGTCTTCGTTCCATTCCTGTCATTTTGCAGCTGATCACACAAATTAGTAGAAAGACTAGAATTCATCGCTGTTGTCCCTTGGTGGCCAAGAAGCCCCTAGGAAGCCTGGCTTCTCCATTTAGGTAGAGAATATCCCTTGCAGCCCAAGGCAGCTGGCAGGTGTTTGTTTCCTGCTTGTCAAAGGTACATGGGTAATTTGGGTACATTATTCCACACTTAGGTTGCATATTGCAACTATTTCTGCTCATCAAGATCTTGTAGAAGGCAGAACTTTGGTTCAGTACTAGCTGGTCAAGCACCCCCTTAAAGGTTTTGTTTTTACTCTGTCTTCCTTTGAGCCCGTTGCGTCACTGTTTGTTTGCTTTTCCAATTTACCCTTCCTATTTTATGAGTTCAGCAGTTTTGAAGTTAGTATCTCTGAAGATGATTGTCTTGGCATCCATCACTTCCTGTTAAAGATCTTGGAGGTTTAGACTGCAGATTGTAGAGGGAACCTTATTTCATCTTTTACAGTTAAGTGTCCCTTATGACTGTCCCATCTCTTGAATCTGGCATTGACTGTCCCAAACCAGCCCATTTTCCTCCTTGATTTTCTTTCTGGTTGGAGAATGGAGAAGGAGCCATTCATGCACTGGATGTATCCCATACTAAGGTTTTGCTGGAATAAAGTGCATTAACTCAGCGAGTGACAAGTTGACTAGTGTGCAAACTGTCAGTGAATTGTTAACTGCTTTATCTTTTGCATCAGTGGTGAACTTCCATGTTAAGAATATCTCCACTGGGGAGAGTTTGGTTCCAAGCTGACATGGACCATGTCTCTAGGACTTTGACCACCTAATTGTTATCTTCGTGCTGACTGATCCTACCTTCTAAGCTTATGGGTCACCTTCAAGCTTCTGCTTGTTAGGGTTTTAATACTGCTTGAGGTTCTTCCCAATCACAGACCCGCTGAAAAGGATTGTAACATTGTTAAAATCAGTTTAACTGTGAGGGGACACTTTTCCGCTGTCGGTCCCTTTGTGAATCCTTGCATATCAGGACTGCTTCTCCATCCATGGTCGGCTTTTGGAGTTCCTTGTATGTAATAAAACAGTCAACCATCCTTGTACTGTATAGGCTTCATTCATCTTGATTTTAAGTATGTGTTGTCTCACTAGTTTGGGTGGAGGTGAGGCGATGAACTGATCTGCTGACGATCAAGCTTGCTATTATTAGTGTGCCTTGTGATGTCACGGTATGTCCTGACAAAGATCATACATGCCTGGAACAATGGTGCTTCAGAGAAAAGCAGCCAAATTGAGAGAAGGAAGAATGAATGTCTCGGTCTTGGATCGCCAAGGAGAATGTCCTTTCACTGATCAGCTTATATGGTAAAACACGTTTTATGTTTCATTTTCTAATTAAGTTGAAGTAATTTGGTTCCCACCACAGACATGGATTCCATTGCAGCTGAGGTGTCAGCATCTTTCGCAGTAGCATAAGTACTTTATATATGTTACTGAAAAAAGCAGAGTAATGCATTTAAATGGTTGGCTGTTTTAGTGCATCAAACCAATTTCTCCATTAGTACCCCATTTGCTTACAAAATCTTTTTCTTTAGGATTTACTGAAACTATGTAATCTTCGACTTCATTAAAAGTCTCATATGAGAAATAGTTTGTATGTAACAGTATTTGTGTTGTGTACAACTGTATTCTTTTAGTTTTTCTTAAATGTTTGACTGTTTTGAGTTGGCCTAATCATGTTCAGATTTTTGTTTGCATCTGTCTTTTGAGCCGCTAGGTCATAACTAAAACAAAGACCTTAGCAGTAGTAATATAATGCAGTAAATATTTGAAGAGATAAATTACAGGCTGTTATATAGGGTTCACCTTGTTAGCTCCGCATCATAGCTGCATTTCTTTTAAAGCCTGACAAGAGTACTTTAAGGGTAAGAAAGCAGTGTCAGTCTTCATTGAAACCTGTCCCTCCAAGATAAGAATATAATTTCGGATGCCATTCTTTAACTTAGCATAGTCTTTAGCACATTTTCAGCAGCCAGATGCATTTTACAGGACCCTAGAGGAAAAGTCAATTGTACAGGATCTGCAGACTCTCTAAGATGGCAGTTTGATATAGCCTTTGTGATCCCTTTTAGTAAATGTCTGGCAGCAAAAAGGGAGAAAATGTAGGATGTTATGTAGTCCAATCTCGCCTACATTCTTACCCATGGGTTCGGAGCCGAAAGTCTTCTATTGACTGGGCTAAGACTGTATCCCATGCTGCACTGCTCCAAATCCCCGATCTCGTTTGCCGCTCGTGTAGCTCGGACATGGTCTCGCTCTTGGCTGTAGCTAAGTACCTTTTTCTTGTTGTTCTTGAGAGAATCTGATACAAACAAAAGCTATTTTAATAGCTATTTCTATTTAGTGTTTTTTGGGGTATAATTTGTAGTGTGATTGTTTTTGTGGTGTCCCACTAGCTGTTCAATGGGCTAGGCCCATTTCAGTTAGAGGACCTAGTCCGTCCCCTTTCTCGTCCCTGTGTTAGTTTTTGCTGTATAAAACCGTTTGAATTAGAGGTTTTAGTGTCTGTCTTCTTGTTCTGTCTGTGAGCTTGGTCTAAAACTGTTTTAGTTAGAGGTTTTAGCCCTAATCGTCATAGTGAGTGTTCCTTCTGAGGATTGTGTGTGCTGTTGTATGTTGAAAAAAGTTGTTCCCGATGCTTAGTGGTGTTTTGGTGTGCCTGTAGTTGCTTTCCAGTCAGGCAGTGACTTGCTTGTTGTTTCTGATTATTTGTGATTAATTTCAAATTGTCCAAAGATTCCAAGGAGCACAAACCTTCGGGTTTTAAAAAGTGCTCTAAGTGTGGTTACAAGATGTCCATCACTGATGGACATTCAGTATGTGTATATTGTCTGGGAGCAATCCACCTGCAGGAGTCCTATAGCTTCTGCCATGCTTTTAGTCCCAGGGTGCTCCAAGAAAGAAAGAATAAGTTAATCCTGAAGGAACTCTTGAAACCCTCGTTCGAAGAGGCCATGGATCCTGCTTCCAGTTCATAATCTAAATCCACATAATCTAAAAAGAGATCTCCGGCTCAGTCAGTCTCCTCAGAGCCACCGGAGAAAATTATGAAACTGGCTTCGACCTCCTCGGCTCCACTGTCCTCGGGGCTGCAGGAAGTGTCGGTGTTGATGGAACCGGCTTCGGCTCCAATTATATTGGAACCTCTTCGGAGCCGATCACCCAGTACTAGACCAGTGTCACCTGAGAGGAGATCCCGATCTCCCTCCCTGTCCTTCAAATCCTCCAGGACACTCAGATGTGGATGTCGATAGGGTGGTGCAGAGGCTTCTACAATCATCAGTTTTGGCTAAATTGTTCTCGGCTCCATGCCAGTTGGTTCTGGAGCCCGTCCCGATACCTTCTTCGATTGTTCCGATGGCCCCTCCGAGCTCATCGGTGCCGACGTCAGCTCCGACCCCATCTGCGCCGTCCACGGGGTTTGGGACTTGGGATTCTTCAGTTGGGTCCGAGGGGGACACCTCGGTACATCCTTCGATTCCTAGTCTGCCTCTCAGTGCCTCGGCTCGTGGGACCCCAACTCCTGTCATGATCTTGGAGGCTGGCCAGTCCTCGGACTCGGGTGGGCCAGCCTTTGAGGCCATGCGGAGTGCACTGGCCAGATCTTCAGCCACATCATGTGGGTCAGTCATTCTGTCCCCTACCACTCCGTTGAGAGCCTCTGATCACCATCTATCTGTAGACAGCAGAGCCCCAAGGCCTAGAGATACCCCCACGAGTGGTCCCCAAGTTTCTGAGGGCCCCTCAGAGTTTTTACCTGAGGAGCCCCCTAGAAAGAAAACGTGCAAGAGGAAGCACATATCCCAGGATGAGTCTCTCACCTCGGATACTGACCTCGAGGAATCGGAGGGGTCCCCCAAGTCATCCTCTGATGTTTCTTTCTCTGACATCCTGGAGATATTGAAACAGAGGTGGCTGACCATCCAAAGCCCCCTCCGAGGAGGAGTCAGTCTTCCTGAAGGCCTTTGGTGCTCAGCCCTTCGCCTCCTGGGTGTTCCCACCATTCGACGAGCTCCTGGATTTAATTTGTTGGAGGGTGTGGAAGAACCCTTATTCTGTGGAAGCCGTACCCAGGAGACCCAATAAATTTCTGTCTGCTCCCCCGGGTAAGGAGTTTTTGTCCAAAGGAGTCCCTGTGGGTGCCATGGTGGTGGCGGCGGCCACTCAGAAGGAAGTAGCCGAGACTTCTTCCTCTGTCCATCCTCCTAACAAGGAGTCTAGGACCATGGACTGGTATGGGAAGCGTGCCCTCTCGTCAGCAACCTTTACCCTTATGGTCACTGAACTACCTATCTCATTTTACTTGGCTCGAGAGAGACCTCCTCAAGGAGTTAGGAGATACTCTTGCGGGTAACGTTCCTGAGGTGGTGGCCCAGACATTTAACGCCCAGGTGTCTACCCTCAATTCCATCATTAACTCCTCCATGCGGCTCATTTCATATGCAGCCAAGGGAGTGAGCAGGGCAGCAAGCTCAGGAGTCGTGCTTGGAAGGCAAGCCTGGATGCGCCTTTGTCATTTTGCGGAGGCCTTCAAGTCTTCTTTCACTGACACCCCCTTTGATGGATCTTCTTTGTTCAGAACCAAGGTTAAAGACACCCTCACCAGGTGCGAGCAAGAGGGAAAGACTCTGTCTGCTGTAGGGGTCCATTTTTCCCTTCCCTCTAGGCCTTATCACAAGGCTCAGAGGGGTGGGAAGATGTGTTTCAAAAAAATCAGAGCTTTTTCCTGGCGCACAAGGTGAGCCCCCCCTCCAGATGCAGAGGAGGGTGAGGTTATTCAGGGAGATGCTGCCCAAGAGGCAGAGGGGGCCCCAGCAATTCGGGAGACAGTGATTCCTTTCGTGGCTCTCCCTTCCGTCGTTCCTGATGGGATACCCGACTGTGCATTTCCGGAGCCAGTCGGGGGCCAAATATCATTATACCCGGAAGCCTGGCAAAGCATCACCCAGGACCGATGGGTATTATGAATAATTTCCGGAGGTTATGTCATCCCCTTTTCATCAGAGCCCCCTCCAGTCAGGAAAATTCTGGACGTTCCTCCCAGTCAAAGGGATCACGCAGCTTCAGAGGTTTCAAAGCTGCTAGAAAATGGAGTCATCCAGCATGTCCCCTCAGACAAGATCGGATTAGGGACTTACTCAAGATTCTTTTTGGTGCCGAATAGTACAGGGGATCTGATACCCATATTAGATCTCAACCCACTGAACAACTATGTACAAAAGTCCAAGTTCCGTATGGTCAAAATACAGTCAATTCTCCCATTGTTGGGAAAAGTAGTATGGATGTGCTTCATCGACCTCAAGGATGCTTACCACCATATCAAAATGGACAGGGCATCCAGGAGTCACCTACGCTTCCGGCTGGGAGCCAGTCATTTTCAGTTTCGAGCCCTGCCCTTTGGTCTCACCACAGCCCCCAGGGTGTTCACCAAGTGTATGGCGGTGGTGACAGCTCACTTGTTTCCGTATCTCGACGACTGGCTCCTCACCGCCCCAACCAGGCATCTACTAATCCAAACCAGGGACGCTACCATCACTCTCTGTCAACAGTTAGGCATAACACTGAACTGGGAAAAATCTGCCTTGTTGCCCTCACAGCGTGCCATTTTTATAGGTGCAGAGCTAGACACCGTTCAAATGCGAGCCTTTCTACCGCAGGAAAGAATCAGAGTCTTGCAGCAACAGGTGCACGCCCTGCTAGCCCTGAGGAAAGTGAAGGCAAGATGGGTTCTCCAACTCCTGGGGACTGTGGCAGCAACAATTATGTTAGTCCCTCCAGCGAAATTGCACATTGAGGCTCCTTCAATGGCTCCTCTTTGCTCAATGGTCTCTCCAGAGACTTCCACTTTCCCACCCTATTTTGCTCACATACAGATGCAAACAGGATCTCCGTTGGTGGCTTTGCACCAACAATCTGGACAGGGGAAAACCTTTCGTTCCACCACCCCCAGTTGCCACAGTGACTACGGACACCTCCCAGATGAGGTGGGGGGGGCATTATCTCAGCAGGACAGTCCAAGGCATGTGGCAAGATCACGAGATGCATCTGCATATCAACGTCCTGGAGATGAGTGGTGCTACTTGCGTTGCAGGCACTTCAGAGCTTTCTACCTCTCGGGACGATCGTAGTACACTAGGACAATATGGTGTGGTATCTGAACAAGCAGGGAGGAACCAGATCATACCCCCTGTGCAGACAGGCCATGTGAGTGTGGCAGTGGGCAGTATCTTCCTAACGGTTTCTGGTGGCAATGCACATTCAGGGGAAGTCCAACGTGATAGCAGACAGGCTAAGCAGAGCTATTCTAATGCCTTACGAGTGGTCCCTAAATCGTCTAGTTGCAGAACGAATCTTCAGCAAATGGGGTCAGCCTTGCTGCGACCTTTTTGCCAGCCCCCTCAATACCAAATGCAGCAACTACTTCACGCTGATCCCCCCCCCCCCACAGGGGGAGTCACCCAGGGATGCTCTAGTCCATGATTGGCCCTCCGGTCTGCTTTGTTTTCTTCCATTTCCCTTGCTATCAAAAGTGATTCAGAAAGCGCAATCCTTGGGAAGCAGAATGATTCTAATTGCTCCACACTGGCCTCGTCAGGTCTGGTTCCCCTTTCTCCATCCCTACATTGTGGACACACCTTGGACTCTGGACCCACAACCAGATTTACTGACACACACGTCCGGACAGTTCCACCCCTCTCTGCGGACCCTCAGGTTGACAGCCTGGCTACTCCACTTCTGTCGTTAGTTAGGCTTCTTCATTTTTCACCTGAGGTAGTTCACATTTTATCTTCCTCTCATAAGCCCTCTTGCTAGGAAGATTTATTCTAGCAAATGGAAGAGGTTTTCTATTTGGGCTAATACCCAATGAATTGACCCTTACACAGCTCCAATTGCTTCCGTCTTGGAGTTTTTGTCTATGCTTTTCCAGCAGGGCTCAGTGTCTGCTACCATTAAAGTTCAATTGGTAGCAATTTCTAATTTTCATATTGCTAATGAGCCTAGTCTGATGGCTCACAGACTCTGTAAGGTTTTCCTGAAGGGCACTCTGTTACTCCATCCTCTTGTCTCAGAACCGATCATGCCCTGGGATCTGAATTTTGTTCTGCAAGCCCTTACTTCACCACCCTTTGAACCTGCAGCTACCTGTGACTTAAAATTCTTGACCTGGAAAAACTGCCTTTTTAATAGCCATCGTATCAGCCAGACGTGTTTCAGAAATCCAAGCTCTTTCTATCAAACCTCCATACTTGATCTTTCATAAGGACAGGGTTTCTCTTAGACCAAACTTTGATCAAGATCAAACTTTCTTCCTAAAGTGGCGTCCACATCTAATCTTAATCAATCTATTGAGTTGCCAGTGTTTTTCCCCATTTTTTAAACAAGGCAGAATTTAAATTTCATCAACTGGATGTGCACAGACAGTTACGTTTCTATCTGCACAGAACCAAAGATCTCCGAAAATCTGATCAGCTGTTTGTCTCCTTTTCAGAAAACAGAATTGGGTCCCCTGTCTCCAAAATCGCCCTATCCAGATGGATATCAAATTGCATCTCTTTCACTTATTCCTCAGGGGGTAAAGACCTATCGTTTCCAGTCAAGGCTCACTCTACTCGGACTGTATCTACATCTACAGCCTATCAGGCCAGATTGTCTATGGATGATATTTGTGCTGCAGCTACCTGGGCATCTCCTCACACCTTTGTTACTCATTACAAGCTGGACGTGGTATCTAGGGGCAGGTCTTCCTTTGGTTCCACAATACTCAGGAGTATCTTCCTCTGAGCCTCCCAGGATGTAGGTGCTGGGGACGCTGTAAGAATGTAGGCAAGATTGGACTACATAACATCAAGACGTTATGTACTCACCATAGCGTTCGATGTATGTAGTCCATCTCGCCTCACATTCTTACTTACCCTCCCACCTTCCCCCTTCCTGGAGGATCTGGAGGTTAGGTCTATTTTTAGAGCTCCCTTCACCGTTAGTTTATTCTTCTTTACTTGGATGTTGTTATGCATGGGGTATGAGTGTGGGGTTCGCAGCAAACTAGATCTGGGGATATGGAGCAGTGCAGCATGGGATACCTTCTTAGCCCAGCCAATCGAAGACTTCGAGCTAGAAAGTTTTTGGCTCCGAACCCACGGGTAAGAATGTGAGGCAAGATGGACTACATACATCAAACGTTATGGTGAGTACATAACTTCTTGATGTGAGAGTGTTCAATCTCGCCTTTGTTCTTACACATGGGTTCGGAACCGATCCTCGGCTCCGTGCCGGCCGACTGCAAGCTCTGCATCGAGAAGAAGCTCGAGGACATCTAATACCCACAATCCCCCTCTGCCTTTACCCCAGATCTAGTTTGCCGCTGCTGCATACGCATCGCTGGAGGCTAGCTCGAGGCTTTTTACAGATAAGATTTTATCTTTTCTGGTTAAAGTGTTCAAAAAACTTCTTTAAAATCTAGTCATTTAAAGTTAGAGTACGGTGTGTGAGTGGAGTAGAATTCTCGATACCTTAGATTAGTTTAACTTAGTTAACTAACTAGTGTAGAGTTTTTCGGGGCCTACCACCCCTACTTGGATTACTTTTTGACTGAAGATTTGTTGTAGTCTTGCTTTCTTAAGCAAGTGACAATCGGACTTTCAAATACCGGATTTGACATTCTTACTGGATTGACTTACTGGACTGGACTGTCTCTTCTCTTCATTATGTCTGAGAAAATAAAATCTGGCTTCAAACGTTGTCAGTGTGGCCAAAAGATGTCGGTCACAGACAACCACAGTTCCTGTGTCTACTGTCTTGGCCCTCTCCACTTACAAGAGGACTGCTCTATTTGTCACTCTTTTAGTGGGAGGGTCATGACAGATAGGCGCAGGAAACTGATGGATAGAGGATTGTTGAAACCCTCTTTCCAGGAGGCTCTGGATGCTTCAGACCAGGCATCCAAGTCTTGAAGGTCGAAGCGCCGGAGCCAAAGTCATCGGCTCCGAGCTCTTCGGGTCTAGTTAGATCACCGGTTCCACAGACTTCGGGGCCGAGTGTTCAACTGTTGGCAGTTTCCGAGCCTCGGGTCTTGGAACCGGTGACGGAGCTCCCTCCACCGACTCTGCTGAGGTCGGCTCCGTCTTCGATCCCTTCGACTCGTTCTTCTAGGCCCCTTTCCGACACCGATGTGGACCGTGTGGTGCAGAAACTGATGGAGCATACGGCCCTATCCAAACTTATCTCGGTCTCCTCTCAGTTGATGTCGAGACTTGAAGGCCTGCCACTATCTCCATCTGTTCCTCCTCCGAGACCTGTCCAGTCTTCGGAGCCGGAAGAAGCTGACCTGATGATTGTGGAGCCCTCGGTGCCAGAACCGTCTTTTTCTCGGTCGGCACCGTTCACCTCGACTCCATCCGATCCAGTGCTGGAGTCTCGGGGCCGAAGATCCGTCCTTGGTTCCGGGACCGAGAGTCGGACCGATGTTTCGGTTCCGACGCTCCCTCTCGGGGCCTCGGCACGGATCGATTCGGTTCCGTCCTCGGGGTCGGTGCCTTCGGCTCCTGTTTCGGGGATTCTTCCCATTTCTTCGGAACCGGGAGATACCTCGACTCGGGATCCGGGGGCCTTCGACCTCATGAGGAAGGTGTTGTCTACCCAGACAACCACATCAGCAGGTACAGCTTCTCCTCCCCACAAAGGACCGTTATCCTCCTCTGCACCCACGGCCACGTCCAAGCGCCGGGCACCAGTGTGTCAGCCACCCCTGGAGGTGCCCCTCTTCATCGGAGGCTTCTTCGGATGCTCCCCACGAAGAAGTCCCTAGGAAAAGACTGTGTAAGAGGAGACACTTGGATTCTCCACAAGAATCCTTGACATCTGATACTGACGTAGATGAGTCAGAAGGGTCCCCTAAGTCATCTTCAGAGGATGTCTCTTTTTCTGACATCTTGGAGATCTTAAAACAGAGAGGTGACTGGCAAGCCCTCCCCCCTTCTGAGGATGAGTCAGTTTTGCTGAAGGCATTTGGTGCCCGTCCTTCCTCCTCCTGGGTCACTCCGCCCTTTGATGAGTTAATGGAATTAATTGCTCGAAGGCGGGAGACTCCTGACACGGTGGAACCAGTCCCTAGGAAGCCAAATAAGTACATTACGGCACCACAGGACAAAGCTTACCTCACCAAAGGAGTTCCAGTAGACGCCATGGTGGTGGCAGCGCCACGAAGAAGGAGATGTCGGAGTCTTCCTCATCTGTCCATCCGCCTAACAAAGACTCTAGGACCATGGACAGATACGGGAAGCGCATTTTCAGTTCAGCGGCTTTCTATGCTCCCTGAACTATTTGACTCATTTTACACGCTTTACAGAGGGATCTAGTCAAAGAGTTGGGAGATACCCTCCAGGGTACTACAGATGCCGCTGTCTCAGAGAAAGTTACAGCGCATCTCAACACCCTTACGTCCATTGTGAACTCGTCCATGAGGCTGATATCCTATGCAGCCAAGGATCGAGTAGGGCAGCGGCTTCAGCGATTGCTCTTCGTAGGCAATCCTGGATGCGCTTATGTTCGCTTATGAAGCCTTCAAGTCTTCCTTTACTAACGCCCCATTTGACGGAGCCACACTTTTTGGCCCTAAAGTAAAGGAGACCCTTACCCGGTGTGAACAGGAGGGAAAGACTCTGTCTGCTGTCGGAGTCCGTTTTTCCACCCCTTCCAGACCGTACCCCAAAGGGCAACGTGGTGGGAAAATGTGGTTTCGAAAACCCCAAGGATCTTTCCCAAACACACAGGGTGATGCCCCCTCTAGAGGCAGAGGGGGGGGGGCAGAGGTGGAAGACGCCGCCCTGGCGGCAGAGGGGGTCCGCAAAACCAAGGTGACAGGGATAATCTCCCTGGCAAACCTTTTCAGCACTCCTGAGAGGAGGCCCGACTGTCCTGCTCTGGAGGCAGTCGGGGGTCGCTTAGCTTTATACCCTCAGGCCTGGCAAAATCTTTCTTCAGACAATTGGGTAAAAAGCTCTCTAAATTGATGTTGCCACCCTTTGAACCAGCTTCAAGTTGCACATTGAAATTTTTGTCATGGAAAACTTTATTTCTAGTGGCCATTACATCTGCTAGACGAGTGTCTGAGCTTCAGGCCCTTTCTGTCAAACATCCTTATTTAATATTTCATTCTGACAGTGTATCCCTACGCACTAATCCATCCTTTCTTCCCAAAGTTTGTTCTTCTAGTAATATTAATCAGGCCATTGAATTACCCACCTTCTTTAAGAATCACTCTAATAAATTGGAGTATATGTTGCACAAACTGGACGTCCATAGACAACTCAGATTTTATTTGGATAGAACAAAAGATCACAGGAAATCTGATCAACTATTTGTAGCTTTTGCTGACAGCAGAAAGGGTCTTGCAGTTACGAAACGAACTCTTTCTAAATGGCTAACTGACTGTATCACATATGTTTATGAAGCCTCTGACCAAACATTATCAGCAAAACCCAAAGGACATTCCACCAGATCAGTTTCTACATCTTTGGCTCACGCAGCTCGCTTACCACTAGACACTATTTGTGCGGCTGCTACTTGGGCTAAACCACATACATTTATCTCTCATTACAAAGTGGACAGGGTTTCTAGGGATAGGGCAACCTTTGGTTCCACTGTGCTCAAGAACGTTCTCCTTGAGTTCCTCAGGATCATGGAGCTAGGACGCTACCCATGTGTAAGAACAAAGGCGAGATTGAACACTCACATAAAGAAGTTATGTCCTTACCATAACGTTCCATGTGGAGTGTTCATCTCGCCTTGGTTATTACACTCCCACCCTTCCCACCCTTAGGAAGAACGTTCGATTTGGTGCCTGGTCTGGAGTATTCTCCTTCTGCTGTTGCAGTATTAGTGTTACTATCATACCCTTGGTATGTTTGTATATATGTACTTTTATGTATATAGTTGGGATGTGTGCGTGCTTTATGTCTGGTTTGCTTGCAAACTAGATCTGGGGTAAAGGCAGAGGGGGATTGTGGGTATTAGATGTCCTCGAGCTTCTTCTCGATGCAGAGCTTGCAGTCGGCCGGCACGGAGCCGAGGATCGGCTCCGAACCCATGTGTAATAACCAAGGCGAGATGAACACTCCACATGGAACGTTATGGTAAGGACATAACTTCTTTTTCTAGGATAGGCATGACAACGTATGATACTTTTCTGTTAGAATCAGTGATAGACTCCCAGAGGAGAATATAAAAATCTGATCTGTCTTAGGAGTCATATAAATACTGTTTTATACGTGCACCTGGGGTAGGGTTCTGTTAATATGCATGGCCAATTTCTCCACTAAGTCAAAATATTCTTTTTAAAGAGAAAAGCTGATAGCCTTCCAGTTTATTCAGAATTGGAGAATTGAAGAAAATGGTGTATTGGTTGTTTTTTTTTTACTTCCAGATACCCACAAAGTAGTTCTATAAGCCTGTTTAGGCTTTTAAAAAAGCCATGCTTTAGTCAAAAACAGACCCAGATGTCAGAAGCAAGGAGATATTCCATACAGAGAATAACACTTTTTTTAATACTTAGATGAGAGTCTTTGTCATCCTTCATGTCACATTACCATCCACTGTAACAGTCTGTGATATTGCCTGCCCTGTTAGTTCAACAACTATTTTTACTGGCTGAAAAGGTCTGTTAAAACACATATTTGCTAGAGAGTTTCTCTAGTACATATCAAAGAGTTGATTTCTATACTGTGCAAGTAGACACGCCTTCAAGCTGCTTTTCTCTGTTCTGGGTAGTTTCAGATTCTGTTGCAGAATGAAATAAAGCCAGTCCTTTCACCTCAGCAGACTGAAAAAGCAGCACAGGTTTTAAGGTAAGGAAGCTGAGACCAGCCTTTCCTTTCCCTTACTCTGCATTAGCTGTGGATGCTTACTGTTACTATGAAAGATTCGTATGATTCATAATGTTTGATGTTTTTCGTGTTTCACTATTCTAGTCATCACATTTGGGTTATCCCTGCCAGGGTAGCCCTTGGCCGACCTGAATACCAGAGGCTTAGTATTTCTGCTTCTGTTACTGTCACTTTAGGACTGACGTCAGGTCATCAATAGTAAAAAGAAAGGCAGCCGGCGCCATTACATCAGTCTTTCTTACCATGGAGCCAGAAGCAGAAGCAGTTCACACAAGTGCTGATCGGTCGCTACCTGAGTTTCATCTACCGAATTGAAGTTGAAGTCTTCTAAAGCGAAGTACCCTGTTGGGGATCTTTTTTTTTTCTTGCACTAACCAATGTCAGAAAAAGTTAATAATTGTCTTGCCTGTGGAAAGCAAGTACCACACCAAGATTTCCATTCTTACTGTGTCATTGTTTAGGCCCAGACCATGACATCCCCCGTTGTCGTTTCTGTGCCTTGTTCAACACCAGAACTTATCAGTTGTCGAGTCCTTATTGTTGCTAGATATTTTCGCTTACAGTCCTTGAATTCCAATATGGCTTCGGTAAGCTATCCAACAGCAGATCTTCCAAAAAAACGTAAAGATAAAGACAGAGACAGACCGCACAGGTCCAAACCTACCAACGACGCTTCTGTTAAGCTAGTCGTCAGTTCTCCAGTCCTCAGTGAGGTGCTTTCGCAGCCCCTGATGCCTGCTTCTGTGGATTTGCAGGGTGCTACTGAGACCTTTTCTGAGTGCAGTATGCTGTAAAACTCTTCGATTAAGGATCCTGCAGTCATCTCTACCTTGGATGGATCCGGAGCTGTTGATCAGGCACCGGCTTCCGAGGAAGTCCTTCGCACTACCACTACTCGACACAAACCGGCGTCTTCTTTTGTGACTAACGTTCTTTCGAAAATGACTGAATTTCTTAGCCCAGGGTATGAACCACACCCAAGAAACTGACGACCCAATCTCAGGCACCTGCTTCATTGCCTCAGTCTCAAATGGTTAAAATGGTGGAAGACCTTATCATATTGATCAGGGGAAGCCAAACTACCCCCTCCAAAAGGAAAAGAGATCTGTCCCGTGTAGTTTTGTCTGAACAAGAGTGAGATGACTCGTGTATCTGAATATGAAGACATGCAACCCCTCTCTACTTACGAGGATTCGGATGCGGAGGACTCCATCCCTTCAGCCTCTCCCCAGAGGATTTTTCCTTTGGGGAAACTCTTCATACCGTAAGGGAGCATTTCCAATGGGAGAGTCAAGACTACCCTCAGTCTAAAAAGAGACTCTGAGAATTCTTAGATCTTCCACAGCACAGTCCCCTGGCCATTCCCCCAGTCCTGGATGTTGTAGAGAATGTTTTCCTGGAGTCCAGCTGGACTCCTGACACCCTCCCCCCTGCCCCCAGAAAACCAGACCGGTACTATAGGGTCCCTGACTCGCACAAATTTCTTTTTAAAAATCGTACTGCTGACCCTGAGGTAATTTCTTAAGGGCCTAAAAGAGATTAAAGCAACCTCTGCTAAGAATCCCACCCCTTCAGATAGGGATTCCCGAGTACTAGACAGATGGGGTAAAAAAGTATACACCTCAGCTACTCTTGCTATCAGGGCACCCAGTTCCATATGCTAAAATTTCTTCAACATACCTTGGAACTCCTCAAACAAAAAATGTCTTCCTTTTCTGCTTTTGCAGAATCTAAAGAGTTACAAGAGTTAATGCATTCTGTAAGTCAAGTAACTAAACACACCTTGCACTAAGGCTTTGACGCCCTAAAAGCTTCTTGCAGACAGCAGTCACTGGATCTGTCATTAGAAGGCATGCATGGCTTAAGGAACAGCCCTTGCCAGACCATGTCAAATCTAAATTGTTGGATGCCCCCTCGCACAAAGACAACTTATTTGGCACTAAGGCAGGAGAGGTCTTAAAGATGGAAGAAAAAGCAAAATCTATGCAGACAGTTAAGGGTTTCTTACAGGTCCAGCTACCCAGAATCAGTAGGCATTGTCCCACTAAGCACTGGTCCTTTCCTGCTACCATAAACCAGTCCAGCCCAGGCACCGGGGAGTCAGACAGCAGCCACAGGGAATGCAGAGATCTAAGCAGTGGACTACCTCCACTTTAAAACCAGGGAGTTCTAAGCCACCTCCTTATGGTAAGAACTCAAATGACTCACCACCCCCACCCCTCCCTCTGACCACCTTCACTTACCCCTGGGAGGAAAACTCTCCTTTCGTGCAAGCACCTGGGCCACCATTACCAACGACCACTGGGTTCTCAACGCAAGTCTCAGGGATACAATTTTTCCTTCCACACCCTACCAACCCCAAAAGGGCTCCCAGATCTACTTCCAAACCAGTGTCAGAGGCTCAAAAACAAATCCTTTCTCTGCTCTCTATGAGAGCAGTAGAGCACGTTCCAGCAGAACAGATAGGTCAAGGTTTCTACTCCAGACTTTTTCTGGTGCCCAGAAAAGAGGGCACTTTGCCACCCCATCCTCAAACTATCCATTCTAAACACCTTCCTGGTGATCCCAAAATTCAAAATGCTCACCCTCCAGCAGCTGTTAACCATGCTCTCCAAGGACACTTGGCTAGCCACCCCAGATCTAAAGGAGGCCTACCTCCGCATTCCTATCAGGGAATCATGCAGGAAATATCTCCATTTCAGGGCAGGATCTCGACACTTTATTCTCTTCACTTCCCTTTGGCTTATCTACTACTCCCAGAGTTTTCACAAAATGTCTGGCTTCGGCCATTTCCTATTGCAGACAAAGGAATATCCAGATTTACCCATACTTAGTCAATTGCCTTATTTAGACAGGCAGTCAGGAAAAGCTACTCAAGCACCTGGCCTTTGTAAAGACCCTACTAACCTCCCCAGGGTACACAATCAACAAAAAGAAATCCAAACAGGTGTCCACCCAAAGGATTATCTTCCTGGGAACAAGCCTGGACACAGCATCCCAGATGGCATTCCTTACATCAGAAAAATAAATTTTCCTGACAGCCTACTTCTCTCAACTAGCCACCAGACCCCAGTTATCTGCGAGGAAGATCCTGCAAGCTCTGGGGTTCATGGCATTTTGCATACTACTCATTCCATATGCCAGACTGCATATGAGGAAACTTCAGTGGTACCTAAAAAGCATTTGGTGTCAACACTCTCAAGACCTAAAGACTCTTATACCTATAATTCTTTGCCTCAGAAAAGATTTTCTTGGTGAACAACAGCATGCTCCCACAACAAGGGGCTACCTTTCTCACCACCCCCGCCGCCCAGACCATCACCACAGATGCATCAGACTAAGCTTGGGGTGCACATCTGGATGGCAGGTGCATACAGGAGCATTGGAGTCCACAGCAAAAATCCCTCTGCACATCAACCAAAAAGAGATGATGGCTGTCCAGCACGCCTTGATAGCTTTCAAGCCCCTTCTCTCCCCAGGGGCTATCCTGATCAAAACAGACAAACACCACTGTGATGTGGTATATCAACAAGCAGGGAGGGACTCACTCCTACCCTCTATGCAGGCTGGCCATGACTCTTTGGCACACAGATTCTGCCATGCAACTGCACCTGTTAGCACAATTCCTACCAGGTTCTCTCAACTCTCTGGCAGACCAGTTAAGCAGAAATCTTCTGGACCCACACAAGTGGCAGCTCAACGGAAAAGGCTTCACCCTAATAACTCAGAAATGAGGTGAAAGGAGCAGCTTTTCTCTTTAAAAAGAATATTTTGACTTAGTGGAGAAAGTAACATTCTTGGCCATGCATATTAACAGAACCCTACCCCAGGTGCATGTATAAAACAGTATTTATATGGCTCCTAAGACGGATCAGATTTTTATATTCTCCTCTGGGAGTCTATCACTGATTCTAACAGAAAAGTATCATACGTTGTCATGCATGTCCTAGAATAAGAAGTTATGTACTCACCATAATGTTCGATGTATGTAGTCCATCTTGCCTCACATTCTTACCCGTGGGTTTGGAGCCGAAAACTTTTCTAGCTCGAAGTCTTCTATTGGCTGGGCTAAGAAGGCATCCCATGCTGCACTGCTCCATATCCCCAGATCTAGTTTGCTGCAAACACCACACTCATACCCCATGCATAACAACATCCAAGTAAAGAAGAATAAACTAACAGTGAAGGGAGCTCTAAAAATAGACCTAACCTCCAGATCCTCCAGGAAGGGGGAAGGTGGGAGGGTAAGTAAGAATATGAGGCGAGATGGACTACATACATCGAACGCTATGGTGAGTTTCTGTATAGCATGCCTAGTTTTTGATGGGATTTCTTGATACTGCTTTGGATGCTTTGGATGTGGATGTCAGTTTTAAGATTATCATTTAGTCATATGGTGGACTAACTCGATTTCAGTGGCATTTGCCAAAAAGATTTTGAAAGATGCTTTGTTAGCGTTGTGAGTTTTTGTGGCAAAGAAGAAGGAGGTTTTTTTGGCATTGAGTAGGAGTTGTGCTGTTGTTAGTCAGGTTTCAATGGAGAGGACAGCTTGTTGAGTGATTTCTTGGAGGTGAGTTAAGGTGTTTGAAGAGCAGAAGATGGCAAAGGCATCTATATATTGAATCAAGGTGCTTTCACAAAAAGATGAATGTAGCTTACTGATAAAAAAATATTGAACAGTAGAGGGCCAAGGATGGATCCTTGTGGGATTCCTGAGGAACTAGGAAGGTATGGGGAGATGGATCCTTGTCATTTTACAGCTTGTTGCCTGTTGGTAAAGTAGCTAGAGAACTACTGAATAGATGGAGATGCTAGACCCAGGGTATAAAGTTGATTGAGGAGTTTACTGTGAAAGATCATGTCAAAGGCTTTTGATAGATCTAGAAATACTGCAGATACAAGTTAATTACAGTTGTGAGCTTTGACAATGTTTGTAAATGACTGTAATGCAGTAGAGGTGGCTCTGGTCTAACCAAATTCCATGTCGTGTATTGGTAATTAGCTTATTCTGCATGTTTTGCCAAGATTAGTGTAGAGTCTAATGTAATATCTAGGTATGTTTGCTCAGTAACTTTTATAATACATAAAATGTTGCCTTTGACTATTAAAGAAAAGCATGTTTTCAAAGAGTATAATAAAATGTGAATGGCAAAATGGGAAAATGCTGTCATAAAAGAGGACAAAGACAAAATTAAAGTGGAAGACCATAGAAGAGTCAACACCACAAGGAAAGCAGGAGAGAAATCAGCAGGGGGGAGCATTCAGTCTTACTGGAAAGAGAGGATAAAAAGGACAGAAAAGTGTAAAAAGGTTGTAGGAATATAGAAGTATGAAAGGGGATCACAAACAGTACAGGAGGATGACAATTGCATACATTTAGGAGAACTGAGAATGGTAAAAATACAGGCGGAAAGGCTGCAGATAACAGGAGAAAGGGACAGAGAAGAAAACGAAGATCAAGACTAAGTTGTGCATATAAATGCTCCCAACCAGTGTCAACCATACACAAAGACAGCAGATGAAGGTGATATCTTTAACCAATTCCCATGCAGCACTGAGCACTCTCTCAACTCTCTGGCAGACCAGTTAAGCAGAAATCTTCTGGACCCACACAAGTGGCAGCTCAACGGAAAAGCCTTCACCCTAATAACTCAGAAATGGGGCACCCCGAAGGCCAACCTCTTTGCCTCCCACACCAGCCATTCGCTCAGCAAATTCTGCACCAGGGAGCATCATTGCATGACTTGGAAAGTGCATGCCCTGTCCTTCCCCAGGGTCAATCTACCGGTCTATGCCTTTCCTCCACTACCTCTCATCCCCAGGGTACTGCTCAAAATAAAGTAGGAAAAAACAAGGACAATTCTTACAGCTCCAGACTGGCCTCGCCAGCACTGGTACCCCTTGCTGCGCAGTCTGTCCCCACTGCCACCATTACATCTTCCTCAGATTCCAAACCTCCTGACCCAGAGTGAAGGAGAATTCATGCATCCCCAATTGCAGACACTCAGTTTGGCAGCTTGGCTTATTCCCTAACCCCAGATCAATCTGCCAACCTCAGTAAACCGGTTCTAGATGTTATACGCAAGGCCAGACACCCTAGCACTAGAAAGTCTTACGCTGACAAATGGAAAAGGTTCTGCACCTGGATCCCAGGCTAAGGGATCCAATATGGCACAGCCCTCCCTTCCTCTCACCCTGGATTACTTTGCTGACCTACTACACAGTGGCCTCTCCTTCTCTATAAAAATTCATGCCTCTGCTATGTCTGCTCATTTTCCCACTGAGCAGCCCCTTTTCTCATACCCTTTGATCAAGCAGTTCCTAAGAGGGGCTAGCAACTTGAGGCCAGCCAGAAGAGCACCAACCCCAGCTTGAGACCTTCACTTTGTATTGGAAAAGCTCACCCAGCCCCCTTTTGAACCAGCTTCTTCTACAGAGCTAAAATTTCTCTCCTGGAAGACCGTTTCCTTCTGGCCATCAGTTCAGCCAGAAGAGTCTCCGAGCTGCAAATGCCCATGGCTGTAGAAACCTTCATCCTCTTCCATGCTGACAGGGTATCCCTCAGAACTAACCCATCCTTCATGCCCAAGGTGGTGTCCAGTGTGGCTCTCAACCAATCCATTCATTTGCCCACCTTTTTTCCTAATCCCCAGAACAAGGGGGAAAGGATCTTGCACTCTCTCTAGATGTGCACAGACAGCTCAGATTCTTTCTAGATAGGACTAAATCCTTCAGCAATTCTTATCAATTGCTGGTTAGCTTTGCTACAGGGGCAGAAGGCAAAGCCATCTCCAAACAAACCATTTCCAAATGGATAGCACACTGCATCCATTTCTGCTACAAACAACATGGAAAGCCTCCCCCAGGGGGTCAGGACTCACTCCACCAGAGCAGCCTCAACCTCTGCAGCTTTCCTCAGAGGAGTCCCCACTAGGGACATTCTGGAGGCTGCCACCTGGACATCTGTTCACACATTTACCAAACATTGCCACCTGCCTCTCTTCTCCAAATCCATGGCAGAGTTTGCCTCTGCAGTCTTGTAGGGCATTCTAGCCAGCCCCTAGTTTCCTTGAATGCCTCCACCCTTTTCCTCAGCTTTGGAAATCAACCCCAATATGATAACTGCAACATTGAAATGCGAAGAACATAGTACAGTTGTGTACACTTACCATAAATGTAGATGTTCGAGTGTATTCACTGTTGCAGTCCTGGTTTCCCTCCCTCCATCCCCCTTTCTTCTTTTCTTACAAGGGACGTATTGGTATTTATTTTCTACTGGTGGGGTTCTTGCACCAGAACCGGACTCCTACTTTGGGGCTTCTGACAGATTAGGGCAAGAAAAACTGATGTAATGGTGTCAGCTGCCTTGCTTTATACTACTGATGACCTGACGTCAGTCCTGAAGCGACAGCAACTGACGCAGAAATACTAAGCCTCTGGTATTCGGGCTGGCTGAGGGCTATCCTGGCAGGGTTAACCCAAATGTGATGACTGCAACAGTGAATACACTCGAACAGCTACATTTATGGTAAGTGTGCACAACTGTAGTTTTCCCAGAAATCCCTGTAATTCGGTATCTGATATAACTTTCAGTTAACAGCCCTACTATAATTTACAAAGTGTTTGGCACACTAGGCTTTGCTTACCAAGAGGAACGGCCATCCATATCTGGTTGAAGGTCTTCTAAATTACTACTCCATTTAGTAGCTGCCAACAAGCATGGGACTGGGTACAGCTTAATTTGCTCCCTAGCACAAAAATCCGTTTCTGGGCCTAGTGTACAATTCCTTTTTGCAGAGAGTATGTCTGTCCTTAAATATTGGAAGATAAATATTGTAGTTTTTGTACACTTCAGCTGAAGCTACTGATGCCAGGCATTTAGGTTGCTTGATTAATATGAGATAGAGGGTCAGTATACTTAGCAAAGTGGGGAATAAGATTTTTGCATTTTGTAAGATGCCCACAGATTGTTTAGGAAGGCATTTTACTTGGGTGGCAATCCGACTATGTGTGCATTATTTGCAGAAGGGAAGAAAGTTGTGAGGCCCCTTTCTACCGGAGTCCCAGCCACAGTATTTAAAAATGTCTCTGCCATACTTGTATGTTAGACTGATACTTGGTAGGGAGTGCTCACAGCCATCAGGCACTACAGACTGGGTTCTTGTCCCTAAGGAGAAGGCAGTTTGTTTGTTAGAGTTGTCCTTGGTAAGCTCCTTTGACTTCTTCCTACCCTCCATATTTTTGAAGGATACTACCTGATGCATTCTTTATATTTTATGGTTAACTTCCATATAACACATTCCACATAACATATGACATTTTATGGCTAATGGTTAGTAGTGTGGCTGAGTGATATACTGTCATTACTGTGATGAGAAGCGTAGGTCTCAATCTTTCAAGAGGTCAGTGTGGAACACAGACCCTGGCAATGTGTGACAATTGGTCAGAAGTGGAGCACCCTAGTTTCACACTGCACAAAACGCACCACTTCCAAGGGGTCTGGCTGAAGTGGGCTTTCTGCCAAAAGTATTAAGTTAGGGAATCGTGTACATTTGCGACAAGAGTGTAATTTATTTAATGTTTGCTTCAATCTACAGTTTCTTCACAACAGTGAGTGAAACTGTTCTAATTTCATCTTATTAAAAAGCCCATAATTCATCTACAAAGTTAATTATGAACCACTCTACTTAGCCAAAACTGAGACTGCAGTGCAATTACGAACTGCACTGTAATTTTCTTGCCAAGTTACTGGAACATAAAAATCGACCTACATTCTCTACATAATAAGCATGTCACTAAAAATGGCATTACTGATCATTATACATCTTAAAAAGGAAGCTGCAGCATACTCAAGGTTAAAAAAAACACAGCCGATAACATTTACTTAAGCAGACAGTTCCTACTCGGACTTCCCCGATAATCAAATGTCAATAAATAAGTTAAATAAAACTGCCAGAAACCATTGATAAATGCAACATACTCAGTAGAAAATGGATACATTACTGGATTCAAGTGCAGTTATTAAAATAAAAAAGCTCATCAGCTTTTCTTTTTTTGGCTTATTCAGTAAAAAGAAAGTACCACTGCTTTTTCCAGAGATATTTTAATAAGTAATTGTTATAAAATAATACAGAAATAAACCACCTGATTTATTCTGTCTAGGCTGTACGATAGTGCCACATTGCATTCTTAGGAGCAAGACAGACTGAAAAAAATAATCATGCCTGGGTAAACATTCGAAAGCTTGGGACCTAGATTTTTTGAGTTCCATACTGTGGAGACTAAACGGCCAAAAATCTGGACTTGCATATAGTAAGTCTGAGATTGCCATCTCTCAGAATTTTCTCTTTTCTCTTTGGTGTATTGATCTTGGGGTTGGCATATACACGTTGCACCTCACATTGGGGGGGGGGGGGGGAGTGCCCTGCAAAAAATGTTTAGTTTAGAGTACTCTGATATTCCTCTCCTTCTCTTGCATTTTTGTGCATGTTGGGACTTTGCATTTTGAGTCCTGGTATTTTCAATAATAAGCCTCATGTCAGTATAGCAGTCTCATACCTTCATACATATTCACTATTGTCTAAACACCACATTCAAGACCGCTTTAAAATCAGTAAATTTCTTTTGAAATCTGTTAGCAGAAACACCACCTCATGACTCTTGCTAAATTGCCACATGCAGTAATGGTGCTTTTACAGTGCATTTGCCACCATTACAAGCTAGGTTAGAAAATTAGGTATAATAAAGAAAATGCAATGTTAAACAGAGATTACTGTATGTGGTAATTTATCAATGTTAACATGAAAGCCCCTAATTTGCCTTGCGTTGTTTTCCCTTTCCCTCGTAAATCATACTCCCTTGTCATTCAGAAAATGTATGTTGATGTAAAATCTGTCATTCTGTTAACTTTTGAAATCCGTGACTCTTCCTGTTGTGAAATTTTTGGTTTTGTGGTAAATCACAGAAGATTACAATTAGTCAGTGACAGTGTCATAATTTTATACTTCTTGTTTAGAAAATGCATGGCGAGTTGTTTTCTGTTAACTGCAGTGGCACGAAAACCACTAGCAGCACACGATTGGCTGCAATCTGTGCCTCCTCATTAGCTCCCTTTGCTTCAGGAGCAGTTACTTGATTGGCTCGTATACTGCAATGCTGATTGGCTGTAATTGTGGTATACGAGCCAATCAAAAATTGCAAAGCAGAGCCACTTCTGTACAGCATAGAACAGCAGAACATTAGGTTAAATCCATGTGAAATGCGGAGTGTTCTGCACAATCCGGAGCACTTGGTTGCTCAGTTGAGAAGGGTCGAGCACTTTCAAACTTCTGTAGAATGCCATAAATATTTGGTTTTCTTTACCTTCTTCAGTAGGGGACTCCCTTTCTGAACCTAGAAGGATGAGGAGTCTTCTGGTGTCACAGAAAGGCCAGAAGATAAATGAACCAAGGAAACTGATTCCTGAAAAACAGATGTATCATATTGCCAAGGCCTTAAATGTGTACTGCAGGTCCTGTTAAGACCTTCTGCCTCTGTGACCAAAAAGGTTGTGTTTCAGCTACCCCTCCCACTAATAAAAAGGTTTCTGTGGCAAAATAGATGCTAGATAGGTATAAACCCCAGACGTGATAATTTCAGTTAAAGTAACATTGATGGCTGTAGAAGTAGCCTCTGTTTCAGGTCTCCTTTTGAGAAACTCAGTTGTACCATAGTTGGATGCTAGTTTCTAGGGGTCTGCTAGGGACTCCCACACTGTGGGTCATTACAGATATGATGATATTTGGTCAGTATGGCTAGTGATGTCATTGGCACAAAGGACAACTGATGACTGCCTGAGTAGTCTATTCTGAGACCAAGCAGAAACTGAGCACTTATTTGAAGCCATGATTTCTGTGGAATGGATTCCAGTCTCGGAGACTTCAAAAATCTTTTCTGCTAATTTTCAGTACAAATTGCTTGCTGCTGATTATTTTTCCATCTTACAATGTTCTCACTCTTGCATTCTCTGTTACTTAGGTCCTTCCACAACAGGTTGAAGAGGAAGACCTTACCCTGTACACAGATTTGAATTGGGACAAAGAGGTGCTGCCCTCCTTGGACCAGATTAGCTTATATTTTTTTTTACAGCATAGATACATTTTTTTTTTATGGTTCCCCAACTGAGGGCATCTTTTAGTGAGATGCTTTGGGAAAGTTAAATAGTAGTCCTTAGTCAGCAGAAAATTTTATCAGAAAAGGGTAAAAGTTTTTATTGAAAGCTGCTGTTGGATCCCAGAAAGGAAGACGATTGGAGATGCTCTTGTTATTTCCAGCCTGATCAGCAGTAGTGAAGTTCAAGCAGCTCCATCTGCGTGTCATGCATGAAAGGTGCCTTCTGTCCCTGACTTTCCTTGTTACTGCTGTCACGCTAACAAGCCTTTCCTTCCAGTCCTCCGTGATCTCTTCAAGAGAACTGGAAAGAAGCACATGTGATATTCTTAGATGATCTGACAACACACTTACTAGATTTTTAAGAAACCTGGGAGGCACCAATCCAGGATCTCAGTCATTTTGGCAGCTTCACATCCTGATGAGTATCTCTTGATGCTTGTCGCCCTTTAATTTTCACTTTTGATGTTCTGGGGACCATAACACTTACTGTTCTAGCAAAATCCCCAAACACACAGGCACAGAGACAGGCACACACAGAGACAGACACAGAGACAGGCACACACTCACACCTGCTGCCTTGTTCCCTTTGGGGAGTAACAGCCTGTACCTGACACTCCCACACACTATCCTTGCTGGCCCATGGTTTTGTGAGACCAGTAATACCTGCTTCCCCTTCTGTATCAGTATCTGTGTCTTCTCAGTCTTCTGCACAGACTCCTTGCCTGGCATAATAATTATATCTTGCCATGCTCTGAGCCATCCTTTATCTGTTTGCATGCTACATTTTGTATAATTTTTGTCATTTCTCCCATGCCTTGCTTCCTGTTTCCATGCTGAGCTTATTGCCTTTCCTGTCTCCTTTGACAAGTCTTTGGTGCCTAGATGCATCAAAGCATGTTTTAGTCCCTCCCTCATTGACCACCACCTCCTATGTTTTACTGAGTCTGAGCCACAAGACTAATTCCATTGTAATGTGGGCTCCTTTGCCATGCCAGTTCTCCTGGTGATGTAGGGTAGTATTAGCAAACACTGTTTTAAATTACACAGGTAGGTCTTGGTCCAGGCTACATATCACAGCTCTGTGTGATTTAGACAAGGGTCAGTGTACATAGGGGTAAGAATACATTCATTTTTGCATTAGTGGGTAGGTATGCAGGGTAAGTATTTAGATATTGGCTGTGCAGCATTGTCTGTAATACACAAACGTAGGACAACACTGCAGAGCACAGTCAGGAATTTGCAAAATTGCAGCTGCAGACTGTTAAGAACAAACTCTATAAAGTTCTGCATGATGGTGAGTTGGTCTGCATAATAAGCTGAACGAGTAGCTGCTGAATGAGTGCAGGATGCATCCTTTGGAAAAGAGCATTTGGGGGCGGGGGCAGTTCAATGTACAGGATGGCGTGCCACCTCTACCGTATTTGGCCTGCTTACTGCTCTGTGAAGTGACAGTGTTCCTGCCAGTGGGAGCAGTGGCTGGTCTAGTGGAGCCCTCCTTTAGTGCACCAGTTAATGTTTTTTCCTCTGTGGTCATGTGCAGTTAGCTCATTTTCATTATGAGTTGCTGTTGCTCATGAGTAAGGAGGATAGGGATGTAAAACCACCTAAAGGTTTGGCTGCAACAGGCAGCTTACAGCTCAGACACACAGAAGAAATGCACAAAATGAGAGGAGATGCCAAAACCTTTCAAATATTTATTCCAACAGCAAGCAGCCTGACGTCTCAAGCCAAAAAGACTGTTCATAGGTTTAGCCAGTAAATATGTCCCATCAAGCAAAGTTCAGTTAATAGCCATGACAGTTAGCAAGTAATTAGTGCTTTAATGGAAAACCTCTATTACAAGTACTGTGCCACTGTAACCATAGACAGGAGCAAGTGCATGACCCTGTCCGTATCTGTAAGGTATCATTGTTGCCTGACAGAACTAGATACGTATGGACAAAGCAGTGCTGCATGGGAATTGGTTAAAGATATCACCTTCATCTGCTGTCTTTGTGTATGGTTGACACTGGTTGGGAGCATTTATATGCACAACTTAGTCTTGATCTTCGTTTTCTTCTCTGTCCCTTTCTCCTGTTATCTGCAGCCTTTCCGCCTGTATTTTTACCATTCTCAGTTCTCCTAAATGTATGCAATTGTCATCCTCCTGTACTATTTGTGATCCCCTTTCATACTTCTATATTCCTACAAACTTTTTACACTTTTCTGTCCTTTTTATCCTCTCTTTCCAGTAAGACTGAATGCTCCCCCCTGCTGATTTCTCTCCTGCTTTCCTTGTGGTGTTGACTCTTCTATGGTCTTCCACCTTAATTTTGTCTTTGTCCTCTTATGACAGCATTTTCCCATTTTGCCATTCACATTTTATTATACTCTTTGAAAACATGCTTTTCTTTAATAGTCAAAGGCAACATTTTATGTATTATAAAAGTTACTGAGCAAACATACCTAGATATTACATTAGACTCTACACTAATCTTGGCAAAACATGCAGAATAAGCTAATTACCAATACACGACATGGAATTTGGTTAGACCAGAGCCACCTCTACTGCATTACAGTCATTTACAAACATTGTCAAAGCTCACAACTGTAATTAACTTGTATCTGCAGTATTTCTAGATCTATCAAAAGCCTTTGACATGATCTTTCACAGTAAACTCCTCAATCAACTTTCTACCCTGGGTCTAGCATCTCCATCTATTCAGTAGTTCTCTAGCTACTTTGCCAACAGGCAACAAGCTGTAAAATGACAAGGACCCATCTCCCCATACCTTCCTAGTTCCTCAGGAATCCCACAAGGATCCATCCTTGACCCTCTACTGTTCAATATTTTTTATCAGTAAGCTACATTCATCTTTTTGTGAAAGCACCTTGATTCAGTATATATAGATGCCTTTGCCATCTTCTGCTCTTCAAACACCTTAACTCACCTCCAAGAAATCACTCAACAAGCTGTCCTCTCCATTGAAACCTGACTTACAACAGCACAACTCCTACTCAATGCCAAAAAACCCTCCTCTTCTTTGCCACAAAAACTCACAACTCTAACAAAGCATCTTTCAAAATCTTTTTGGCAAATGGCACTGAAATAGAGTTAGTCCACCATATGACTAAATGATAATCTTAAATCTGACATCCAAAGCAGTATCAAGAAAACCCATCAAAAACTAGGCATGCTATACAGAAAGAATCATTTTCTGAACACGCCCATAAAAATTACCAAAACCTACCTTCTGCCCTCCCTGCTCCTGTGGAGCACCAATTCTAACCAATTTACAGTCCTCCATTTAAAAAAAAGTTTGAAAGTTGATGCAACAAACTTGCCAAGTTTGCCACTAATTCATTCTCCTTTATCCATCACTGTAAGGCTCTGCATACCCTTAGCTGGCTGGAACTCCCCCTCCGCCTCTCATATATTCAGCTAATAACAATGCATACAATCATACACAAACTATTAACCTGCCCAGCTCTTACCCCTTTAATCAACATGCATTTTCCAAAAAGGAACTCTTAGATCAGAAGACGAACAACTTCTCACCATAAATAAACCAAATAAATCCCCTGGACAAAGGCTAAACTCATACACATGTAGCAAAAAAAAAAAATGGAACTCCTTACCTCTCTTACTGAGTAGCAAAAAAAGGAACTCATTACCTCTAACTACCAGAACTATTTCTAACCTATCCATCTTTAAATGTTCCCTAAAAGAATACCTCGCAAAATCTTGTTCCTGCTGCTGTGCCAATTCTGGCTGAACTTGCTCACTATACTTCAGTCATCCCTTCAACCTAGATCACAATCACAATCCTCTACAGCCTTTAGATTTAAGAAAGATGTTTATTGCTGCATCCTTATTCATCCAGACTTCAGGCGTTTTAGTCACATTATCAGTTCTTTGCCTCATCCTTAGGATTATCAGCTCTACCAAGAATGTTCATAAATTGTCTAGCTCCAGTTATAGGTCATTGCAGGCTACAGGTTATCCACACTTTTTTCCGTATTTAGATGACTTGAGTCTTTTTCAAAATTTCAAGAAGGTCTGACTTTGGTACAAGATCTCTTACATAATCTCGAGTTCCAAGAGAACATTCAAAAGTCTGTCTCCTTTACACAGGATTGTGTTCCTGGATTGTCAGCTGGATACCTCTGTTCAAAGAGCTTTTCTTCCACAGGGAAAAATGCATCTACGTCTAGCTCTGTTTCTAAGGTTTTCCACTCAGACTTCTGCCACTGGACTGAATACATTAAGATTTTAGGTCCCATGGTATTTATGATTCTCATGATGCCCTTGACAAGATTCTACATGAGAAAGATACCATGGTATTTGAAGCCTCTGTAAATCTAGGTTTCTCCTTCTCCCTTCCTGTTTCAAAGCAGTCAGTCCTCACACAATTTTTTTTGGTGCGTAGTTTCAGGAGGGATGAAAGTGCAAGGTGTTTGGGAAACCGAGGGAAGCACATAACTATTAAAGAGAAGTTTACTCTTAAAAAACAAAACAAAAAACAAAACAAAAAAGGTGGGGGGGGGGTGAAGAAACCTGATCAAGGCACTAAACTCTGTCATCTTTGCTCCAGGATCTCTTCAAGTTGTTATACACCATATCATAGTCATGTGGTACAGCAATAAGCAAGGGGGAACATGCACGTACCCATTTTGCAGACTTGCCATGTTAAATCGGGATATAGCTTCACAGCACAATTTTACTCGACAGGCATCCTGCTTTTCAGTCAAGCAAAATTTGTGTGGCAGACAAGTTGAGCAGGATAAGGGCAGACCCCCACAAATGAAAGCTAGATCGAGAGTATTCAAAATTTGACCCATCGTGAGGAGCTCCTTAAGTCAACATATATTTTCCTCCTCTCTGGACAATCTGCTTGCAATATTCTACTCCAGGACTACTTGTAAAAGGGCCTGGAAGACAGATGCCTTTTCTTTTCATTAGTCAGGAATGTTCCTGTATGATTTTCCACCATTTTCACTGATATCCAGGGTACTACTGAAGATCAGAAGGAATTCCATCAAGATCATTGTGGTGACTCCGTTCTGGCCCAGGCAGCCATGGTTTTTCCTTTCTTTTGGAAATGGCCAGTGGCAATGATCACAAGCTTCTTCACAGAAAGGATCTACTCATACAAGATAGGGGGTGTTTGATACACCCCAACCTCTTTCAACTTCAACTGACTGCTTGAGTGATAAGGTCTTAATTCCCTTTAGGTATCTGTTTAGTGAGGACATGCCGCATGTACTAAGGGAGGCATGAAAGTCTGCTACTATAAAATTATATAGTAGCAAAGAGAAAAGGTTTTCTAGTTGGTGTGAACAACATAAACAACACCCATTCTGTAATGGTTGTTCTGTGGTGTTACAATATTTGTGTGAGTTACTGTCCTATAGCCTTTCCTACTCCTCCATCAGGGTTAATTTATCAGCCATTTCAGCATGTCTGACTAAGGACCCACCTCTTTCAATGCTTTTTCATGTCTAAGTGTTTTTGAAAGGGGTTTTGTATAAGATGCCTCCAAGAAAACTGGTGGCCCCTCCTTGGGATCTTAATTTTTTACTTAACTCCATTTGAACCAGCTAACCTGAATGACTTGAGGTTTTTTTTTTTAATTATTATTATTTATTCATTTATTTATTTATTTTACGTTTGTTTACTGGGAAAGTCCGACTAGGCATGGATCTCATTTTCAGTGGAGGCCCAGGGAAAAAGCTCCACAAAGATTGGTACAGGAAATACTGTAAATACAGTGCACATGTTAATAAAGTACAGTACACAGTCAAAAGTTAATAAAGTACAGTTTCAAGGCCAAAGGAGCAAAAGGTAATACTGTATTAAAATTGGTGTGCTAGGCCTGGGTTTGTTTTTTTAACTAGCATATTATCTGCTTCTAAAATGTGTGATTTATGGGTAGTATGTAAATATAAACCTTGGAAATGATTGAGTCATTTAAAATAATGGGAAAATTGTCTAGGCTTAGAATGGCTCAAGCGCAGTTGGCCTAGTATTCACCTGTGAACCTATGAAGAGATATTGTATCAGTGTTGATTTTGGGAATCTGACCTGTCTTGGTGAAACACTATTGCAGGACACTTCTGAATTATTTTTTTGTGAAGAACTGTAGCTCCTTCCACCCCAATGTCTTACTATTTAGAATCCATTGTGACAACAGGACCCATTAAGGGTGTTTAATACAAGATGTACTCTTAGTGTATTGGTTGATTTGTAAGAAGCAGTGCCTGATGGATCAGAAACATTCTCCCACCTTCCATCTTCAGGGGAGAATTCCTTCCCAACAACCTCAGGTATGGAGTTCCCTGTAAGTTAAACAAGTGTACACTAGTATACAATTTAACAGTGGTGAGAGTTGCAGGAACATGCTCACTACTGGCTAGTGGGGTTCATAGGTAGTTAATGGATATGCAGTCCAAGAGACCATGTAGGATCCTAGCCCAGTTTTGCAGTCACCCCCAGAGCACTGTCTAGTCAAGCAACTTGCTTAGATTTGCACAGTAGGCAAGAGGCTAAAGGAATCAAATGGTGGACTACAGGAAGCATTTCTATCAAAGGGTGAACTAGTGAGCTTGGAAGACAAACTCATTCCCATAGATGATGGGTTACATCATGGCAGCAGCATCACTGATGGATTCCCATTCCTGAGCGTCTGAGAAAAGGATGCCAAATCCTTATTGGTGAAAAAGATAAACCTAACAACCATAGGACCCATCAAGAACAGTCCCTTTTTTATCAGTTGTATGATGGTTTACTTAAAACTAATACTTCCTTGAATGGACATCTCTATACATATTAATTTGGGGAAGTTTTATTTCATGTTCTGTAAGTATACATAATTAATTACTGCTGTGTTTTTGTGTATTTGCACCTACTGTGATACAAATGTGAGAACTGGGAACATTTGTTTTAAACTGCTAGTGCAGCCAGGAAATGTAAAGGTGTTGAACTTTCTGATTTCTGTTTTATTCAGGTAGGAGAAACCAGGTCTGATCATCCCCCAGAAGCTAAGAAGCCAAAGATAAAAGTGAAAACAGTTGACCTTCCTGTTGAAACTACTTTGGTTTGGCAATTGGAAAAGGACCTCCTTAACATGTACATCGAGACAGAGGTATGTAACAAGTTTATTGGCTCATGTGATAATTCAGAATAGCATGCTTCTCACATGCTTTCCACATTGACATTCTGACAGTGAACAATATCTTGTAATACCTTATGGAACTAGAAAGTAATGAAAACAAGAACCCTTTTCAAACACCTGGGGCAGGTTTCCATCCCTTACATTGCTGTACATGTGGGGCAGGTTTCATTCCCTTACATTGCTCTACATCTGGGGCAGGTTTCCTTCCCTTACATTGCTCTACATCTGGCGCAGGTTTCCTTCCCTTACATTGCTCTACACCTGGGGCAGGTTTCCTTCTCTTACATTGCCCTACACCTGGGGCACGTTTCCTTCCCTTACATTGCTCTACACCTGGGGCACGTTTCCTTCCCTTACATTGCTCTACATGTGGGGCAGGTTTCCATCCCTTACATTGCTCTACATCTGGGGCAGGTTTCCTTCCCTTACATTGCCCTACATCTGGGGCAGGTTTCCATCCCTTACATTGCTCTACATCTGGGGCAGGTTTCCTTCCCTTACATTGCTCTACATTTGGGTCAGGTTTCCATCCCTTACATTGCCCTACATCTGGGGCAGGTTTCCTTCTCTTACATTGTTCTACATGTGGGGCTAGTTTCTTTCCCTTACATTGCTGTACATGTGGGGCAAGTTTCCTTCCCTTACATTGCTCTAGATGTGGGGCAGGTTTCCTTCCCTTACATTGCTCTACATCTGGGGCAGGTTTCCTTCCCTTACATTGCTCTACATCTGGAGCAGGTTTCCTTCCCTTACATTGCTCTACATGTGGGGCAGGTTTCCTTCCCTTACATTGCTCTACATCTGGGGCAGGTTTCCTTCCCTTACATTGCTCTACATCTGGGGCAGGTTTCCTTCCCTTACATTGCTCTACATCTGGGGCAGGTTTCCTTCCCTTACATTGCTCTACATCTGGGGCAGGTTTCCATCCCTTACATTGCTCTACACCTGGGGCAGGTTTCCTTCCCTTACATTGCTCTACATGTGGGGCAGGTTTCCTTCCCTTACATTGCTCTACATGTGGGGCATGTTTCCTTCCCTTACATTTCTCTACATGTGGGGCATGTTTCCTTCCCTTACATTGCTCTACATCTGGGGCAGGTTTTCTTCCCTTACATTGCTCTACATTTGGGGCAGGTTTCCTTCCCTTACTTTGCCTACATCTGGGGCAGGTTTCCATCCCTTACATTGCTCTACATCTGGCGCAGGTTTCCTTCCCTTACATTGCTCTACATGTGGGGCAGGTTTCCTTCCCTTACATTGCTCTACATGTGGGGCAGGTTTTCTTCCCTTACATTGCTCTACATTTGGGGCAGGTTTCCTTCCCTTACATTGCCTACATCTGGGGCAGGTTTCCTTCCCTTACATTGCTCTACATCTGGGGCAGGTTTCCATCCCTTACATTGCTCTACATTTGGGGCAGGTTTCCATCCCTTACATTGCTCTACATCTGGGGCAGGTTTCCTTCTCTTACATTGTTCTACATGTGGGGTTAGTTTCCTTCCCTTACATTGCTGTACATGTGGGTCTAGTTTCCTTCCCTTACATTGCTGTACATGTGGGGCTAGTTTCCTTCCCTTACATTGCTCTAGATGTGGGGCAGGTTTCCTTCCCTTACATTGCTCTACATCTGGGGCAGGTTTCCATCCCTTACATTGCTCTACATCTGGGGCAGGTTTCCTTCCCTTACATTACTCTACATCTGGTGCAGGTTTCCTTCCCTTACATTGCTCTACATGTGGGGCAGGTTTCCTTCCCTTACATTGCTCTACATCTGGGGCAGGTTTCCTTCCCTTACATTACTCTACATCTGGTGCAGGTTTCCTTCCCTTACATTGCTCTACATGTGGGGCAGGTTTCCATCCCTTACATTGCTCTACATGTGGGGCAGGTTTCCATCCCTTACATTGCTCTACATGTGGGGCAGGTTTCCTTCCCTTACATTGCTCTACATTTGGGGCAGGTTTCCTTCCCTTACATTGCTCTACATCTGGGGCAGGTTTCCTTCCCTTACATTGCTCTACATTTGGGTCAGGTTTCCATCCCTTACATTGCTCTACATCTGGAGCAGGTTTCCTTCTCTTACATTGTTCTACATGTGGGGCTAGTGTCCTTCCCTTACATTGCTGTATATGTGGGGCAGGTTTCCTTCTCTTACATTGTTCTACATGTGGGGCTAGTTTCCTTCCCTTACATTGTTCTACATGTGGGGCAGGTTTCCTTCTCTTACATTACTTTACATCTGGGCCAGGTTTCCTTTCCTTACATTGCTCTACATCTGGGGCAGGTTTCCTTTCCTTACATTGCTCTACATCTGGGGCAGGTTTCCCTCCCTTACATTGCTCTACATCTGGGGCAGGTTTCCTTCCCTTGCATTGCTCTACATCTGGCGCAGGTTTCCATCCCTTACATTGCTCTACATCTGGCGCAGGTTTCCATCCCTTACATTGCTCTACATCTGGCGCAGGTTTCCTTCCCTTACATTGCTCTACATGTGGGGCTAGTTTCCTTCCCTTACATTGCTCTACACCTGGGGCAGGTTTCCTTCCCTTACATTGTTCTACATGTGGGGCAGGTTTCCTTCCCTTACATTGCTGTACATGTGGGGCAGGTTTCCTTCCCTTACATTGCTTTACACCTGGGGCAGGTTTCCTTCCCTTACATTGCTTTACACCTAGGGCAGGTTTCCTTCCCTTACATTGCTCTACATCTGGGGCAGGTTTCCTTCCCTTGCATTGCTCTACATCTGGGGCAGGTTTCCTTCCCTTGCATTGCTCTACATCTGGGGCAGGTTTCCTTCCCTTACATTGCTCTACACCTGGCGCAGGTTTCCTTCCCTTACATTGCTTTACATCTGGACTGCGGTGGTGGTGCTGCGGTAGCGTTGTCGCCTCACAGTAAGATTATGTCCTGTTCGATTCTCAGCTAGAGCCTCTTCTGTGTGGAGACATGTGTGAATGGGCATACCTTTGAAGGTTGTGCGTCAGGGCCAGCAACTCGGCATGTAAAAATCTACTGCCAGTCATTAGCGGACCGGAGTTCTGCTGTGGCGACCCCTAACCGGGAAAAGCCGAAAGACACAACAACATTGCTTTACATCTGGGGTAGGTTTCCTTCCCTTACATTGCTCTACATCTGGGGCACGTTTCCTTCCCTTACATTGCTCTACATCTGGGGCAGGTTTCCCTCCCTTACATTGCTCTACATCTAGGGCAGGTTTCCTTACCTTACATTGCTCTTCCATTGTAGCATTGCATGGATGGTCCACAGTGATGTCACTTTTTCTTCTTCTGGTAGCCGCTTTTGATTTTCGCAGTTCTTTTCAGTTTTTACTATGTCATTTAGTCTGAATTTTTTTTTTTTTTTTTTTTTACTTTCTCTGAATCCTGTCCTTACTTTTCTTTGTAGTATGTGGAACCACAATTTACTTAATTTTTGATTGACAGCATTTTTTTTAGCAATTATCCCTCTTTTCCACAAGTTGCAATTAATAGTGGTTCTTGAAAATATTTTTTGCATCAAATATGGTTTTGCTAGTTCATTTCTAGGAGCTTTAATTTTTAACCAGTCTTTTGGCATTTCTGTCTTTGGAGACAAATGTTTAATCCATTGCATCACCCCCCCCCCACTTCTGTGCCTACCTATAACTTTAGTTGTGTTGCTGTTGCTTTGATAGAAAAGTCAAGTAAGTAAACAGTAAAGTTTTAACACTTTCCCTGTTTTACTTTGGAGCATTTTTGTTCCCTTAAATAATATTCCAGTGCACAGCTTTTGAAAAAGAAGGGGTTATGTTATTATTCAGCAATAAATTAAATTAGTCAAGACCAGTTTGTAGCTTTATTTGCTTAACAGCTAAAATATGAGAATAGTACACCTCCAGATTATTTAACTTGCCATTTGAATTGAGTGGTTAATTTGGGTCTTTATTTTTGTTTGTCTTCATGTACCTACTTACAGACTTTGAAGAAAGTATCTCAGGTTTCACATGTGCCAGAAACCATATTTGTTGTTAGGTCTTCCATTTAGATAAACACAGATCACAGAATGTTTTGCAAATGTCCAGTTTTGGATTTAGGTTTGAGGAGTATGGATGTTGCATGTTTTTACATACCACAATGATTACCTTACTCCTACTCTGTCTAGTGCATGTTTTACTTTAAATTTTTTTATGTCACCCAGGTAACCCCACTGGGCAACTTCGCAGCACCATCTAGTTAAGTGACTTGCTCAGTGTCACATAGTAGGGATCTGGAGGTTGATGGAATCAAACCTTGGACTACAAGCAGCTTATTAATTGTACATAACTTTAATCCAGTGCACTAACTGCAAACTTTAGCTTTAGTGAATCCATCTATGTATTCTTTATATTCAACATTAGTTGAAGAGATGTATGCTGTCTCATTTATGATCACATAACCTTCTCTGTTCGCATGCATATTTCCCTAAATCTTAGACTGTGTGTCTGCCAGCAACATGATTATTTAAATACCAGGCATTAATTATTAAATTTCTTAAGGACCAAGTCTTTGGCAGTGACTCTTCGTTTGGCTTTGTCACATATATCTGCTAAGTGACATCAGCCGATAAGAGAGCCATTATGTCCTTTGCTTCTTTTCTTCCTGTCAGTAAACAGATATGTCAGACATGGTTTGGGGAGTGTGCATGGACAATCCTGCCTGTTCAAGGGCAGTGGTCTTTTGGGTAATTGCCTATATCTGCACATCAGAACTGCTATAATGTGGTACATCATTTTTTTTGTGTTTGTTCAGCGAAGAGATCATTCTTGTCCCTTTACATAATTAAGGTTTAAGTTTTAGTGGACCTCTACAAGATTTACCCAAGTTGATTTATTTACTTTATCTTGCATATCTTGGTTTATCTTTATTCTGTTAAGAGGATTCATCTCTATGGGATCTAGTGTTGTATTGTAGCTGTTCTTGAGAGAGATATTTTTACTTGGACATAGTAAGATTTTGATCCCATTTATGGGATATGAATTTCTGAAGGCTGTTTCTAATGCTCTTGAGATGGTTAATTCTGTTCAAGTCTTCTTTGCAGTATGCTTAGTATTTCTGTGCCTTCAAAGGTAAAGAGTTGTGTAATCCTTGATGTGAAAATACACTTTGTAATTTTTTTTTTTTGTGATTGACCTTGGCCATTGATATTGCCTATGTACCTAAAGTTGCATCTGTTGCAAGATTGAATTGCCATCCTTTTTGTGGTTATCTTATGCAAGACAAAAATTTGGAAGAATGAGCAGCTTTTTTGCCTCCTCCGGGGTGCCTAAACTAATTGCTTGGCAGGATTGTGAGTGCTGTCAATCAGCAGTTCCCATTTTCCACTCTCCTTTCCATCACAAAGACAGTTTAATCCCAAAAAGACTGAGCGAGACTAGAACAGACCTTTGCAAATGGAAACTAGATCAGGGGGTCTTCCAAGATTTGATCCATCTATGGAGAATTCCTCAAGCAGACCTTTTTGTCTTCTGTCTGAACAATAATCAGTCAAAATTTTATTCCACTACTCCATGTAGAAAGGCCTGGAAAGCCAATTCCTTTTTTTTCCTTAAGAAAGAAAGGTTGCTGTATGCCTTTCCATATTTCTGAAGATTCAGAAGGAATCACCCAAGGTCATCGTGGTAACTCCCTTCTGGCCCAGACAACTGTGGTTCTTCCTTCTTTTGAAAATGGCTAGGGGCAATTTACCACAAGCTTCCTCACAGACTGGTTCTAGTCACATAAGACCAGGGGTTTGATACATCCCAACATAAATCATCATAATTGACTGCCTGGTTGATGGGGTCTTTATTCCTTTTAGGTAGCTGTTACCTGGAGACATGCAGCAGGTACTAATGGAGGCAAGAAAGCCTGCAGCTAGAAAATCGCATATTAGCAAATGGAAAAGGTTTCCTCGTTGGTGCAAACATCACAACCAGCACCCATTCAAGGGTAGTTTATTCTCTGGTTTTACAATACTTGTGTGAATTGTTATTGGCATTCTTATTCCTGCATCGGCCATTTCAGCATATCTGCCCATGGAGCCACCTCTCTCAATGCAGTTTTAAGTCAGAATGTCCTTGAAGGGGGTTTTGCATAAGAGACCTTTTACAAAACTGGTGGCCACTTCTCGGGATCTTAATTTTGTGTTGCAGAAGCTAACATTTGATCCATTTTAACCAGCTGATCTGGCTAACTTGAGGTTCTTAACATTGAAAAACAATTTTACTGATTGCTCTAACTTTTGTAAAAAGAGTATCTGAGTTGCAAGTTTTCGTGGTGAGTCGGCTTTTTCTCTTTTTCCACAGGGTCATAGTTTCTTTGAGAACTAATCCTTCTGTTATGCCTTAAGTGGTATCTGAGTTTACTAAAAGTAAAAAAGACAAACTATCCAGCTCCCCATTTTCTTTCCTGTACCTGGAAATGAGGGAGAAAGGATATTCCACACCTTGGGTGTCCATAAACAAGTCCTAGTTTGACAGAACTAAATCTTTCAGCTCTTCGGTTTAATTGTTCATTTCTTGTGTAAGTAAGAGGAGGGGACATCCTGTGTCAACCAATTGGTTGTCTAAGGCTATTACCTTTTGTTGTACTCGTCATAACATATCTATTCTAGGGTGGGTCAACTCCCTCTCTACCAGGGCCTTGGCTTCATCTTTTAGAAACAGTTGTATTCTAAAGCTACTGCTTAGTCCTCTGTACTTTTTCAAAGCACTATAAGCTTGATTTCTTCTCTAGGACTAGATCATGCTTTGCTAGGACAATTCTTCTGGGGGCTCATGGACCTTTCTTCCATCTCAAATATAGTTAGCAAGGGTAATCTACCTATTTAGCTAAGACTACTGCAGCAGTGATCAACATGAAAAACATAGTTAAAACAAAAAAGGAATGTAAGAAAACTAATGTGGAAAAAAAGTTCCAACAAAAGAACCAAGAAACCAATAAATCCACCTGTTCTAAGCAGACTGCAGCTCCAGAAGGGAAGCCACGCACTAATGTTTTACAACCACCAACGAACACCTTTATTAAAGCTTACAAATTCACGATTGACTTTTCATCTAAATCATGAAGTAGACTTCATCAGAACAAAAATACCACAGCCCTGAAAAGCACTTTTATAATAAAACAACTGATTGACTGCCAGTTAACTAATTAATCAAGTGTAGAGGGTTAAAGGCACCCTTTCTAAATTCTTGAACGTGGAACATATAAACCATAACTATTGATATAAAAACAGTGAATAAAAACTGAATCAATATTAAACGTATTTTTAAATGCAGAGCAAATATATGCTATACAGATATGACATAAAAAATATAAAATTGTATGACATGAAAAAACCATCAGTATGGAAAAAGTATATATAAAGTGTAATAAAAATATGCAAATACAAACAGTGCAAAATCAGTTTTGTTCATGTTACCATGGTGTTATTCTCATTGTAATTTATTGGCCCTTTATTTTAATACTGGTGTTACTTAAATACTGTCATTGATGCCTGGAAAGTGAGTCGCAGCTAGTCTCATTTGCCATATTAATTCTCTTAGTTCCAAGTAGTCCTTCCATGAACCTCCCCTTGGATTAGGGGTTATTTTTTTTAAATGGTAAATGAAAAATATTTTACAGGATCATAATTGCCTAGACATAGTAAGGCCTTGCTGGGTGTGCACCTGGATTGAGACCTTTAGAAAAAGGTAAGCGCACACCACGTAGAAAAAAATGGGAATTGTGGAAACAATACATACAGGGGAGAAATGGGAATTGTGGAAACAATACATACAGGAGAGAAATGGGAATTGTGGAAACAATACATACAGGGGAGAAATGGGAATTGTGGAAACAATACATACAGGGGAGACATGAAGTTTAAAAGAAGGCAGGACTTAAATGAGCTGTGTAATGTGTGACTGAAAATGATTGGGTAGATAAGTGATGTATAATGTTTGCATCTGGGAGTGGGTTAATATGGTTTGTGATGTAAAATTCTTGAAACTAGGATTGCGTCGGAGTGGTTTGTTTTCATTTACATAAATGTATGATTGCTTATGTCGTAAGTGATGGTTTAATAAAGATGTTTCTTGCTTAAAAAGGTCTGGAATTGAATAGTTTATGTAATGTTGCTTAGGTTATATGATGTATATCAGTATACGTGAAGTATAATATTTGTTAATGTTAATACAGTTTGATTATTTTTGTATAAATGTAAATTTGCCTATAGGTTCATAGGTTGGTACTAGGCTTTCGGCCCTAGGGCCTATACAAGCCTAGTCATAACAATTCCCTGGCTATTTCTTCCCACAATGTTTACTTCCCTGGACCCCTGTCTAGCAGGGCAACTGACATGATCCCCGGGGTGAATTTCCTATCTCCCATCCAATTGTCAAGGTTCCTTTTGAAGAGGGCCAAAGAGGCGCTCTGGTTACATGTATGGGCAGTCTATTCCAGAGTCTGAGGAGTCTCTGGGTCAGGAACCTATCCCTCCAGCATGTTTTGTTCATTGTGATGATAAGGTTTAGATCCCTGCAGTGTGTGGCTCTGAGGGATTGGGATTTCTTTAAGTGTAGCATGTCCAACAGCTCTGGGTTTGATATGGCCTTGTATGTTAAGCAGAGATCGCCTCTGAGTAGACTATATGCGACAGACTAGCTGGAGTTTTTTTAGACTGTCAGCATAGGGCATATGCTTTAGGCCTGTGATTCTTTTAGTGAGGTATTTTGCGGCCTTTCCAGTTGTTGCAGATGTCTTGAGAGGTACATACCAAATGGACAGTTGTATTCTATAATGGGTCTAATGAGGAATGAGTACAGTGGGACAGTGACTAACTTTTTTTCTTGATGAAAAGCCCTCACAAGTGATAATTCAGTAAAGATGTTTTACAACAATGGTAAATGAAAAATATTTGAACCCAAGACATGATGTTGAATGTCTAACTAGGGCATTGTTCTGGTTACATTTCAGAATATCGTAGCTGTGGTCTTAAATTCGTTTTTTCAACTGCCTCTGCGTCTCGCCATCATAAAAGGCAGGACAGGAAGAGCAGACTGCTAAGTATACCAGCCCTTTCATCATACAATTACCATTTAGGGCATACACAATAGATTTGTTTTATTGTTTAATTGTACTTGCTGGCTATCAAGAATGTATTTACACTGAGCACAGCTATCTGACCAGTTTCTTTATATTACTCGTCCTTTTATATGTGAATGTTGGTCAAGGTCCCCACAATGTCTTTTAATTTTTCACCACAGGTCAAAATGCCCCAATAATAATGCCTGTAGTGTGTGTGTGTGTGTGTGTGTGTGTGCGTGTGTGTGTGTATATATATATATATATATATATATATATATATATATATATATGTATATATATATATATATATATATATATATATATATATATATATATATATACACATAACATACATTCATAGACACACAATGTGTATGCGGGTTCCTATAAAATGATCGAAGATGCATTCTTTCAAATGCGTCTTGATCGAACTTGAAAACATGAAAAGGCAAAATAGCGAAACGGAATATAAGCAAACTCGTACCCTGGGAAAGAAATCGCTTGGCCTCTGCGTTACTTTGCCATTTTCGTGACTGTAGTGTGATCTCGGACTTGCCACTTTATGTAATATTTTACAATTTTTTTGTGTTTTGTGAAGCAGTGATTTTTTTTCCCCTTGGAAAAGAAATCACTGTTCTAAGCTTTCGCGATAAATTGTTCGCTTTAAGCATTTGATGATTTAACATAGACCCTGTGTATGTATGTGTGCATATATACACACACGTATTTCTAAAAGAAAAAAAAACACAACTAGCTCTCTAAAAGTTTGTATTTATTCCTTTACTCAGACATATCAGCTACTGTAGACCATGGTTTAGCATCAAAAGAGACTTTTGCAATGCAAAACAACAAAATCACAAAAAACACCAGTAAATTCAGCTTTAAAACATAACTTCCTAGTCATGTGTACATTTATAAAGGTCAGATATCCAAAATGCACTTATTTTCTTAATAAATAATTATAATCCGACTATCTTCAAATTAACATATCAAAATGTAAGCACATTAACAAATTTTATCATGTGTATATAACATAATTGTTCTTATTGTTTAAGAGAATTATTTGCTAGAGAAATATATAATCATATACTGCCATCTAGTGGCTTTTTATAAAACAACAGCATCAAAAGTAAGTCGTCAGTATAAATATTTAAAGATATCAGTATAAATCTTCTTTTCGGCTTTTCCCATTGGGGTCACCACAGCAGGGCAACAGTCCGCAGAACAATTGGCAGTGGAATTTTACAGTGTCAAGTTGCCAGCCTGGTGCCAAACCTTCCACAGAAGGCACACACTCACACCTAGGGCCAATTTAGTGTGTCCAATCCACCTTCAGCATGTCTTTGGGATGTGGGAGGAAACTGGAGCACCCCGAAGAAACCCACATGATAGCAGAGAGGATATGCTTACTCCACATAGAAGGCACACCAGCCGAGAATCTATTCGGAGAGCCTCTTGTTGTGAGGTGACCATGCTAACCTTTGTACTACTGTGGCCACCCAAATTACCAGTGCAAGTATTTATACTAATTCATTTAAACTTGTAAATACCGACGCCCCCAAATTGATCCATTTTTGCTCAGTTTGATTTAATTTTTGCTGTCTTTTGAGTCTTATTAATAAGAGGTACTTACAACCGTACCAATACCTATAAAAGCAAAAACGGCACCACTGTGTTTCTATAAATGCTTAAACAATGCACACCTGATGTCCCTCAAATGTAAATAAGTACAATGCTTCCACATAAGTGGTATTTGTCCCACTAAAAGCTCTGCTTTGTTATATTGCCATATGTACCACCCATTCAGTGCTGCAATTGTGTTGACAGATGTAAAATATCTAGTATTACAGAGCCTGATACCTTGCATGGAGTTTCCTAGAGTCTTAGTCAAACTCACCATATGTTTAAATCCTGAAAAAAAATGGGCACTTGTGTCCTCTTCTATAGGACATAACACAAATATTTTCCAAAATCTTTCCATAAGAAAGGTCCCCTGACAAGTATCCCAGTGTTTATTCAGAATATCCCTGACCCTAAAAATGTTAATATGTTATCAAAAACCTCAACTACTTAGCTGTTTATAGGGTCTATATTAAATTTTCGAAAGCCGACAATGTAGAATCTGACATTGTTGACACGAGAATAGCAAAAGTGCAGAACAACGAACGGGTAAACGGGAAATCTCTGTAAGGGGAGATTTCCATTTACTTCAATGTGGTGTGGTCTCGGAGTTGGTATATTTAAGTAGCGGGGGGGGGGGGCACAGCCCTCCTGCTTACACCCTTTAATTTTTTTTTTTTTGCATTTCTTTTTTACGAACATTCGATGTTTTAACAGATCACTAAAGGTCGACCTTTAGGGATTCAAACTGTTAAACATTCGGTGTTTTAATATAGATGCGCATATATATATATATATATATATATATATTGCACCTTAGTATCGCATATTAACAAAGCTGAATAATCGTGCATGTTTACCATGGTATTACTTTCATGCAACAGCTTAAAATCATATTTCTTATCTCATATTTAAAAAGTGTATGGGTTTGCTTTTGATGCTCATCATTTCAAATACATCTACCCCTTAAAACTGTGCATGTGGAATATTATTTACCCCATACGTAGGATGGCAACTCGTAGCCATAAGAATGGCATTTTATGAAAAGGCTTCTTATATATCAGTATACACACGAAACTATGGGTGAAATAGTTATCTGCACATTCAGAAACTGACTAACAAACAAATCCACTGGGTACATAAATTATATACCCATGCTATTACCATTTATTAAATATGAGACACTCTTAAAAATCATGCATATTTCCTTTCCTTAAATCCCAGCAGTTATCCAAATAACATCCCTAATTCTAAATAAGTCAAAAATCAGTTAAATGTTGGGTTTTGAGCTATAAATTCAAAATATTCTATAATAACTGCTTACTCTACCCACTTCTCTATACATGTATTAGTTTCAACTTTAAAATGCCTAGTTGGATCTAAATTTTTGACAGAACTGTAAAGGTGACAGTTGTCTGTCTGCTTTTTGATATTCAGCACAATCCCATATAATCACTGCCCCACGTTTATCGGCTTTAGAAATAAGTTTGTTTTTAGCCAAATCTTTCAAAGCCTGCTTTTCTTTCTTTAAATTATATTGATAATTCCTAAACACTGATTTATGTTCTAACACTAATTCCTGCAGTACTTGTTGTTCAGATAGTCTGACTGCTGGGTGATATGGGGGATTAAAACCTGATTTTTTAAAATAAAGTGACTGTAAATCATTTAAATCATCAACATAATCCAGTGGTCATGAGTATTCCTTACAAGCCTTTTATGTTTTTGTTCTGCATAAACATCAATGTGTTTCTTACACTGCTTCCAGCTGATGGAAGTTTTTTAAAATCAGATTATCAGGGTATGTAATACTAGCTATTTTACATTTGTCAGTACATCCTGTGCCTGTGATATTAGGCACTTTATTAATGGTAGCACTGAATGGGTGGTACATATGGCAGTATGTTTTGGTTTAATTTCTCCAAGTCTTGTGTGGAGTTTGAATGCTCTCCCTATGTTCGTGTCGGTTTCCTTCGTGTGCTCCAGTTTCCTCCTACATTACAAAGACAGGCAGCAGGTGGCTTGGACACTGTAAATTGGTCAGAGGCGTGAGTGTGCTTGTGAGTTTGGTGCGGATGAACTACTAGGTGATTGTCATTGTTGAAGTGACACCACAACCTCAATGCAGGAATGTGGAAAAAAGGGTTGTGACTGGATGGATTTTGGGTTTCTAATACCATAATGGGAATGGACCCCATTCCTGTGATTAAAGTTCATGAAATTAATATTGTTTCAGTCTTCGATGCTAGCTAGAAGTGCTCAGAATTGATTCCTACATTTCATACAGAGTTGCATGTATCGGTAACATATCTAAGTATGATTGTAAGTTCTTTTTTATGAGACCCATTGCTCCTACTACTGTTGGAATTGTCTGCGTATCCTTCTTCCTCATTGCTCTGTAAATCCTGGTATTTTATGACTGTCTTTCCGTATATAAGACACGGTAGTTACTGGTTGTAGCAAATTCATTGATCAGTGCCACTTTTGTCTTTTTATGGAATACTGTATCTGGTTTTCTCGCATCTATTTTTTGAACTGTTGGTAATGGGTGATCTCATATAAACAGCATTTTTTATAATGCTTTATGGTGCATGTTGCCAATGCTTCTCAGCTACTTCAATATTAGTAATGTTTGCATAATCCCAATGTAGTAGTCTTGCCACGTTATGTCTTTCAGTATACAGTCCCTCTGCCATTAGTGTATCACACCCAGCAACAAGATGTACGACTCCAATTCTTTTTTACAAAACCGGAATTTGTCTGTTTCTCCCACGTGTTCAATGGACTTTATAAACCGTGTGCGTACTTCACTTTTCTGGGACACCATTATTAACCTTTAATCGTTTGGTTTAAATTCACCTCACATTAGCCAAATCCTGCATTCAGTCCTGTTGGGCATGAGGTTGTTCCAAGAGCTTTCTGTACTTGCAGCTATATAGGTTCATAGGTTGGTACTAGGCTATCAGCCCTAGGGCCTATACAAGCCTAGCCATAACAATTCCCTGGCTATTTCTTCCCACACTATTTATTTCCTGGACCCCTGTCTAGCAGAGCGACTGACGTGATCCCTGGGATGAATTTCCTTTCTCCCATCCAATCGTGAAGGTTCCTTTTGAAGAGGGCCAAAGAGGCACTCTGCTTGACATGTATGGGCAATCTATTCCAGAGTTTTTTGAAATTTTTGAATTTTACACATTTCTTGCCTTCTCTTCTGATCCTTCACCTTATATTTATTTTATTTTTTGGCACATTCAGTTGCTGCCTGATTTTTATCTATTTGTGGTTTGATTTCCATTCCTGCTTGACACAGATATGCTTCTGCTAAACTAAGCAGGAAAGTCATCTTAGACTTATTTTCCTTATGTTTTAAAACTTTCACTATGTTTGGATCTTTTGAGGTCAGCAGATACATATGCAGTCGTATGATCAGTTCTGTTCATATAATCAATTTAGAAGAGGCCCATACCTCCTTTAGAATGGGGGATATATAATCCTGGTATACACTGATTTTCATAAACCATTTGATAAGCATGAAGCATTTTTCTTGTTGAACTGATCCAGTACCTTTTGGAGCCAGTCACTCCAAAACTCTTAACTTGGGACAGGAAGAGCAAATTGGTTATAGCTTGGACTTTGTCCCTAGATGTCAGAGCTGTTTTCACTATTAATTTTAGTCTTCTAAAGTATTCTTTGCTAAGTTTTATTTGCATTTGTTCATGTGTTATTGTCGATCCTTCATCAGTTCCGAAGTACGTATACAGTTCTTTGCTATCATATTCCTGTCCCAAACTGATGTTTTCTTGGTGCTGCAGTTTTCCTGCTTTAAAGGTTGCTTTTGCACATTTATCAAGACCAAATGACATTCTTATATTGTCTGAGAAAGCTTGGACTACTTGTAACTATGCTTTCAGTTCATCTGACTTAACTATACAATTTTAAATAATTCACAAAAAGAAGACAAGTCTTTGCACTTTGTTGTTTTCGGGGAGCCAGATTGCAGCTATGACCTAATCTGTTAAGTACAGCTTAATGGGTTAAGGGCAAGACAAAAGGGCAGCAATGAGAAAGGTCATCCTAGAAAATTGCCCCTTGAATTTTTATCCCTGGAATAATAATTTGTCTTTGATCATGACTTCATTGTAAAGTGGTTTGGCACTTGTTTCATGGTTGCTGTAATGTAATCTGTCAGTGTAAGGTGTATCTTAAACACTCTTTTATCTTGTCTTTTATCCATGAATGTGGGATGATGTTAAATACCTTTTTTTTGTAGTCTGTCCATGCCATACTTAGATTCCTCCCCTTTCAAGTTCTTCATTACTACTTTATTTAACAAATGATCCTTTGTTCCATATGACTTTTCTTTTGTTACCCTTTTGTTCTGTTGCCATGATTGAGTTTTTTGCCTAAATGACTATAAATTCTGTCAGCATCAATTCCAATGTATAGTGTGTACATCATCAAAAGGCAAGTTACTGCTCCGTAGTTTTTAGGCTCTCTCTTAAGAAGTAGTAGTATTTTCCTGTTATCCAGATTGGCATCTGTTCCGGGTGTGCATATAAGTAATTCTTACTCAAGGCTAAATCTTCATGTAAAGATGTTAGTACTTTTAGCCAGAAGCTAGGTACTGCATCTGGGCATGGGGTTTTCCAGTTAAGATTTTCTTAATTGTGTTTAATTTTCTCTGGCCGTTACTTCATCCCATTTCATATCCTGTACATTTGAATTTCTTATTCTTTTTTTTTTTTTTTTTTTTTTTTTTTCACTTCTTTCCATTTAGTATCTTTCTTATGTTCCACAGGATCTTCATAGATATTTCTCTGAAATGTGTTTTCTTCTATGTTTTGATGATCTTTCTATAACTTTTGCAGCGTTTCCCAATTCTCTATAAAACTTTTTGGTTCATCGGTAAATTGCTTATTTTGTATTTTTCCTTTATATGTACCCACCTATCTTTCTAAGTTTTTCTGCTTGTGCTATCTTATTTGCGGTAGTATGCAATAGATCCTGTTCTGATACTATGCGTTACTTTTATCACGTCTATCTTCGAGTATTTTTGTTGATCTGTTCCCTCTTCTGTACTTTTCTAACAGTGACACTTCTTGTCTTAATTGCTTTATAGTTTTCTCTGTTCAATACTTCCATGATGGCATTTGTTTTCTCCCCTTTCTTTCCCTCATTGCCGTGTGTTTCCCTCACTGCCGTGTGTTTTTATGGTAAGATTTTATCTGTTACTAATTTAACTGCGCAGTAATATATCTTATTTACTTCTGTTATTTCGCACAAATTTCTGTGAACAGTCCTGATTCCTGTGTTCATTTGTTTTATCAGACTTCTAATATTTTGGATCTTATTGACTTTCTGTAGTCTGTTTCTTTCTTTGATCTTAATATGCCTATCCATCTCTATTAAATCAAACAGCTCTTCCCTTAGATCATTTTCTTCTAAACTGGGTACATTCTTTGTTCTTCATTTCCGGTGGGCATTTTACAGAATGTTCCAGAGCATCTTCCTGTGCCATATTCTGTTCAGTTTCATTCTGTTTCATTCTGTATCATCCATTGCTCTGTGGGAACTACTGGCCTATCACTCGACAACATTTACTGCATCAGAGTTGCCAGCTTTCTTGTTCCCTCCCTTGCTGTACAACTCCACTTGAACTTTTATACGGATTTCCTGCTGAAGTCTCCAAAGTATGTTCATATGGCAACAGATCAGATGCTTCATACTCCACTGGTTTCTTCTTAATTTGGGAATTCATTGCTCTATCCTGCTGTGATGTTGTCTGAGTTGGATTTTGTACAGTACATCCTTCACGTCGCAGGTAATCCGTAATCTCAGTTTCTATTTCTTGTAACTTCTCCATTACTAAACCTCCTTTCTAGTTTGCTTCTTTGTTTTCTTATTTTTTGTATTGTAAACTTTTCGGATGTTTTTGCCTGTATTTCTTTTCAAATATTTTTGTTGCTGCTCTTTTTGTATTGCTTGGTTTCACTTTCTCTTTTGCATAAATATTGCACTATATTAAATTTCTTTCTTCATGTCTCCTGCTGCTCTGGTTTCTCCTTACTGGAGGACTCATCGTTCCACCATGCTGTGATGTGGACTTTCTACACCAAATTCTTCACTTCACAGGTATTCCATAACTTCAGCTGCTATTTTTTAACTTCTACTTTGCAATCTTATTTTTTTATATTGTTAAATTTTCCTTATCTGGTGCCTTTGCCTGAAATTATGTTCTAAAATCTTTGTGGTTGCTTTTTTGGCTTTCTCCTTCACATAAATATTGCACAATATCAGGTCTCCGTTTCTTTCTCATGTCTGTATTTCTTTTTCATACTCAATGTGGAGCTTTTTATGTGGGACAAATGTCACTTAATGTCACTGTAGAAGCATCAGCTGGAAAAGGGAGCATTTATATAAACATAGTGGGGCTGTTTTTACTCTTATAGGTATTGATAAGGTTGTAAGTACTTAATTTAATAAATTAAATCCTATTGAACTGAAATGGGTCATCAATTTGGGAGCATCTGTATTGCCACGTTTAAATGAAACAGTATAAATATTTCTAATAGTAATTTATTTTTTATCCTGTTTTTAATAAAAAGCTACTAGATGGCAGTATATGATTATGCATTTATCTAGGATTAAGGTATTAAACAGGAACAATTTTGTTATATACACATGAAAAAAGCATTTTTGTTAATATGTGCTTAAATTTTGATATATGAATTTGAAGTTATTCAGATGGTAAGCATTTTTAAAAAAATTAACTGTGTTTTGGATGTCAGACCTTTATAAAATGTACATGTGACCAGGAAGTTGTGTTTCAAAGCCGGATTTACTTGTATTTTTGTGTAATTTTTGTTCTTTTTGTAGTGAAAAAGCCTCTTGAGGCAAAACCATGCTCTGCAGCTGTTATGTCTGATTAAATGAGTAAATACAGATTCCTAGTGTGCTTGTGGCATTTGTTTAGAGGTTCTTTGCATTGTGGGCTTCTGTGCATCGTTTTGGTTCCATGCACAACTTTAATATTTTCTTAGCATTGTCTGCTGGCAGGAAAGCTCTGAAGGGTTCCGCACCCAAACTTGTCTTTGTCATCTCAGCTCAAGCTGCTTGACAGTTTTGGGTGCATACAGGGAGCCATAAAGCTTTGGAAGCTGGCTGGCTGTTTACTCTTTGCGTGATATAACCCATACAGCTAAAGTTACTGCATCAATGATCATTTGAATATCTAGTGTTAAGTTCAATTTACACAGCTGTACATTCTCAGTATTGACAGAAGGACAGACTGACATCTGGTCATCTGTGTGTTTATGTTGTCAATGCATAAGATTGTGGCATACATTGCCATGGGTATCGGTGCAACTAGGAGAACGGGGACTTCAGGAAAAAGATACCAAATGCTGATCCTGGAGAGGCTGAGTACAAACTGTAGTACTCATCTAGGAGGCTCCTTTTTATCTGCTGTTTACGATATTTAAATGTAAAGATTGCATATAGTATGAATGACCCCACTCTTGCACAGTAAAGTGCTGTGTAATGGAATAGAGGGGAGGACCTCTGTAGCAGTCTGCTTGTTTTATTATTATGTATGTTTTGTTTTACTTGGACATCTGAAATTCTGTGTGCCTCAGCAGTTTATTAGAAAAACAAAACATTTGAGGGACAAGGGCAAAAACATGAAGAAAATTAGGGATGTTTTCAAAAAGCGTGGACAGTTTGGAGGAATGGTTACAAGCAATATGATCAATCTTACTGCCAGTAACGATACTTCTGAGCTGTCAGAGTTCTCAGAATGTCCCGGATTTTTCTTAGTTTACCCTGTCCCTCGTAAAATACATGTAGGGATACCACTGAGCATTTGTGAGTGGGAAGTCCAGCCACTCAATACATAAGTGGCCAGACTGCTTTGTATTGGTGTAGGCATGCTAATTGAGCTGTTCAATCAATGTACGTGTTTTGGAATTGTAGTAATCCTTTAGTGTATAATGGACAACTTTTTTTTGCTTTCCAGAATTGTTTTGGATTTCCCAAGTGTGACGCTTAAACTGTACACCTGTTTAGACAGTTTATTAACTTGCGTCTGTAATTTCGTGCAGTTACTTCCGGGCAGTTGAGATTGCTGTGTCTGAGTTTTAATGGGATATTGTAGGTCCCTTGGGAAACTTCATCAGGTAACAGGCTTGTTTATTTATGATTTAGGTATGAATTTTATGTAAATAGTTACTTGTACATACCTTTGGTCTCCTGGAGTCTTGTAGAGATGAGTTTGTAAGAACGGTCTTGGCTTGGTAAAGAGTACATTTCTTTAAATTTAATATTCTTGTTTCTTGGAGGCAGAGTGTGGTTATTGTAATATGAAATGTTTTTGGTCTCTCCAGATTTCATGTAAAGTTTTTTTGTTTGCTTGTTTTTCAACACAGGGGAAAATGGTCATGCAGGACAAGCTAGAGAAAGAACGAAATGAAGCAAAGAATGCAGTTGAAGAATACGTTTATGACTTCAGGGCCAAGCTGAGTGGTCCATATGAAAAATTTGTTGCAGAAGAGGTACCTTATCATAAAATCCTTTCATTTATTATACTTAAATGAGAATGCATCTAGGTTAGGAAGATTTTAAAACTAATTGATATTTTTTCTTGTGATTCAGATCATGAAGTATTTGTAAATGTAATTCATTTGCTTTGTACCATTGTCTTATATTTTCATGCAGATATCTGAATCACTTGCCTGGTTAACAGGGGAAAAAATCATAAAGGCGGATAATTTGTATTTGTATGTTGGCGATTTTATGCATGGCAAACAGTATAAATAGATTGCTTTTTATTTTGTTTAGCTATCACTACACTTCAGTAGAGCCATCAGGATTTATTCAGTAAGCCTTGGAACTCTGTAGGAAGATGATCAAAGCCTTCTATGTGTAGACAGTGATGAAATTCGGGTAATTATGGTACTGAATAACGTAGCCTCTTTTCATGACCGCTGCTCCTCATTTCCATTTTTATTTATTCAGGTGTGCTTCTGTGATGTCATCCTGTGGCAGTGGCTTGATATGTTGCTTGGGATTGACCTATTCAGTTTTTAGTTAATCTGACAGGATCGCTCCTAAAGTGGCAAACAAATGCCAGGCAGCTCCTTCACTCTTGAGGTTGCTGCAAAATTGCTTTACTTGAAAATTTTGATTATTTTGAGTTCATCTTTAGTAAGTGGTTGTTGGAGCACCTGCCCATTTAGAAAACACATTTTGGCCATGCTTTGCTTTGGTCTTTAGATGTCTGAATCTGGCTGACAGGAGCTATAGTTTGATAAATCACATTAGCTTTCAACAGACCTGTAAACATGTAGTCCACTAGAGTTTTCTTATGAAACTGACATTACATTTATGTTATCAGTTTTGAGATGCTGTTTCTTTTCTTTTGTTTGTTTAAATATCCCTTTGCAGTCTCGCAGTTGTCAGTTCCCCAACACCCATACTCCTGCTTTATATCTATGTATTATCTTGTGTAGTCATAAAAACATATAATTTCATTATCTTTTATATTTTTTTTATCCATCCTGTAAACCCCTTGTTGGGTTGTCCTTTTAGCACCCCCTCCCCAGGTAATGGAAGATAAAAACTGATGATGACAGCTTTTGTCGTACAGGAGTCATTACTTAATGCTTTACTGTGTTGGCTTGCAGGGCTTACTGCCAAAGTGGGGTCTGTTACGCTAGCTCATTAGTGAGGGGAGGGGCCATGCAGATGCTTTTTGTACATGGGGACTGCCAGCATAAGCATTCAGTCTTCAGCAGTAGCATAGCTAGGGAGAGGTGTGCTGGTCAACTACCCCGTGTGCGAAGTGTTGGGGAGATCAGCCAATCCCAGTTGATTGCATTTGCAGTCAGATCTGAGTGTTGTACCACTCCGTATGGTCTAAACCATAGCCACTGCTCGGTCCATTTCTTTTTTTTTTTTCCTTGGCTCTTCCACATTCAATTGATTTCTTCGTTGTCCCTAACCTTTGATGTAGGCAAGCAGACTCGAAAATGCTTTTAGGTTTTTTTAATTTGAGATCAGCAAAATGCTGGATTTTCAGTGGGCTTTCCTAATTCTCCTCATTTTGAATGTTTTGCCCAACGTCATCAGACACTGTTGTTGGGACCATTTATTTCTGCTGTGTTATATTTCTTTAATGAATGAAACCCTTTGTTTCCTTTGGTGCAGATATACAGTGCCTCATTTGCATACATTTTCAAGCTTTCCCTTATGTAAGTAACAGTAGAAGTTTTCTCCAGTCTTCTAGTGTTAACTGCCTTTGCAGCACCCCCCCCCCTCCACAAAGTTTCTTATAGGGGTTACTTAATGTAGTACGTGCGTTAGTAGCTGAGCACCAAATCATGAGTAACGTGCAGTTCTGCTCATCTCCACCTGGATGGCTGGGCCTCATTGTCATTTTGCAGACAGCATTATAATTAATAATGACCTGTTTCAGAGTAGATTGATGGCAGCATCTCTTGAGCTCTTGCTTTTCATATCCTTAACTATCCAGAAAACCAAGGTCCTTTTTTGTCAAGGTATTAGAAATCCAAAACATTTATAGAAGTTTAACAAAGGAGACCAATGTCATATTAAATGAACTCATGGAGGCTTGAAAAGAATGTTTGGAATGTATAACATGAAACACATCTTTGCTGTGGAAAACCAGGGTAAATCTGCCAACAGTAGAATCTGTTTGCACCAAGAGTACAAGCCTGATACCATCATAATTCCAAGACATGGCTAGCTCCCAGAACGCATTGGCAGTTTGATACTGTCATAATTTGAGGACCTGGCTAGCTCCCAGAATGTATTGGCAGGTTGATACTGTCATAATTCCAGGACATGGCTAGCTCCCAGAATGCACTGGCAGCTTGATAACATTTCCGGTGAAAGATCCAGCATTTTATTTCACTTAACATTTAACTAATGATAGCTTCCTCTGTAGAACACTCAGCTTGAAGAATAGGCAGATGTGACTGTTTTCTTACTGGTGTTCAAGTATTGTTTTGCCAGTAACTCACTTTTTTCAGTTATTCTTTTTAGTAGTGGTTTGGATGATAAGAGTCATAATGTAACTTTTTTAAGCAGACTTCTGAATACTGGCTTGTCTGGAAGGCTGCAGAACTAATACAGCAACAGACTAATTGGCATTTTATTTCAGTTTCCCTGTTTCCTATAAACAAGGAAATAAATGACCAGTTCTCCTACAGTCTAAATTATAAAATGGTCATAGTTCATAGCTTTCTGCCCCTCATTTTAGTAACCAGCGGTTTTAATATCCGTATGTATATTTGTCTCCACTGTAATAGAAAATTTTCAACTGGCTTATATTGCCTTTTCTGGGCTACTTAAACTCTTTTAATGTGGGAGGTATTGGCCAGTGGGGTCAACAAAAAATTAGTCTTCTAAAATTTAAGATACTAAACTTATACACAGTTGTATGTTGCATTGCCTGCTATGTCAATTACCAAGGTATCAAAACAGGAAAAACACCTGTCTGCATTTCAGAAATGTATTTTCTCTTCCAAGAAAGAATGCTTATTAAGGAGTTTTACAGCAATAACTAATAGTAAATATAACCAGAACACGACTCAAAAGAAATGAATCGAAGGCATAGTACACCAACCCATAGCACATACTACACCTGGAAACAAAGGCGAAAAGCAAGCAGTGGGCCTTTGTCCACTGTTTTTAACTGCAAAGTATTGTAGAGCTTGAAAAAAAACCTGCCACCATCCTGCATGAAAGTCATCAACAAGCAGAGTCACGCCAGCAGCACTGAAAAAAGTGACTTTTTGCTAAACTTAAACATTTACAGAAAACCACTCAAGTATTCACTATGCCAACATCCTTTCACAACTAAATATCAGTATAATTTCTACCCACTCTGCACCAGCTGACGTCTGCAATAATTCAAAAGATTCTTGAACTGCACTGCCATAACTTGTGCCTCAGTTTTGAATGTGCAGTAGTTCAGTCCCAAAAGACATTAGCTTGAAGAAATGCAGTACTGCCAGTTGGCAACAACTCCATCACAAATTAGGGATGAAAAATACCGATAGGCCAATGACTGAGCTGTGATGTGGCACTGAGATACTGCAGAGATCTGCAGATGGGGGTTACAGAAAAAAATAGAACTTAAATTGAAAACTAAATAGTCTCCCATGCCTTCCTCTCAAACAGTTTATTCAGTGGATATTGTAGCTAAACTGTGCAAGAATTTAGTACATTATAAATTTGTATTCTCCAGAATGGGGAAATCACACTTGCTGCACATTTTGAATGTTTGAATGCACAAGAGCTACAATTTTGTACACTTTTACTTCAGAAAAATAATACAAAACTAGACATTACTGAGGTTGGCACAAAGTGTAAAAATACCTGGTGCCATAGCAAAATGTTTTAGCTGAGATAAAAAAAACAAACAAAACAATAAACAGTAGCAATCATATTTAAATTCCACAGGACCCATACATGTCCTGAGCTCCAGGGTTTAAAGCCAATAGCTGCAATACAAAAGCTGGATTTGCATTGCATTTGTCTGCCATCATTAAAGCCATTAGTTATGCATTTACAACTAGCAAGTAAAGTGCAGCTCTGTCAAATATAGAAAGTGCTGGGATATTTTTTATTTGTTTAACATTTGTTTACTGGGAAACTCTGACTTGGAATGAGACGATTTTCAGCAGAGGCCTGGGGAGAAATGCTCCTAACACATGTCTTAGTAATGTGGGAAGAAACCTACACAAATGCAGGACATGCAGACTGTGCACAGAAGACACCCCAGCCAAGAATCGAACCGCAGAACCTTTTGCTGTGAGACGACAATGGAAACCGCTGCACCACTGCGCCATAATGTATGTGTGGTGTGCATTTGGCACAGAACTCCCAATACTACTTGTCAAATAATGCTGCTGTTTATCAGCTATGATGTATATTCACTGGAGAATGTAAAAAAATGCTGCAATCTGTTAAACCAGCCCATGTCCGTAAAAATTAACAGGAGAAAGCACAGATAAATCTGTTGGAGATTAAATTAAACCCCGTCTTTCATGACAGTAACTGGACTGTAGAGTTTAAGTCAAAATCTGATGATTAATCCACAGTTTTAGCTTGAAAACGAGGTTCCTTGAGTCAGTTTACCACCCGAACAGCTATGTATGTTCATCTAACAACATTCTGTAATTGGCAAAGGTAAAGTGTGACTTGATTCTGCTTGTTGTGAACATTTTCAATTAGGAAATTGCATAGTTTTAATGTTTGTTTTCTTCCAGGATCATAATCGATTCTCAGCATTGTTGACAGAAACTGAAAGCTGGCTGTATGAAGATGGTGAAGACCAAAACAAAGATGTGTATGTCAACAAAATTGCAGAACTGAAGGTGAGGATTTAATCCTTTTTATAAGATTAACATTAACATCCTTAATCATAAATTTGACTCTTAAATCTGACATAAATTTTGCTTTCAGAAATTTGGCAATCCAATTCAAGATCGGTTTCAGGAGGCTGAAGAAAGGCCACATCTCTTTAAAGACTTGCTACAGAGGGTAGAGCACTATTCAAAGATAGCAGATGAATACAAAGGCCAGGTAAGTGCCAAGTTATGGTATAAGTATATATAAAGTCTTAGCTTATGCGCTGTCTTTTAGAATCAGTGTAGAAGTAATTTTGTAGACTCTTTTATGAGGAAAAGTGATCATGCACTTTTACCCTGTAAGCTTCATAACACATCTTCTCCAGAAGAGGGAGACTTAACTACTTCCTAAGCTTTCTGCAGTGAGAAGGTGTTAGAATTTCTTAAGCTGTTCTGTGCTATGGACATTGCTGAATTTTCTGTTCCTCAAACTTCCTGCTAGTGCGTAGTCAACATTATCATTCTAGGTAGAAGAACACACTGAGCACATGTGCCACTCAGATTATTTTACTAGTCACACAGTCTGGGCATTCAGGCCTTATGTTCACCATAGAAAAGTTCTCATGCCAAGTTCCCAAAATGGTGAACTCTTGAAAATGAAAAATGTTCCTGTAACCATCAGATCATGAGCTGGACCTCTGTCTGGCACTCTCTCTCTCTCTCTCTGTCTGGCTTGGCATAGTAATGTAAAATCATTGCCAATATGGTATCAGCAGCAGGAAACTTCTACTCTATGAAAGATGTCAAGGTTGTCCAGTGCATAGACTTGGTGGAAGGATCCCTCTCGGTTTTGTGCCAGATGTTGATACTGACATTTTTTTAAATGTAAGGTAGTTGCAGGCAAGACATCAGTTTAATTTTTTCTACTTGGTCCATGTCTAAAGTAGCTTTGAAAGTTGCATGCATTCCTCTCTACTACTGAGGGTCATAGTCGCACTCATCTCGTATGTCTGTATATCCTCTGTGTTAGTACCGGGTGCATACCTACTTTAGCCCCTGTGGTTCTCCCAATGCAGTTCAGCAGTTGTCCTCAGAATTGATGCATCTTCTGCCTAAGCTTCATGTCCAGTCATTTAGGACTCCCTGGTTAATGTAATGGATACTCAAAACGGTCTTCCTGTACTAGTTTGACCCACAGAGATGACCCAGACAGTGTACTTGCATTCATTGTTTGTCTGGAGGGATCTGTACTTCAAGTGCAGAACTTTACCATTTGGGAACACATTCTGATGCTAGCAGCCATCATTAAAACATAGGGGTATCAGAGATCGCTTACACAGGTATTATGGTTCTGTTATTTGATCCTTGGCACAAGGTGAGTATGAGTTGCCCCATTATGGAGCTACGGATACTAGTTCACCTTTTACCTCTGAGACAGACAAGTGTAATAGCTCCTGTCTTTATGATATTTCCTTTGGAGAGACATATACTGAAGTCCACCAATGAATGGCATGTGGTTCTCTGCTCAGACCCTCTGCGTAATTGTGCTGTTTTTTATCGTCCCACTTATGAAGCAGAATGTTATTTGACATTTGAAAACATCTGCATTATTTTCTTCCTGCTCCTAAAAAATAAGCTCCTAGTGCATGCAGGGGGGGGACCTCGACTAAGTATCCTACAACAGACTGCTGTTTGTGTCCTGGATTACAGCTTCCTTTTTAGTTTGCCTTGGGGTAAGGAGGCTAAAGTTTGGACAGAATCTGCCAGAATGTTTTGACCTTTGTCTTTTTGGGGCTTATGTCCATCAACTGTAGTCTTCTGCAGTAGATGATGCACTAAAAATTTGGCATACGTCCCTGTAAGGATGGGAACAAACAGTCAATGTCAGCCTGTCCACACAGGGGGTGGTGTTTCAGCTTGCTGTATTGTCAACATCTATAGTTATCTGTATTGCAATGATCCAGAAAGCGCACCCACGTAATTCTGAATCAGGAAGTACATGGACAGCTGCTCAGCATGCATTAAATACAAACAAAAGCTTTTACACTTAATAAAAACAGATTCTGGTGAAAAAAAAAAACTATATATTTTTGAATCAGAAAACCCACTTTACACAAGAAAAACACTATTACTGCAGAAATGAAACCGTACATAAATACATTTTTACATGATCTTCAAACTGTTTAGAAAGAGATTCTGTTACTGCATATGCATTTTGTGACTTGAGTTCATTATAGGATACTAATTGCTTCTAGTCATAACCAGAGATGAAGCTGTAAATAATTTGTGAACATCTGAATTTTAGCTTGTTTAATATCAGACGTTGTCTTCTCTGTTCAACTCCACTGATGGGTTATCAGAGGTGGCCTATTTTCAAACTGTAGGATCCAGGGCTAAGGCTTCTCCCCTACCCATAATTCCCTTGTGTTACTACAAATGGCTCAACACTCAATGAGATAAATAAATTGTTTTTATATTCGTAGTCTGTTTTGGAGTTTTTATTCTTATTGTACCTTTCTAGGGTTACTTTATTGGATGTCTTCTCAGGGCAGAGGTGGATCACAAAAATCAAAGGTTTTAGGGTTCATTTACCGAGAAACCCTTTTTGCTCTTCTGAGCAATTGCCTGGCTGTCATGGTCTGGAGACAATCGGGTCTACTTGATCTCTGTACCCTCATGATTAGCTAACTATCACTAAAGATTCATTGGGGCAGAAGATAATCACCAAAAGCTACATTATTCCCTTTGCTTTCTCCCTCACAAAAAAAAAAATTAAATCTCTGACATCCCACCTAATCAGAGGGAATTAGCAGCAAAAAAGCAAATCATCTATGACCTCTCAGCAGACCAGAAATGATCTGAAGCCTATTCAAGATTCTTTTTGATTTCAAAAAAGACCACGGACCTTAGGCCCATTTTGGACCTCAATCACTTTCAGCTTGTGAAACAAAGACTTGAATGTTCATGGTTCCATCCACTTGAGGTCAGAAAAGAGGAAGTACTCAGTAGGTCTTCAGGGCATCTACTACCATGTTAAGATAACAAGGCAGTGCAGGCAATTTTTCCATTTTCGGCTGGGAGACTGTCATTTCAAGTTCAGAGCACTGCCATTTAGTCTCACCATAGCCCCCAGGTGTTTGACAGATGCATAGCAGCAGTGGTAGTGTATCTAAGACTGCAAGGATTCTGTCCTCCCCATTTAGATGACTAGATCCTCACTCCTTCCTCCAAGGATCTACTTATCCAGTGCAGGGACTTCTTGTTCCATTTAGCTCCATACTTGGAGATTACTGTAAATTTAAACAAAAGCCGGCTGACACTGACACAGAGTTCATGAGGTACCACTTGGACACATACCAAATTGCCTTCTGGACTCTAGTCCTCTGTCTGTCACCAAGCTTCTGAAGTCCTCTCTTCTTTAAATTCCCCAGCAAGGCAAATTCTTTTGTCTACTGGGTGAATAGTTTCCATTATGTTGGCTCCTCAGGCAAGGTTTTACATGAGATTACTGCAGTGGACCCTCTCTGTCCAGTGGTTAGTGATGCATCAAAACCGCATTCCCTGTATGACTCGCACCAATATGCAGGTGCCACATTCTTTGTAGTTTGACCTCTAACCTAGTCGCATGGGATTGACCTTTTATTTTTTCACCCAAGACAGCCTTGTGACCATGGATGTCTCCCTTCTGGAGTGGGGGCACTTAGAGACGAAGATAGTTTAAGACACATGGTTGATGGCAGTGGTCAAGCTTCATAACAACAACTTGAAGATGAGGGTAGTCCTCTTAGAGTTGCAGCCCTTTCAGGACTCCCTTTCCAAGGGTATGATATCCATACAGACAGACAACATGGCAGTGGACTGGTGTATGAAAAAGCAAGGGGGAACCCATTTTTACCTGTTATGCTGGGAAGCTATGAGGGACTGGCAGTGGACCATGTCTTTCCAATATTTTCTGGTGATAACACACATCTCGGGGAGTTTGTTTCCTGGCAGAATTTTTTCTTCTGCTTAATGAGTAGTCTCTCAGTCAGTGACAACAATGAATTTCAGTTGCTGAGGCATGCCATTCTATGATCTTTTCGGTTTCCATCTAAACACCAAGTGCAGCAGCTACTTTGCTGTGATCCACTGATAGGGGAGTCTCATAGTGATGCTCCAGTCCACAATTGGCCCCAGGTCTCTCTTATGCATTTCCCCCCTTTCCCCTTATAACCAACGTTCTGCAGAAGGCAACACCGATTCTCATTACCCAGTTCTGGCCTCGGCAGGTCTGGTTTCCTTTCTTTTGGCCTCATCTGAAACACCATGATCTGTGTATTGTATCCTCTTCCAGACCTTCTGTCTCACCCATCTGGCCAGTTTCACCGAGACTTAAAAGCCCTGAAACTAATATCATGGATCCTGCAGTTGCAGTGATGATCAGGGATATCAGGATTTCCGCATCAGTTATTCACATTTTATGTTTGTCACAGAAACTGAACACAAGAAAAGTTTACAGAAGTAAGTAGAAAAGGTTTGCTATCTCAGCTTCCTCTAAAGGTTTAGATCCCTTTTCAGCTCTCTCACCTCTTATTGTGAATTTTCTGGCAGAGGTATTGCAGAAAGGTGCTAGTTTTTCGACAGTTAAGGTTTATCTAGCGGGTGTATCCAGTTTTTATGTAAAAGACTAAAACTCCACTGTTTCTTTGAAACACTCTAAGGCATTTTTAAAGGGAGCTTTCCTTTTAAACTTTATATCAAAGACCCATTTCATCCTTAGGTTATTACTAGAAGCTTCAGACCCTAACACAACTCCCCTTTGAACTAGCAGCATTAGCAGAACTGAAATGTATGTCTTAGTGGTCATCTCATCGAGTCTGTATTGTATAATCAAAAACAAAATTCAGAGAACAGCATTTACATCAAAAATACTGTTCTGTGAATTCGCTCTTGTGGGAGGCGCAGCCCCCCCCCCCCACTCCCTGCTAATTATATACACCGACTCCGAGATCACACTACAGTGAGGAAAGGGCAGATTTTCTGATCTTCATTGTACTGCAGTCTCACTATGAACAGTTCGCTGAACGGCATTTTCAATGTAAATGCCGTTCACTGAGCTAAATTTTCGATTACATAATATAGACTCCATATCATCAGCTAGGAGAATCTCTGGCTTAGTAAGCCCTATCTTGCGAACCTCCCTACTTGATTTTCCATAAAGATAGCATATTTCTTTAGACCAGCCCATATTTTCTTCCTAAAGTAGCCTCAGAAGCTACTCTTAACCAGACTGTTAACCTACCAGTTCCTTTCCAAATTTTTCTAACAATGGGGAATGTACTTTACACTTGCTGGACTTTCACCATCAATTAAGAATTTACCTGCATCGTACCAAGGACATTAGAAAAGCAGATCAACATTTTCTTTCCTTCTTAACGACCAAATTCAGCCCATGGGGTTTCTAAAATGACATTGTCCAGGTTGCTGTCTGATTGTATTGCTTTTGTCCATAAAGCAAAGTGATTGGCTCTACCATACAAACTGAAGGCTCATTCCACTAGAACGATGACAGCCTCCACAGCTTAGTTTGCTAGAATGCCAGTACATGAGATTTGTACTGCAGCTATTTTGTCTGCTCTCCACACTGTTGTCTTATATTGTAAGATGGAAATGCAATCTGGATCCTGTACTTCCTTTGGCTCCGCCATTCTTTGGAATATCATTCCATGAGACCACCTAGGATTATTAGTAGCTGGGGAATCTGCCCCATCTGTTGAGTTGGACTGGAGAGACAATATCAGATAAGAAAGTTGTATATATATATTTACCATAATGTTAGATCTGTGTTGTCTTCCATCCAGCTCAACCCCATACCTCCCTCTTACCCCCTTACCTAAATTGTCATCTAGTAGCACTCAACTGATCAAATGGACTTTTCCAGGACCTTGTTATGCATTCAGCCTTACAGCTGGCTTCTCACACTTCTCATGACTGGTATGCCATTCAAAATTTCTTTCTTTCTTTTTTTTTTTTTTAATGCATGAGGTGTTTGATACAAGTTGGCAAACTCAGTCAAGGTATTGTACAGACATGAAGGAATCATGGATAGGGGAGGAACTGTATATCCAAGAGCTTGAAAAAAGACCTGAAGTTGGATCTGATAACCCATCTATTGAGCTGAATGGAAGAGGACTACAATATATAACTTCTTTTAATAGTGCAGATGTTATTTAAGCCAAAATATTTGTTTGTCTCTACTTGTGATGTTGTCCAGATTGCTGTCTCTTTCCACTTTTTCTTGTGTAGGGGTGTATTGCCTTTTTCTTATTTGAACAAAATGTGATTGTTGTAACAACATACAAGCAGGTAAACTGTGCGTTATCAGGAAACATTTAGGGATCTGAGACAACAAATGAAAAATGTATCCTCTAGTGAGGTACTGTACATAGATAGATGCCAAACCATTGACAAATAGTGTTCTGCTGACCATGTTCTAGTTTACCACTCAGAAATTGCACTGTGTTCTTTATAGCTTGGTAGCACTGAGTTGGGTTTATGCAACTGACTTGGTTTTCTGTGGATTGTATTGCTGTGACAGAGTGAAAAGTATGCCCACATTGATGCAGAAGACATGAAAAAGGTAGAAGAATGTGTAAATGAAACCATGAGTTGGACCAGAAATACAATGAATGACCAAGCAAAACGCAGCCTTCATGAAGACCCCATTGTGACTGGATGCACAATCAGAGAAAAACGAAAGGTAAGCAAACACTATCCACTTAACTGTAATAATGTCTAAATTGTGGTATAGCTCAGATTAAGAATAGTTTATATTCTGCATACTGATTTCATTTAATCAGTTTTGTCCCTTCCCTCATCTCCATTACCATTAAACCTGTCCCTTGTTGACCCATTTGTTCCTAGAGACGCTGGGAGCAGGAGTTATCTGTAGTCCCAGGCGTTTCAGGTTCCACTCTCCTTGGCTGCTTGAAGAGTATACTACCACTGAATTGCAATACCAAGACAGTGATACTTGGATTCTTCCATGCTTGCAGTGAAATCTGGCTACAGTGTGACAGGTTGTTTGGCATGCCAGTTGCTTTTCTTGATCCTGTCTTCCTCTGTGCGTCACCAGTGCTGTGAACTGGGCAACTTCAAGCCTGCTCCCCTTAATGGCTCTCCAGCATCCAGGTTGCCACTCAGAGTTTGGTCATAGCTGGGGCTTTATCTGTTTATACGCAGGAGCTGAAGTAAATTGGGTTTATTGTAAAATATAACCTTTTTAAATGAGGTGCTGAATACTGTCTGACCTGTAGTACCGTTTTTCCTGTGAATAAGTATATATATATAGTCTTTGCTTTCATTTGTGTAGTTAAATAATCTCATTTGAGATTGCTGAGTTCTAGATCATTAAAAGCCAGCTTACACCTACACCATAAGCACATTTCATCTTCATGGAGTGAATTTTCCTTCCTATGGAATAATCCTTACACAGCCATATAAAGCATGGCTTAGCTATTTCTCCCTTCTGTGACATTTCTGTGCTGTCAATATTCCTTGGTGTATGATTTTATTTTGAATGAAATCTTATATCACATAAGATTTCTTTTTGCTGGCTTTTGTATTATGTTGGCTATCGTATTGAGATCTTTTGATCCAGGAAAGCCCCCACAAGAGGCCTTTGTAGCCTGTTCTTAACATGATTTTCCTTTGATGCCATAAACCTGTTGATCATCTGGGGCTTGATTAATATCATTTACTGTATAGGGTCAATGATCAGCTGATAGAGGAATGTCAAGAAACCTGATACCACTTAGAGATTGAAGAGTCCTGTTAGCTGATTAATTCCTGGCTTTACAGAAGGTTTATTTTGTCCACTGTTCTTAGACAGGGAAAGAGCCTATTACAGTTTATGTATAACATGAGAAAAAACACAAATCAGATGCCACAAAGCATTATTAAATTTGGCCATGTTAAAACTTGCTTACTCATGCGACAAAGAAAACAGTCTTGGCCCTGTAAGTAAGATACTTCAGAACACCACTCAAGAGTCAATATTCAAGAGGTTAGCTGTTGGCCATCAAGCCCTCCACTAACCAGACATAGCCCATTTGTTTTCTTGCCTGGAAATTTCATTTTAGATTATGGTATGAGCCATCCAGAGGAGCCGATCAAATGGCAGCCAAGTAGGTGCCTTTTGCCATCACCAGCATTGCAGCAGTGAAGGTGATTTTAATGACCTAACCATAAAGTCTGGACTGTAGAGTATGCATTCCACATCATACAGATACCCACAGTCCTTACTTTGGATGACTGGTGAAGGAGTTAGCTCAGCTAAATGAAACCCATCAGCTTGAAGCTTTGGTCCCATCCTCTTTATAGCAGAGGCAAGGAAACAGAAGGCTTCTGTAGTGACAAGGCAATATTCAGTACTGAGTCCTCCTCATTTGGATAAAACCTGTCAAAAGAGAGTGCGCAAAAGGAAGCGCTAGGTCCTTCACTTTGGATACATCTTTGGATGAGAGTAAGGCTTTTAACTTCCCTTCTTGATGGCCCACATTTGCGGAGATCCTAGAGTTGATGCATCAAAGTGGTTCTTGGCTCACTGACCCAGTTTGTCCCAGAGAGGAACTCCACAGAAGGCTTTCATTTACATGTCTCTGACTTTTTTGGTGGTTCCCCTGCAGACTAAATGATTTCCTTGATATTGTAGAAGCTGGGTAAGAGCCCACTTAACTCAAAGTCCTTTATCTTTCCAAGGACTGGCAGCACAGAAGTAAGGCACTGTTGGCCATCTCCCTTATCATAGCTGCTGGCCTTAAGAAAGAGTTCACTGTTACAGTCTCAGATAACATTATTTCAGGCAGAGTGTTTACATATCTGCTATAAGTGTACAATAAGATCCTTAAATTACTTGTTACTTGGTGAGATTTCACTGTGATCTTGCATAGAAGACTGTAGGAATGCTGAGCAAGTTACTCCATGGAGAAGCTGCAGCATAAACTAATTTCTCATGTGTCAGCCTTAAGTAACATCTTAATGCACTAATACAGAACGCTGAGAAAAAGCTAGGTGCACACCACAGTGAAGTAAGTTCTATAGAACGCAACGGATGGAGCAGTGGCTGTTGCCATAAGATGTCATGCCTGGCATAGGCACTGTTAATTCTAATCCAACCTGTGGTTTTAGAGTTCATGTATCAGAGCGCTCCAGTTACATATGGTTTGAATCTGAAGGGAGCACTGTCTTTAGATCAAATACTGCTCTGAGTGCACCGGCTCCAACATCCTTGGAGCCAGATGACTCTCAAAGACAAAGCATCCCTGTTAGATCTGGGAAGATTGTGTCGACTCCAAGGTTTTCAGAGCTGTCTCTTCCTCTCTGAGATTTGGCACTGGATAAGCTCAGCTCCAACTTCATCTTGTCTTATTATGATGTGATAGTACACATCCTGGAGATCTAAACAGCACGTACAATCATCCCTGCACAGAAGAGGCAGGATGGACTGAACAATAACCATTCAGAACTTTGCGTCTTTACATTCTAATTCAGATTGCTTAAATCCAGAATTGCTTTCAGGTCCCCTGTTTTCTTTGGCACTAAAAAGAAGCGGGAGTTCCGAATCCTGTCTGTTTGGATGGGACCTCCTGGAGGCCTTTTTTTTTTTTTGGTAGCAGTTTTTGAACAGCTGTGTACTCTCTCTGACTGGTTGGAAAATCTGGGAGTTTCTTCCTTATGACAGGAGGTAGAAGGGAAAAGGGAATGTAATAACTTCTGAATGTTATGCTTTGCACCCGTGCATTGTTTGTGAGATTTGTTCAGGTGTCCAGATGCAGGGGAAACACGAACCCCTGCTGCCCCCAGGGATAAACAGTGAGGCCGCGCTTCATTAGCACTGATGAGACCTATCAGAGAAGGAGTCTCTCAAACTCTGGTTCTGGGGAGCCCCTCTGCCTCTGGAGGAAGTATCCCCGCTTGAGTCGTGAAAAGGTCCCTGAGATTTCTGGAACCACATTTTTTTACAAACTCCACTGATTCCTAGGAAAAAGGGCGTTGAGGGGTAGAAAATTTGATTTCAGCTGCAGACGGGGTCCTTCCTTCCTGCTCACTGTGGTTAAAGCATATCCTTCACTGATGGCCCGAACACGGAGGAACCATCAAAGGGGGCATTAACAAAAGATGCCTTGAAGGGTTCCACAATGTCGCAAAGCCTTATCTAGGTATGTTTCCAAACAGCAATGCCTGAAACAGCTGCTTGTGAGGCACCTTTTGCTGTGTGGGAGATGAGCCTCATTAATGAAGTGGCAACAGATGAAAAAGTAGCCAAGGGAGGAGAAATCTTCTTGAGATCCTCTGTAGACGTGGACTTAGTGAGAGAGTTTTAAAGCTCTGTGATCATATCTGTCTGTAAGCGAGTAAAATTTGCCAGGTAATTTAATGACCTCAGTGTCAGTGTGGCTGTGGCATAGATGTGCTTTCCAAATGTGTCCATTGCTTTGGACCCCCTGTTTGGTGGATGGACAGAGGGACTCTGCTCAGCTAGCTCCTTCTTAGTGGCTACTGCTGCAACTATGGCATCAGCGGGGATGCCCTTACTCCAGTGGGTTCTGTCTGCTGGGGGAACTAAAAATTTATCCAGGCATTTGGGGAAAGGCTCAACAGTGTCTGGTTCCTTCCAGGGCGGCAGGAAGCTAGATCAATAAGCTCAGCCACTTTGGGGGGGGGGTGACTCAAGACGTAGATGGGCCAGCCCCAAAAGTATCCAGAAACACCGACTCCTCATGAGGAGGAGTTTGGGAAGAGCAGACAACCTTCTGTTTGAGGTTTTCCAGGAAGTCTCCAAAGGGCACATAATCAGGTGGTGGTCGAGGAGATCCTGCTCCCTCAAAGTCAGTGTCTTCCATGAGAGACTCCATAGGGGAGTCTGTGTTGCCTCCTCCTGCACGTTTTCTTCTGCAGTACCTCTTCCTCTTCCATGCGTTGTTTTGGAGAGGTGTCAGAAAAAGGGGGCAATCTCACTGGGGAATGAGTATGGAGGCTTCCTAGAGTTGGCTGACCCTGAGGAGCAGAAATGATGGGCTCAGAGCTTGGACCTGATAAGGGTAGAGTGGTAAGACCCAGGATATGAGAGGATGGCTGTCTATGCAGAGAGAAGGCCATGTGTACTACCCAGAAAGCTGATGGACCTGGGGACACCTCCCCCTTCCTCGGAGCCGAGGCAGCCAAGGAGGAGAGGTCAGGGCAAACCCATGATCGAGCCCTCTAGAGTGAATCCAACTTGGGCTGTTGAGAGCTGTGGCACCAAGTGGAAGGGATGGCTCAGACACAGTAGGAGCCAAACCGAACCCCTCGTACCTGGCACAACCTCTCTGATCAGAGGCCCACCATGATCCGAAGGCATCAGACCAGAGTCTGTCAGAGAAACCACTGGAGTTGAGGAAGGGAGCTTCCTCAGATCCAACGCCGACCCTCTCTGGTATCTTGGATACTGACTCTGAGACTGCAGGTGTGATAGAAGAAGGAGACAGTAGTAGTTGGTCAGATGCAGTCACTGATTCGAGAGGGGACGGAGTTGGCAGGAGCCCCATCTGGACCTGAACCCCGAGGAATCTCCACATCATCCTGTCCATATCTGCCTCAGTCAGGCTCCTAGAGGATCTGGATGATGGCACAGATGCAGGCCTGGAATGCTCCCTAGGGGTTTCAAACAACTTCAAGGGCAAAGTTGGAGAAGCCGGATTAAAAAATTCTGGAGATTGGTTCCCAGCCATTGGATCCGAAGGTTTTGAATCTAAGCAGGAGGTGGATGGTCTGGGAGAATTAGTGATGGTTATCATGTCTCTCAGATCCAAAGGAGGTGGCACTGCCTTCAGAGCCAAAGAGGCTGGATCCAGAGTCTTTGTAGGTTTTTGAGGAGGCTCTGATGTCCTTCGCAACTTCTGTAGTGCTCGCTTTTTGGATTCTACAGAACCATGGTGTGATTTAAAGAGAGTTTGAGACCCAGGTGAAGATGAAGAGCCTGGAAGTAGGCCCTTGAGTATTAGTGTATTGTGGCAATCTGAGATGACCATTGGGTTAAAAGATGCACATGTCACAGGCTGACCTCAGATGCTCAGGCCCCAGACAGTAGATACACTTCTTGTGGGCATCACCAGAGTGTTTTTTTGGACATGGCCTGCAAAAAAAAAAAAAAAAAAAAAAACAGGCTCTAAAAATAACGCCTGACGTAAATAAATCAGTTCAAACACTGTCAACACTTTTAAACACTGTAAACATGAACTAGAAATGTAAAACTTACCAAAGGACCCTAACAGGAGGTAAGGAAAGAAGGAAGAACACATCCTAAGGCTAGCGAACCTCTAACAATCATGCAAGGGGGAAGGGATCAAAAGCAATAACTACACTGGATTATTCCTTTAGATTTTGTCAGTTTATCTAAAATTAGCAATAATATAAAGGCAAAAAGTTCACTCTCTCAACTCGAGATCAGATCGGAGTCTTGACATGATGGCGACAGACGAGATCTAAGGACTTGGGTATGGAGTAGAGCATTGTGGGTAAAGGAAGGGGTTTGAGATTCAGATCCAAGTCTTGTGTATGTGGTCAAGTCGTATCCTAGATCCATTTGTGAAGAAGAATGAAAATGGACAACACTGATGCCAAGTTATGGAAGGTACATAGCTAATAATTTTATTGAAAACCCTCAAACAAAATTACACCCCCCAGTACCCCCTAAAACCTATTAACGTAATAGTAACACATTGAATTATGTTACTGCTGTTCCTGAACTGTTTGAAAGTTTCTGTGAGGCCATTTTTGCTTGGGCTGAAGGAGGGTCTCTCTGTTGATCAGTGGCAGTGACTAACATTGAGCAGCTTCCCTGCCCCCCATAGAGGTGGTTACTGACTTGAAACTGTAGTTTTATTGGCCACTAGGGGTCATTTCCATAACTCCTTCATCTTCCTCTCTTAAAACCTAGTTGCCTCGTGGTTTGGGCGTCTTTTCAGGCTTGTTGGCTGTTGGTGAAGCACCCTCCAAGAGGAAAAAACGCTGAGAGAGGAAGGGAGCCACTTTTGAGATTTTAAGTATTTTTGCTCTGTTTATTTGCTAAGTTTTTCTGCATAGCTGCCTAGCTTGAGCATTTTCTGGCTTGTTAAACTTGATTTCTGTATTAGTAGCTGTATTTAGAGCACAACCAAAAGCTGTTTGCTGAATTTCCTGTTTGCACTTAATTTTAAATCGTTTTTCTTAAAACTTGCATATTTTCTGTCCTTGACCTAGCACTCTTGTGTGGGGTCATTTACTGCACTGTTATAACTTGATATTACTTGTGAACCTCTGCTATCTCTGTAAAAAAACAAAAACAAAAAAAAATCTTGCTTTTTCCCACTTTTCTGAGAGTTAAAAAAGTTCAGTTACAGGCTTGCTGTTCCTGAAGTGTTTGAAAGTTTCTGTGAGGCCATTTTGCTTGGGCTGAAGGAGGGTCTCTCTGTTGATCAGTGGCAGTGACTAACATTGAGCAGCTTCCCTGCCCCCCCGTAGAGGTGGTTACTGACTTGAAACTGTAGTTTTATTTTCCCTTTTGGGTCTATTCCTGCTTCTTTCCAGCCCCTGCTATCAAGCACGCTTTAACGTGCTTTAGCGCGGAGTTGCCACTAGAGCAGCATCGGGCAGCGCCGGTTAAACAAGGTTAAACTCTTTCTGGCTCCAGAAAGTCTGTTCTTCAATTTTTCCCTTAGAACTGCTCTGTTAGGAACCTAAACAGTTTACACCTACACTAAAAAGTGCAGCACTTGTTCCAAATAGCTTTTTCTTCTCAAAAAGCTCAGCACTTGTCTTATAAGCATATCCCTTGTCTTATAAGCATTCTCTTTGCAGGTCAAGCACTCCTATATTATACAAATCTCGCACTAGCAAAACCCCCCAGGAGTGCCCACTTCCCTGCTAAGCCCACTACTTCTCTGTCTCATACCAACTCATAATTCTTTCTAGCATGTCGAAGGGTCAGATGCTGGCGTCCTCTCCTGCCCAGTTGGTGAATCTGGGAATTCTGAGACAATGTTACAATTGCCTCATGTACACGGACAACAATCTCCTCCTCCCACGTAACACTAAACACTTGTGAGAGATGCAGCTATTTAGCCAGACTGGAGGCTGAGCTCTCTCAACTCAGGACTGGCAAGACCAGGTAGGAGGAGAAGGCAACTACACACACCACAATACCAGTCTCACATAACTCAACCACACCACTGAATCAAACACATATACACACTAAGACATACTCGGAGGCTCTGAGTAAAAATTTACCTAAACAGCAGAGGCCTCCAAAGCAGACACCCAGGCAACAGCAAACTCAATACACCACACAAACACATAAACAACAAAATCAGTGTGCAAAGCAGTCACTGCCCTTAAGGCCAAATACAACACCAAACATACTTGTCATAGGTGACTCCATAGTCAGACACACTGACGTCCCGCTCACCAGACTGAGTAAGGAGAAAGTCACAGTAAGCTGCCTGTCGGGCGCTAGAATCCGCCACATAACACAAGCACTCAGGTCTCTCAACAGCAGGTACAAGTACGACTCAGTCATTGTCCACACTGGTGTCAACGACCTGAGACGTACCTCCTTGGACTACATGAAAAGAGACATTGAGGAGCTCTCTGATTATGTAGCCCAGGCAGGTATGACCCTGACCTTGAGCAGTATCCTACCTTCACCTAGAATAATGCCACAATACGGTGATAAGATGATCGGCTTTAATGATTGGCTTAAATTCTGGTGTCATTCAAAGGGGATCCAATGTCTGTTTGCCTGGGATGACATGCTGGACAAGCCACGCTGCTTCGCAAGGGACGGCTTGCACCTGTCACCCCTAGGCTTCCGGATATTGGCAAAGGCTCTTGCCACCCCCATAGTGCCTTTTTTAGGCAAGGCTCAAATTCTAAACCTACCACCCTAGAACACAAAAAAGTAAAAAAACTAAGGATAATGCTGCTCAATGCCAGAAGTCTCAATCTCAAGATGCACGCACTCGAGGCCCTTCTCAGTATGGAGAACATCGATGTCTGTGCTGTGACAGAAACCTGGTTTAAGGCTCCTGAGAGCACCCCAGCACTATCAGGTTTCACCTCATATCATGCGTTTCGGCCCCAAAATCCGGACAACACCAAGAAAGGAGGGGGGGTGTCCATATTCGTAAAGGACACCCACACCTCAAGGTTGGTGGCAACGCACGATGCATCGGAGACCATCCAGGTGCAATTAACCATAGGCAAGACTGCTCTGCAATTTGTAGCATGTTACAGGCCACCCTCTCAAACTCAGGAACCTCACATGGCCTTCCTGAAAACAATGGAGGGGATAAATGTATCTCCAAACACCATCATACTAGGTGACTTCAACTACCCTAATATAGACTGGGAACACTACTCAAGCCCAAACACTCTAGCCCAAAGGTTCCTGGAGTTCATAAACTCAAATGCCATGGAACAACTAGTCACCATCCCCACAAGAGGAGAAAACATACTTGATCTCATCATCACGAACATGGGATCACAATGTTCAACACCGGAAGAATACCCCTCACTGGTGAGATCAGATCATAAACTAATCTCGCTGGAGGTCCTCATCCCGCCCCCACCTGAAATAAAAAAGACCACAGTGAAAAACTTCTCAAAAGCCGACTTCACACTTCTAAAAACTAGTGTGGTCTCCTTTAAGGCCCCTGAGCCAGTGGTAAACATTACTCAAACCGCTGAATCACTTACAAATGTCTTCTACCAGCACCTACAGGACTGCATGGATCAGGCAATCCCAAACAAAACTAAGACTCTTTGTACCAAAGGCAAGCGTCCAGTCTGGTGGACCCCAGCCATAAACAAGCTCTACAACAAAAGGAGGAAGCTACTACAAGATAGAGCAAAATCCTTGAAAGGTAAGACACCTTTGATCATTATAAGTAAAAACTAAGAGCTCTCATAAAATCATCCAAGGCAAATTTTGAGAGAAAAATCGCCAAGGACTCAAAAGACAATCATAAGGCCTTCTTTAGCTATGTTAGAAACCTAGGAGGAAACTCCCAGATATGCTCAGAATTAGTTCAAAATGATGTGAAGATTACTGAACCTACACACATTGCCAACATACTGGCTGACAGGTTCAGTGCAAACTTCTCCCCAAAAGGAGAGATATCTATACCAGAGGATTGTAGCCCCCCAAACATCTCCAACGCCCAGGTGAGAACTGCTCTCTCCAAAGCAAAAAACACAGCATCCATGGGACCGGATGGTGTCCCCGGCTGTGTGCTCCATGAACTCAATGAGGAATTAAACCCGCAGTTAGGACGGCTGTTTAATCTTAGCCTCACCTCAGGATACGTACCCAAGGAGTGGCGCACGGCGACTGTGGTCCCACTTCACAAGGGCGGTGCCTCCACCGACCCTGGAAATTACCGTCCCATTAGCTTGACAAGCCTTATCTGCAAAGCCATGGAGAGGATCATAATGGAACTCATAAATAAAGACATAGGGAACTTGCAGACTTTGGATCCAACCCAGTTTGGCTTTGTCAAAGGCAGATCATGCCTTTTAAACTTGGTTGACTTTTTCGAGACAGTCACCAAGGCCATTGATGAGGGAAAGGCAGTCCATACAGCCTACCTTGACCTGGCAAAGGCCTTCGACACAATACCCCACTCAGGTATCATCGAAAAACTCGTCAGCTTGAATGTAAACCCATACATCACAAGATGGGTTGCAAACTGGCTAAGTGACAGAACCCACAGGGTCAGAGTTGCTGGAGCCATGTCAGACTCAAAGCCTGTCACAAGTGGTGTCCCACAGGGCTCAGTCCTGGGTCCACTCTTGTTCGGCATCTACTTTTCTGAAGTACAAGCAAACACAGGAGGGTTATGGCTGACAAAGTTTGCAGATGACTGCAAACTGGGCCATAGTCGAAAACACATCTGACACAGATATCCTTCAGAAGGGCCTCACAGAAACGGATAACTGGTGCCAGAGCCATGGCCTAAAGTTAAATGCCAAGAAATGCATAGTCATACCCTTCGGGAAAAACAAGGTTACCCCTAGCTGCCATATAGGTGGCAATCCACTGAGCACAGAAGAAGTCATCAGGGATCTGGGGACCCAGGTTGACAGTAGCCTTTCGTTTGACACTCATGTTGCTAAAGTAGTTAGGAAAACCTTCTACATTGCCCACCTGATCATGAAGAGATTCACATCTAGATCAAGGGAGGTCATCGTCCCCCTGTACTCATCACTCATTAGACCTATAATTGAGTACAATGCCCCATTCGGAATGTATCTGACCCGACACCTGCAGCAGCTGGAAAGGCCCCAAAAGTTCCTCACCAAAAGGATAAAGGGTCTCAAAATATGTCTTATGCTGCCCGACTGAAAGAACTCCAGCTCTATTCAGTCTCATACCGCTTGCTCAGAGGTGACCTGTGCCTGACATATAAGGCCATGTCAAACCCTGATTTGATGAATATGCTTCACCTCAAAAATCTAGATCCCTCAGAACCACAAGGGCGGAGACTTAAACCTTGACACGGTTATTAATAGAACGTGCTGGAGGGACAGATTCATCACCCAGAGACTCCCTATGCTGTGGAACAAAATCCCGGTACATGTGAGGCAGAGCACCTCGCTGGCCTTGTTCAAGAGGAATCTTGACCAATGGATGGGGGATCGCAGATATACCCCAGGGATTACTTCAGTGTCACTGCTTGACAGAGGCACAGCAAAATAATAGGCATAGTTTTATTCAAACTAAAGGGGTGGCGAAAGCCAAATAAGTATGGGCTAGGCTTATAAATGCCCTTGGGCAGATAGCCTAGTATGAACCTATGAACCTATGTATGTCTTCAAATATTGAAGTTTTACCTTCCTAATTAGGAACAAAAGTGACACACACACACACACACACACACACACACACACACACACACACACACACACACACACACACACACAAAGACTTGAACAAAACTAAAAGAAAGATTATCCATGCTAAGACACATGGTAGAGTCTATGGTTCTGTTAAGTGCTGTATGGTTTTTGTCTTGTCTTTATAGCTCTCTCAGCTGGGAAAACACTTGAATGCTTTCAAAAAACATTTTCTCCAAGCCATTTCTCTTTATCTGATTGTCTGCTGCTAGAGACATGAGAACTAGATACAAATCTGTTTACTAGAAGAAAAGCAGTATAATAATCAATATTCTTTTTCAAGTACTTGCTTTCTCTTAAAACTTGTTACTACATAAAGCTAATGAATGGCCTTATCCTTGTTAATCCCCTATGTAAGAATGAGAAAAAAGCACATTTATTTTTCTTTTGTCATGCTCTTTTACCAGATCTATTTTTTAATACTTGTAGTGCCTTCATTTCTTTCAACAAGGAGAGAGAAGTTGAGGGTAAAAAAGAAAACAACCACCTATTTACATTAGTATCCCCATTACATTTAAAAACATGCAACAAAAATCATGTAGCATTTAAATAGTACTGTTGAGAAAATATTTTTCTCCCTCCTTCTGAATATTTTTCTGAACATGATTGACATGAAGTAGGGCATATGCTAGAGTCCAAAAATACAGCCAACAGCAAAACCAGAAAAATTGTACAAAAAACGACAACAGAATTCAGTTCCACAGTAAATCTTTTTACACTGACTTAGCGCCTCGGCCACAACAGCCTTCAGAGAGTACAAAATTACAAAAAACACGTTCCCCTATTTATACATCAGCAATAATTTAATAAAACAATCAATCAATTAAATAAATACTTTTAAAATTTAAAGCAAACTTCTCCAATTTACTTCTCTATTCAGACCTCTTGGTGTTAATGTGTCAAACTTCAATATGAAAACAGTTTCTTTGTATAATAAAATATTTTTAATTGATCTTTCATCCCCCTTCCTGATAAACACTTCTTCCAAAATTGTAGCTTGTAATAAATTAATATCATTGTGATGTTTTTCCAAAAAATGAATGCTACAGAACTTTCCAGTCTCTGTTTCCTAATGTCTCGTATGTGTTCCTGCAACCTAATTCTGAATTTCCTCTTGGTTTTACCAATATAGAAAAGGTTGCAGGGGCACTTCAGACAGTATATTACACCTGCTGTATCACATGAAAAATGATTATGTTGTCTAAATATTTTCCCATTAATCCTAGGAAAACTCGATATTATATGATAACATATGATGTTAAGTTGTCAATCTCGCCTTCATTCTTGCTGGATGGGTTCGGAGCCAATCCTCAGCTCCGACTCGGCACTTGCTTTAGCTCGAGAACTCCTTTTACCAGCTCGAGGCAACCCTATATCCCATGATGCAAGGCGGAACTACCTCAGATCTCGTTTGCCGCTTAGCGAAAGAGGTCTCCTTTGCCAGCTGAGGTAAGTTTTTTCTTAGTCAAGTAAGAAAAAGTGTAGTTAGGGGTTTATTTTCCCTGTTAGTGTAGTCTGTAATTAGTTACAGCCCACCCTATTCCCTATTTTTCAACCTTTTTATAAACTTTTTATAAGTTTTGTCTAAAGTAGTTTAGTCAGGCCTAGTCCCTTTCTGTTATCCCTTCCTGTGTGCTTGTGTAAGGGATTAATTTGTGTGTTTGTTGGGACTGTTTGTGTTCTATCCTTCTAGGATGTCTAAAGAAGGCAAGGTCTCAGGCTTCAAGAAGTGTGACCAGTGCCAGAAAATGTCTCTGACAGACGGTCACACTTCTTGTGTTTATTGCCTGGGGCCTTTGCACCTGCATGACTCCTGTGCATTGTGTCATGCTTTTAGCCAGAGAGTCCTGCAGGAAAGGAGGAACAAACTAATCCTCCGAGGTTTACTTAAACCTGAAGGTTCTCCTCCTAAATCAGGGTCAGGAAAACCTCTTAAGCCACCGAAGGTTCAGGCTACAGTGTCCAAGCCTCCTCCGGTGGCTCCGGCTCCGTCGGAGCTGATATCGGCTCCGGCTGGAGTCGATACTTCTTCTACTCGAGTAGTGGGTTCGGTGCCGGCCGGCTCCGATACCCTGTCTACTGTGGCCTTGTCGGCTCCGGCTGGAGCCAACACTTTATCCAGCATCGGGCCAGAAATCCTCGGCTCCATCTGGAGTTCTAGGGACTTCGGCTCCGATGGCTTCGACCCGTAGAGATCTCGGTCCCCTCTATTATGAGTATCCATTCGGCTCCGGGATCTCCTCTTTGTCGGAGCGGAGCCATCGGAGCCGATCTTGAGATCTTCCAGGCTGTCTGACCACGACTTGGAGAGGGTGGTAAGCAGGCTGTTGAAGTCTCAGGCACTGGCCCAAATGCTCCATAGCCCGTCTCAACAGACTTCGGCTATAGCCCCAATTCTTGAACTTCCTCCTCCGACTCCACACCAGAGTTCGGAGCCGGAGCTTCTTGGGACAGCGACTGTTTCGATGCCGGAGCCGATACATCCTTCGGCTCCGTCGCCCTCGGCTCCGATCTCCTCCTTGAGACCTTCCTTGGAGGGATCCGGTCGTCGGGTTTCCACTGTCGGCTCCGAGTGGGCTAGTGGCATCGGACCCTTGTCCGACCCCGCTCTCCCTCTCGGGGCTTCGGCTTTGGTAAGCTCGGCGCCGACATCGACCTCCGAGCCTTCTCTCTCCTTGGAGCCGACCATTCCTGTTTCTTCGGAGCGGGTGTGTTCCGGTCTCCCGGGGAGAGGAGCCTTTGAGGTGATGAGGAGTGTCCTGGCCTCTGAGCCTGGTCAACGGTCTATCCCTCTAGCTCCTCCCTCATCAGTGCCTGCAGATGCCTCTTGCCAGCCTCTTGCTCTCAGGCCCAGAGATCCATCGCCCCAGGTTTCCCCACTGGGAATTTCCTCCTCTTCCGAGGTTTCTCCTGACCCTGCAGGGGAACCCCCTCGGAAGAGGACGTGTAAGAGGAAACACACAGACTCCCTGAGTCTACTACATCTGATACCGACTTAGATGAGTCGGAGGGTTCCCCACGGTCCCCCTCTGAGGATGTCTCCTTTTCAGACATCCTTGAGCTCCTCAGAGGGGGAATTGGCCCTCCATTGACCCCTCCGAGGATGAGTCGGTATACCTGGAGGCTTTTGGATCCCGACCCTCCACCTCCTGGGTGTCTCCGCTTTTCGACCCACTCATGCAGGTAGTGGCTCGAAAGGCGTGGGCGGCTCCAGATTCTGTGGAACCTGTCCCCAGGAGACCATCCAAGTTCATTACAGCCCCGTCGGATAAACAGTTCCTTTCCAAAGGTGTCTCTGTGGATGCTATGGTGGTAGCGGCCACTAAGAAGGAACTGGCGGATCCTTCAGTACCTGTCCATCCTCCTAATAAGGATTCTAGGACCATGGACAGGTATGGAAAGCGGATGTTTTCTTCAGCGACCTTTGCTATGCGTTCGCTGAATTACCTTTGTCACTTCACCAGGCTTCAACGAGATATTCTCAAAGAACTGGGTGAAGTAGTCCAGGATCCTTCTGCTGCTGGGGCTCAGGAAAAGATTGCCTCACAGCTTGCTATCCTGAATTCCATATCTAACTCCTCTATGCGGCTCATATCTTATGCAGCCGATGGAGCGAGCAGGGCCGCAGGCACAGGAGTTGCTCTTAGGCGCCAAGCCTGGATGCGGCCCTGTAATTTTGTGGTCCCCTTTAAGGCGTCCTTCACTAATACCCCTTTGACGGTTCGGCTTTGTTCGGGCCTCAAGTGAAGGATACCTTGACCAGGTGTGAGCAGGACGGTAAGACTCTTTCTGCCGTTGGAGTCCAGTTTTCCACTCCTTCTAGACCATATCCCAAGGGTCAGAAAGGGGAAGATGTGGTTCCGTAAAGCCCAAGGAGCTACACGGACACACGTGGTCAGTTTACCCCCAGAGGCAGAGGGGTAACAATAATAGACACCGCCCTAGAGGCAGGGGGGGGTCCTCAGAACCAGGGCAACAGGGAGTCTCTTCCTGAGAAGCCCTTTCAGCATCCCTGAGGTGTTGCCCGACTGTCCACCCTTGGAGGCAGTCGGGGCAAGGATTTCACTGTACCCAGTAGCCTGGCAATCCCTATCCCAAGAGAAGTGGGTACAGTCGATTATATCCGAGGGTTACATGATCCCCTTCGTAAGGTTTCCCGTACCTCTACAATCCCTTCCAGACATCTCACCCGGTCAAAGGGATTTGGCAAAACAGGAGGTTTCAAAACTCCTAGAAAAAAGAGCCGTCCAGACAGTGCCGGCAGACCAAGTAGGATCCGGCGTCTACTCAAGATTCTTTTTGGTCCCCAAAAGGATGGGAGAGTGGAGACCAATATTAGACCTCAGCAATCTGAACAGATTTGTCAAAAAGGCAAGATTCGGATGGTCACGCTTCAGTCCATTCTGCCCTTTCTGGGCAAGGACAACTGGATGTGCTCTATAGACCTTCAGGATGCGTACTATCACATAAAGATTCACAGGCGCTCCAGGAGGTTTCTCCGCTTTCAGCTAGGGACCAGTCATTACCAATTCAGAGCCCTGCCCTTTGGCCTCACTTCAGCCCCCAGAGTGTTTACCAAATGCATGGCAGTGGCCACAGCTCACCTGAGACGTCGAGGATTCCAGGTGTTTCCTTATTTGGACGACTGGCTCCTCTCCGCCACCACCAAGTGTCAGCTTCTTCAGTCCAGAGACTACACCCTACAGCTTTGCAAGAATCTGGGAATTTCAGTAAATTTCGTAAAATCTTCTCTGCTGCCTTGCCAATCTATCACCTTTATAGGCGCAGAGTTAAATACCGTCAAAATGTTAGCCAGACTAACAGATCAAAGAATTCTGGACATCCAAAAATTGGTTCGCTTCTGTTACAAAGCAAAAGATCAAAGCCAGGTTTGTCCTGAAAGTTCTAGGTCTAATGGCTGCGGCCATTGTTCTTCTACCACTGGCTCGCTTTCACATGCGTCTCCTACAGTGGATGCTTTTCACACAGTGGTCATATCACGATCTTCCGATGAGACACGAGATCTTAGTGACACAGTCTTGCAGGGCTCATCTGGGCTGGTGGATATCCTCCCTCTTCTTCATCAGGGCCGACCCTTTGTTCCCCCTCCTCCAGTTGCCACAGTCACCACGGATGCCTCCCTGATCGGGTGGGGGGGGCATTATCAGGGCAGGATGGTCCACGGGACGTGGCAACCCATAGAATACCATCTGCACATAAATGTCCTAGAGATGAGAGCAGTGCTTTTAACGTTGCAAGCCCTCGACGACTTTCTTCCCACGGGGACTATTGCAGTACAGACGGACAACATGTCCGTGGTCTGGTACATCAACAAACAGGGCGGAACCAGGTCCTATCCCTTATGTCGAGAAGCTCTCAGACTTTGGCAATGGGCGATCTCAGCGGTTTCTGATAGCAACGCACATCCCCGGCAGGTCCAACCTATTGGCGGACAGGCTAAGCAGATCTATTCTGATGCCTCACGAGTGGTCTCTCAATCAATCTGTAGTGGATCAGATTTTTCTGAAGTGGGGCACTCCTTGTTGCGATCTTTTCGCTACCCCTCAAAACAACAAGTGCCCAGACTATTTCACTCTATTTCCCCTTCCAGGCCAACCCCTGAGAGACTCTCTAACCCAGGATTGGCCGCGGGGACGACTTTATGCTTTTCCTCCTTTTCCATTGATTCCACAAGTCATTCAGAAAGCCACCGTTTTGAGAGCCAAATTGATCCTCATTGCTCCCATTTGGCCTCGACAGATTTGGTTTCCGTCTCTGCATCGTCACCTTCTGGTGCAGCCCTGGCATCTGGACCCAGTTCCGGATCTTTTGATCCACCAGTCGGGTCAGCAGCACCGGGCCGTTCATTCTCTCAACCTCACCGCTTGGTTGCTCCACTTCCTTCCCTAGCCAGGCTACCAATGATTTCTGACTCAGAGACATTTTAGTGTCTTCTTTGAAGTCGTCCACTAGGACTATATATGCTAGCAAGTGGCGACGGTTTTCGATTTGGGCAAACTCCAAAAATATTGATCCTTTTACTGCTCCCGTACATTCTGTTTTAGATTTCCTAGCGGAGGTTTTTCATTCGGGATCCTCGTCATCTACAGTCAAAGTACAACTGGCTGCCATTTCCAAGTATCATGTTGGCTTGCATGACAATAACATCATGTCTCATAGATTATGCAAGGCCTTTTTGAGAGGAGTTTTTCTCCTAAAACCACCTATAAAGCATCCTCCTCCGCAATGGGATCCAAACTTAATGTTAGCATCCTTGATACTACCTCCTTTCGAACCATCTGCTTCATGTTCTTTGAAGTTATTGACATGGAAAACTATATTTTTACTGGCTGTCACTTCTGCTAGAAGGGTTTCCGAGATTCAAGCTCTCTGTATTCGTTCACCTTATTTGGTTTTTCATAAGGACAGGGTATCGTTAAGAACTAACCCTTCCTTTCTCCCCAAGGTTGTATCTCAAACCAATATTAACCAATCTATAGAATTACCAGTCTTTTTCCCTAACTATTCTGACAGAGCTGAACAGAAATTGCATTTTTTGGATGTCCATCGTCAGCTCAGGTACTACTTGCATAGGACTAAGCAAATTAGAAAATCGGACCAATTGTTTGTCTCTTATGCAGAAAACAGGTTAGGTCTTCCAGTTTCTAAAGTGACCTTATCCAGATGGTTGACTTCCACCATTTCCTATGTGTACTCTCTCAGAGGCAAACCACTACCTTCTAAGCCAAAAGCACACTCGCCCAGGAGTCTATCCACTTCTGCAGCTTTTCAGGATAGACTTCCCATTGATACCATTTGTGCAGCAGCTACTTGGGCCACGCCTCATACCTTTGTTTCTCATTACAAGTTGGATTTGGCCTCCAGAGATAGGGCCAGTTTTGGTTCCACAGTTCTCAAGCGTCTGTTCCATTGAGCCACCCGGGATACAGGTGCTAGGGACGCGGTCCCATCCAGCAAGAATGAAGGCGAGATTGACAACTTAACATTTAGAAGTTATGTACCTACCATAACGTTCCATGTTAGTTGTCTTCTCGCGCCTTCTTTCTTTCGTCCCCTCCTTCCCCCTGGCCTGGACAGATCTTGAAGAGTTCCTATTAGTTTGTTTCCTCTGGATCTTTGTTATGAGGACTTCTTTTAGGAAACTTTGTTCCTATTTTGGTTAGGATAACCTTTAGCAGGGTAAGTTAGCTGCCAAACGAGATCTGAGGTAGTTCCACCTTGCATCATGGGATATAGGGTTGCCTCGAGCTGGTAAAAGGAGTTCTCGAGCTAAAGCAAGTGCCGAGTCGGAGCCGAGGATTGGCTCCGAACCCATCCAGCAAGAAAGAAGGCGAGAGAAGACAACTAACATGGAACGTTATGGTAGGTACATAACTTCTAATTACAATTATTACAGGGTGTAGTACCCAGAGACATTAGGGGGGTTAGAAGGACTAGCTACCGGTAAAATAAAGTAAGCTTTAACTAATTTATCCCCCAAATTCTGTCCTCTCTTGTAAGCCATATAGGGTATAGCCATATAATATTCAATATTCTTTTTCAATTACTTGCTTTCTCTTAAAACTTGTTACTAAATAAAGCTAATGAATGGCCTTATCCTTGTTATACCCTATGTAAGAATGAGGAAAAAAAAGCACATTCATTTTTCTTTTGTCACGCTCTTTTACCAGATCTTTTTTTTTTTTTTTTTTTTTTTTTTTAATACTTGCAGTGCCTTCATTTCTTAAATCTGAGCAAGGAGAGAGAGAGAGAGATGAGGGTAAAAAAAAAAGAGAACGACCACCTATTTACACTAGTATCACCATTACATTTAAAAACATGCAACAAAATTCATGTACCATTTAAATAGTACTGTTGAGAAAAATATTTTTCTCTCTCCTTCTGAATATTTTTCTGAACATGAATGACATGAAGTAGGGCATATGCTCGAGTCCTCTTCAAGTTTAACAAAGTACAAGAAAGTCCAGTGTTTCCAGCTTTTCTTGTTCTATTCCTGTTCATCTCCATCTCCCAAACCGTGTTTCTGCTTAATTTCCGGTGCATTCTCGATTCTTCTAGTCGACTTCTGTGCTTTTTCCCTCTCTCAAGTATTTTCTGTTGAAACACTGGAAAATGTTTCACTGGCACAGTCTCTGTGATCTTTATTATCAGAAGAACAAGAAGCAGAATCTCCTGTTTCACAGCTCATTTTTGTTGGACAAACATTTGTATTTCTTCCTTTGCATATACTTTGTCAAAAAATGATTTTGTTCCTCCAGGGACAATATGTTGAAGATAGCAGAGTTACAGCAGTTTGAATCTCACACCTGTTTCTTGACATTCCCTGAATAATGGAATAAATTTACTCTTCTGCCCGATATACGAGTAGTCATTCTCCACAAATACTCTGTTGTCTCCCATTTTAGTACGTTGTCCTTCTGCCATAGTTTTGTCAGAATCAACTCTTGCTGCTGCTAAGATTGCATCTTTACTATTGGTCTAGGTTTTCTCATAGCAAGGTTTGGAGCATACATATGATGTGCCCTTTCTGTTAACAATTCCTATTGTAGAGTAGCAGTCCATTTGCTTATTTGTGCTTTCATAAAATTAATATAGCCAGTTCCTTCCAGCTTCTCACGAACAGCAGAAAATCTCAGGTTTTCCCTAAATGCTGTGTCCTCTAATTCTGTTATTTTTTGAAACATCTCTTCTTATGCAGTCCCATTCAGCCAGCCTTTTCTTCATTTTGACCTCTGAGTTTTGCAGTTTTATCACATCTTTTGAGTATCTGTTTAAAGCTTCTTCCATTTTTCCAGCCTTTTGTTTGAATTGAAATACTTCATCAGTGTTCCATTTATTTTAGTCAGGTCTGTGTGCAGTTGCTCTGTAATATCCTCAGCGTTACAGGAAGGCACATCTGAAGCTTGCTCTTCTTTTTGCTGAACAGCTACAGTACTATTCCCAGTCAGTGTTTGTGTTTTTTTTTTTTTTTTGGCATTTTGTAGCTGTTTTTCCTTCAGGTCCTCCGTATTTCTTTTTTTCCTGGTATCCAGGCAGTGCACTTACTAGCCAGTTACTGAAATTTACACAGAAATCCAGGTCCACTGGCTTTCTCTGCCAAGTTTCTATTTTCACCCTGGAAGAGGTAGAATTAAGTTGTTACTGAACTTGCAGCCATCTTGGAAGTTTGTTCTGCTTAATCTTGATATGTTACATTCTATTTATACTAATATATTACCATTTTATTTTGGATCTTGTCTCTTATTTCTGCCGCTGGGCTTGGTCTACAAACCAGGTAAGCATTCCCGGTTATCCCTGTACATAAACAAAGTCTTTCTTTTGCCATCTTTCAGTTTCATTTAATGGACTGATGATATCACCATATCTTTGCTTGATGTTTTGCCTCTGTTTCTTGGGTACAAAAATGCTGTACCTGTCTCGGTCATGAAAATTATTACATATAAAAATGAAGTTAGGCAGAGTGACTGCGATCTCCAGTTCATCTCTTGTCTGTGGTGCCTTCCGTGCAAAGTTTGCACACCTATGTCTGTGAAGGTTTTTCCAAATACTTAGTTTCCTCAGATATCCTAAAGATGTTCTGAAGGTGAATTAACAAAACAGATCCCCCATAGATGTGTACACCACGCGAGTGAGTGGTGCCTTTCCTGCACTGGTGTAGCTGCCAGTCTGGGAGTGGTTTCTTTGCCTTGCAGCTGCTAAGCGGCATAAGTCTGTGCTCCTCTGCAATCCTTGAACTGGATTAAAATAATAGGAGAAAGAATAGTAAAATTTATTCTCTGTGATCTTTCATTTTTAAATCTGTTAGATGTAAAATTGTTAATGACTTTTCTTTCATAAATATGAAAATGTTATGTTGTGTAGTATTTTAATAACAGAATTGAATTTTTTATGCTTATTTTTTCTGCAATAGGTGCTAGACAGGATCTGTGAACCTGTTGTTACGAAGCCTAAAGTCGAGTTTCCTAAAGAACAAGATCAACCAGTAAATGGAAAAACAGTAACTAAAAATGGATCTCCAGAGAAGGAATCCAGCAATGTAGAAAATATGGAAATCCCTAAGGAAAATGGGGAATTGTCTGATGGCACAGTAAACATGGACTTAGATTAGACTGCAGTTATTTGTATAGCTAGTATTTTTTCAACACAAACTGTTGCACTTACTCAGAAAAGTGTTTTATAAATGCTGTCATGTTCTGGATTTTTATATTTATATGTCATGTATGAATATTTTGATAAAGAACTTTTGCTTTATGGCTGTTTGTAAGATATGAGGCATTTACTTAGTTAAGAATTCCTGTGGAATTGAGATGTATTCAAGAGCTACTGAAAAGAGCTTGTGAAATATAAGGAGTCTGAACTCTTGGCTGTGTTGTAAAAAGGAAAACAAATGCTATGCAGTATCTAAATATTTATTTACTTTGTATACATCTAAAACATGGTAAAATGAAAATGCTAGGACATTGGAGTTTGAAATTTCTTTCCATTGTTATTTGTTTTGTTGTACTTTAGCAACAGAGACAGCTTTTTGTTATGAATTTGTGCACTTGAGCACTGTTGAAAGAGGTAACAAAAACAATAAAACATTGGCAAATGTCAAAACAGTGGTTAATTTAATGACCCAAGCCTCCCTTTTATATGCACTTAACTTTAGAAATACATGGACAAGAGCCGGCAAAGAGAAATCTTTCTTATATACAGTGATTACACAATGGCAGCCCTTGATTTTTTTTAGGAACACAAGACACCCCTTGGCAAGCGATTACAGGTGTCTTTAGATGCCTAGCCATATGCCCTTTCACTTCATTAAAGACAGTAGATCATTTTATCCAAATATGCGTAAAATGATTATTAGTCATCACTTGACTGTTGGGTAAGTGATGGTTGTGAATATCTGACTAACAACACTATATTTAAAATGCTTTTTACTGTTTGGGTAAGACTTGATTGCCATTTTAAATCTTTGTTAAGAGGAAAGTTTTACATAAGTAATCACTTCTCTTGTCATTCTAGGTTGACACCACAGGCAGCATTTCTTTGTCTATTAATAGATCAATTTCACCACTATTAAGGAGGAATTAATTGATCAGAAGTGGTCAGGGGAATGGTATACTAAGTCAATATCTCAGTGCGGGCATTTACCAAAGTGTAACATCTTGAAAGCCATTGTTAATTGGGGGAGCTTTAGAAAGTTAAAGTATGGGTGACTGGTTTCACAGTAGTGAGATTGGGAAGGTATACCAAGTAGAAAGAATCTAGTCCTGCTAGAAAAGCTATCTCAAGTTTGTGTAGCAGTTCTTTGAAGGTTAGAGTAAGTACATGGGAACATACAGGAGGCTGTGCAGCAGGGAAGCATGCGCTATAGCTGCTGTTGCAGTCTGAAATCCTTGATGGTGTACAGAATGAAAAGTTTCTGATTTGTTTCTTAGTAATATATTTGATACTTTAATGATTAATCATGTCTAAGTTCAGCATGCAAGATGATATAAATACCCTTTGCAGATTTCACAGCTTGAACAGTTGCGCTTGAAGCAGGTAGAGAAGAAGCTTATTTATTCCCAAACAACTTTATTTTTTTGTTTTGAAAACATTTTAGGTGAAGAGCAGAGTCTGTCTGCCAGCCAGGCTGAAACAGTGTGTTAATACTTGCTGAAGTGCTGATTGCTTAGGAGGCATGGAAGAATCTGAACAAAGCTGCCACGTTATTGAAATGTAGTGGGTTAACCTGGCAGCATCAGTGCTTTAATATGCCATTTGCAAAGATAAATAGAACTGTCCAAGCACAGTGCTGTGCAGGACATTCCAGGGGCTGGCATATGGTAGAGATGGTGTTATCCCATCTGGCAGCCTAGGATCTACTTTTAAGTTAGCTTAACTTGTGGGTGGTATCGGCTGAGAATTTGAGTCTAGTTAGGAGTTAGTGTGTAATAGTATTAAATGTCTTTGACAAGAAGCATAGTGCAGATAACATTACCATGGTTAAATTGTATGTGTTGGAAAGCTATTGGTTTCTTGACCAAAACAAAATCGTGGTGTGCATTATTGTAAGCTGTGACTGTTGTATGCGAAGTCTGAGCGTGTAAACACTTTTCTAGAATCTTCCAAAGAGGACATAGAAGGATAATGAAAAAGTAGTTTCAGAGAGAGATTATTAATGTTGACTTCCTGAGTTTGGGAAAGTGGATATATTTATGTATGCAAAGATTAATCAGAACAGAGAATGATGTTGCAGCCATCTTTATTTGGTGATGGCAAAAGCTGGTTTAGATAGGAGGTGGACCGCAGCAGTAGTGTAGGACATTAACAAGTAATTGTGATGCAGTTGAGAAACACAGATTACACAGTAATCTTTCAGTATGTTTAAAGTTCATATGTTACTTCAGGATTGTGAGTTGTGGTAATATATCTTGAGACAATGATTCACATTCCTGGCTATTTGTATTGCTAATTGTGCTGTTTAATAAATTGACATACTGAATAATGTATATTACAGATGAAAAGTTTTGCTATTTCATAACATGGTATTACTAGGAGTGTTATTGCATTCTGGAGGAGTACTGCTTATACATTTGGTAAGTAGTATATTTTGCTTTGGAAGCATTGCTTTTGGTTCAAATTGATATCACAAGTGTTATGAACTAACCTGACATATGAAGGACTAAATGCAATAAAGAATGAAATAATAGTTTGATTTTTGGGTGATTGCATGTAAGTGTAGGGGCAGGAAAGCAAAGCATATATTTTAAATTGCTCTTTTAAAGAGCAAACGTAAATATAAGCTTTTTAACTTTAGCGGAGTCTGAAGCCCTGAGGACCATGTTGGAACTTAAGTGTCTGTGCAGTCATCTAGTTCATTCTTGAAGACACAGATTGATGGGATTAGTGTAATTAAGAGGGTGCATTTTCCATAGGCATTATTATTGGAGATGCAGTAAATGTAGGGTGAGACAACCAACACACGAGCCCCATGTCCAAAGAAATCAAACTGGATTTTCAGACTCCCTTCTAGACTGTGCTACCTGTCCAGAGACGTGTAAGCCAGATAAAACATTCTGCAGCCACTCTAAGCCATAATGATCTTCAGCAATCTTGAAAAGGAACTGAGGACTGGGGGAAAATGGATTCTTGCACACTGGACATTGTGCCTAAGTGCACTGAATTACCTTAGGCAAGCACTCTACTTTCAGTGTGATAACTTTGAATGAAATGTTGGTTATTGCTAAGTGTCCTGCCTGATGGACCCTTAAAGGAGAAATTCAGGCTTCAGCCTTGTTCAGCTGTCAGTAATCATGTGGTAAAGATTGTGTACACCCTCAGAGAGGGAACTGTGAGGAGAACAGAATCTTGTATAACTATGTAACAGGCTACACCTTACACCTCTCTAAAGACACCAAAGAAGTATCTATAGATACACCTTTTGAGAGGGGCCTTTGCTATTTAGGTTTGAATTTGACCAGCAGCTCCAGGGAGTATAAAGGAGAAGGGACAGTCATTCACCCACTGGATGATTCTCCTTAATATTACTTTTCTAGGATTCAACCTTGCGCCAGCTATGCCACAGGCCTAATGGCCTTGAGCGAGACATGACAGTCTAATGGAGGTCTGTTTCTGTTCGTGCAAGATGTCAAAGATGGTAAGAGAAGATGTGATGTTATATTTGCTCTATCTAGATTCAACCTGTGGGACTTCAGATCTGACTCGGATCCATCACCAGCACTCTACTTTCAGTGTGATAACTTTGAATGAAATGTTGGTTATTGCTAAGTGTCCTGCCTGATGGACCCTTAAAGGAGAAATTCAGGCTTCAGCCTTGTTCAGCTGTCAGTAATCATGTGGTAAAGAATGTGTACACCCTCAGAGAGGGAACTGTGAGGAGAACAGAATCTTGTATAACTATGTAACAGGCTACACCTTACACCTCTCTAAAGACACCAAAGAAGCATCTATAGATACACCTTTTGAGAGGGGCCTTTGCTATTTAGGTTTGAATTTGACCAGCAGCTCCAGGGAGTATAAAGGAGAAGGGACAGTCATTCACCCACTGGATGATTCTCCTTAATATTACTTTTCTAGGATTCATCCTTGCGCCAGCTATGCCACAGGCCTAATGGCCTTGAGCGAGACATGACAGTCTAATGGAGGTCTGTTTCTGTTCGTGCAAGATGTCAAAGATGGTAAGAGAAGATGTGATGTTATATTTGCTCTATCTAGATTCAACCTGTGGGACTTCAGATCTGACTCGGATCCATCACCAGCCAGTTCAAAAGTCTTTAACCTCCCTTATCCATAACTCCCCACTCCTTCATCAACTCCCCAGATCTAGTTTGCCATCGTTCATTTCTGCAGCTTGGTCTTTGGCTCCACTTGACTGATTCAGTTTCATTGAAGTTAGCATAGGATTGGTGAGATCCTTTCTTTACCTAATAGAAAAGTGTTACCATTTCTGTGATAGGTTTAGGTAGTTTTGAGGTAGTTTTTTAGGGTTAGGTAGTTTAGATAACTTCCCCTTGTTCCCCTTCCCACCATTTCTAGTTGTTGGGTGCTTTACTGCTATTCCTTTTCTTGTTTCTCACGTGTGTGTGTGTGTGTGTGTGTGTGTGTGTGTGTGTGTGTGTGTGTGTGTGTGTGTGTGTGTGTGTGTGTGTGTGTGTGTGTGTGTGTGTACGCACGTATGCATGTATGGTAGGACAATAGATGAGGGATTTAAAAAGTGCATTTCCTTTGAGCATAAATTGCATCCCAGGATGCACACCTTAAATGTGTACTCTCTGGGTCTGGAGCATTTGGACTCAGGTTGCCCCATCTTTGAAAGCTTTGGCTCGCACACTGTTAATGAGCGTAAAGCCATGCTTGTGTTGAAAGGGCTTTTGCCCTCTAGCTCTTCAGGTTCTGCATCCAAAGCTTCTCCCCCAGATCCCAAGACTGGGTCCGAGAAGCCTCAGCCACAAGGCTGTAGGCACACCAGAAGGGAGGAGAAAGGGATCTTTGGCCTCCACCTCTGGACTGTATCCTGTGGGCCCTCTGGGTCTGAAGATCCTTCATCTTTCACTGGCAACATCAGCACTGACATCATGTAGCTGATCGCCTTCAGCTAAAATGATGTATGTGATATTCCAGGCCCCTTCCTGGTCAAAGGAGCACTTTCAGGCAGGATAGCTTCCCCCTTTTCTCCTTGTACTCTTTCTCTTCAATCGCCAGAGTCTTCCCCATTTCTACCCCAGTTCAGAGCCTCTTTGGCTCAGGTCTGAAATGCAGGGTCCTCTTCCCATAGACCCTTGAAGCCATCCTCAGTGGCCTGTTCTGCCCAGTATTCAAAGTCGGTGGGCAGCATCAAACACGCTGATTTGGAGCAGCTGATGAGACCCGTTTTGCAGGCACAGATGCAATTGGATATTTTCCCCTCTGGTCCAATTCCAACACCAGGACCCTTAGCTCCATCATTCTAGTTTCTTCCCTTGACCTGTTTGGATCAGTAGTCTTTGGAGCCTGTCAGGCTTCCACCCACCAAATTGGATCCAACAGCCTTGGCAACCTTAGGCTCCATCCTGCTCTTTGGCAGCCCTGACCCCAACTTGTTTGGGGCTGTCGGCACCTGAGTAATGGAGTCAAAGCTGGAGTGTCTTGGTCAACTGTTCTTGCTTTGGGATCATTTCTTCCTCTTTGAGCTTCAGCTTTAAACAGCTGGGCTCCAATCTCAACTTTGGGTCTTGGCATGGCTCCTTCAAGTCTGGGATTGTCTTCGGTAATCTTGGGATGTTAAGTTGTCTATCTCGCCTTCATTCTTGCTGGATGGGTTCGGAGCCGACTTCGGCTCCGACTCAGCCACTCTAAAAGCTCGAGAGTTGGTTCCACTGGCTCGAGGCTCCCCTTATATCCCACAATGCTAGGCGTGAGTTACCTCAGATCTCGTTTGCCGCTACAGCGATCGAGGTGTGTTTTCTACCGGCTCCAGGTTAGTGAAAGTTAGACTAGTTTAAATTCTTTAAACTTAAGCTAGCTTAGTATATTTTTCTTTCCCCTTAGTGTAAGTGGATATTATCCCTTCTACCTTTTATCCAGCCCCCTTTTTTTCCAAAGAACTTATAGTTCTTTCCCTAAGGCCTTCGGGCCCTTCCTTCCCTATCCTTAGGGTGTGTATGTGTTTGATTAGGGAGTTTTAACTTAACTTACCTTTAGTTTAAATAATTCCCTTCAGTGTAATCTGTGTGTGTGTGTTTTCTGTGTGTGATTACACTTCGGTTCCTTGAGTATGTCCAAGGATACAAAGGTCTCAGGCTTCAAGAAGTGTGACTCGTGCTGTCAGAAAATGTCTGACAGACGGTCACACTTCTTGTGTGTATTGCCTGGGACCTTTACACCTGCAGGACTCTTGTGCTGTATGCCATGGCTTCAGCCCTAGAGTCCTGCAGGAGAGAAAAAACAAACTCATTTTGAGGGGTTTGATTAAGCCTGAAGGTTCCCTTTCTGTATCATCGGGGAAACCTAAGGCTTCCAAGACCTCGGCTCCAGCTTCAGAGTCGAGGCCTAAGGCTTTGAAGCCTACTGCTTCATCGGCTCCGGCTGGAGCCGATGAGTCTTTGACTGCAGTTTCTGTGGTTTCCTCGGCTCCGGCCGGAGCCGAGGCATTAGAGATTCCTGGGTCGGCTCCGATCAGACCATCGGAGCCGACATCTAGAAAGAGATCGAGGTCACCGTCCCTTGGCTCCGTTCATTCGGCTCCAGCGTCTCCCCTGCTGTCTGAACGGAGCCACAGATCTCACTCCTCCAGGTCATCGAGGCTCTCAGATCACGATCTCCAGAGGGTAGTGAGTAGACTTTTGAAGTCCAAGGCACTGGCCCAAATGCTCCAGAGTCCGACTCATCAGTCGATGCCTCAACTTGTTCCAATAAATATTCCTCCTCCGACTCCTTTGAGCTCGGGCAGGCGTCTCGGGACCGAGACTGTGATAGCGTCGGAGCCGATACAATTGTCTTCGGCTCCGTCGTCGGCTCCGATTTCTTCTTTTGAAGAATCTCGGCGCCGGGCTTCCCTCGTCGGCTCCGAGGGGGTGAGTGGCATCGGACCCTTGTCTGACCCCCCTCTCCCTCTCGGTGCTTCGGCACTGGTAAGTTCGGCTCCGACATCGGCCTCGGAGCCATCTCTGTCGGCGCCGAGGGAGGTTCTCAGCTTCTCGGAGCGGGGACCTCTGGCTCTGCCTGACAGGGGTGCGTTCGGGGTCATGCGGAGTGTGTTGGAACCTAGTTCGACTCCACAGTCGGCTCCGTCCGCCCCTCCCTCTTCGGTGCCTTTGGTTATGTCGACTCACTCTCTCATCCCAGACCGCAGAGAGCCAGCTCCTGAAGAATCCCCTGTGGGGATCTCATCCTCTTCCGAGGCCTCCCCTGAATTGGCAGGGGAGCCCCCTAGGAAGAGAAAGTGTAAGAGGAAGCACATAGACTCACCTGAGTCTGTCACCTCTGACACAGATTTAGAGGATTCGAGGGTTCCCCGTTCCCCTTCTGAAGATGTCTCTTTCGCAGACATTCTAGAGATCCTGAAACAGAGGGGAAATTGGCCAGCCCTTAACCCTTCGGAGGATGAATCTGTGTATGTTGAGGCGTTTGGCTCTCGCCCTTCCACCTCCTGGGTGTCCCCCTTTGATCCCCTCATGCAGGTGGTTGCAAAGAAGGCCTGGGCGGCTCCTGATTCAGTGGAGCCTACCCCAGGAGACCTTCCAAATTTATAACAGCACCAACTGACAAGCAATTTCTCACAAAAGGTGTTTCTGTGGATGCTATGGTGGCAGCTGCTGCCACCAAGAAGGAACTAGCTGCTCCTTCAGTGCCTGTTCATCCCCCTAACAAAGAATCTAGGTCTATGGACAGGTACGGGAAGCGGATGTTCTCGTCAGCGACCTTTGCTATGCGTTCGCTGAACTACCTATGCCATTTTACTCGTCTTCAAAGAGACTTGATCAAAGAAGCGAGTGACATGTTGAAGGATCCTACGGCTGCGGGTTTTCAAGACAAGATGAACACTCAGCTGGCTACCCTGAACTCCATAGCTAACTTCTCCATGCGCCTTCTTTCTTATGCGGCTGATGGAGCGAGCAGAGCCGCAGGGACAGGTGTGGCCTTACGCAGGCATGCCTGGATGCGGCTATGCAACTTTGCGGACCCCTTTAAAACGTCATTCACTAATTCCCCGTTTGATGGATCATCTCTTTTTGGTCCTCAAGTGAAAGAAACCTTGACTAGGTGCAAGACGGATGGCAAGACTCTTTCTGCCGTCTGAGTCCGTTTTTCTACTCCTTCTAGGCCTTACCCCAAAGGCCAGAAAAGTGGAAAAATGTGGTTCGTCAAACAATCTCAAGGGACTTCGCCTGACGCACAGAGTCGGTTCCCCGCCAGAGGCAGAGGGGGGAACAACAATGGTAGGCCGCCCTAGAGGCAGGGGGTCCGCAGAACCAGGGCAATCGAGAAACCTTTTCTGATAAGCCCTTTCAGCATCCCTGAGATGTTGCCCGACTGCCCACCTTCGGAGGCAGTCGGGGGAAGATTGTCACTGTACCCAGAAGCCTGGCTATCCCTGCCTCAAAACAAAAGGGTACAGTCCATCATTTCGAAGGCTATTCCATTCCCTTTTCGCATTCCAAACCAATCAAAAATCCCTTCCAGATGTTCCACCGCTCAAAGGGATCTTGCAGCTTTGGAAATTTCAAAGCTGCTTGCAAAAAGAGCAATTCAGCCAGTTCCAGCAGACCAGCAAGGATCCGGAATCTACTCCAGGTTCTGTTTAGTTCCAAAGAAAACAGGGGACTGGAGACCAATTTTGGATCTCAGTATCTTGAACAAGTCAGTCAAGAAAACAAGATTTCGGATGGTCACGCTGCAGTCCATCCTTCCCCTATTGGGAAAGGGAAACTGGATGTGCTCTATAGACCTTCAGGATGCGTACTATCACATAAAAATGAACAGACGCTCCAGAAGATTCCACCGCTTCAGGCTGGGAACCAGTCATTTTCAATTCAGGGCCCTGCCCTTTGGTCTCACCACTGCCCCCCCCCGGGTGTTCACCAAATGCATGGCAGTGGTAGCTTCTCACCTGAGACGACAAGGATTCCAGGTGTTTCCATATTTGGACGACTGGCTCCTCACAGCTCCCACCAAGCATCTTCTTCTAATGGCCAGGGACTACATCTTTTGCATTTGTCAAAATTTAGGCATTTCAATAAATTGCGAAAAGTCTGTTTTGTCGCCTTGTCGTACTATTACCTTCATAGGCACAAATCTAGACACAGTCAACATGTCTGCGAGACTAACAGATCAGAGAATAACAGACATACACAAACTGGTCTCGCTCCTCTTCAGCAGCAACAGAGTCAAAGCCAGGTTAGTTCTGAAAGTGTTGGGGATTAAAGTGGCTGCCATACCTCTGCTTCCATTAGCCAGATTCCACATGAGAATCCTTCAATGGATGCTCTTCACGCAATGGTCATACCAGCAACTTCCAATGTCCCACACCATTATGATTACGCAGACATGCAGAAATCATCTTCTGTGGTGGATGTCTTCCCCTCAGCTCTTATTGGGAAGACCCTTTGTTCCTTCCCCTCCGGTTGCTACTCTGACAACGGACGCCTCCCTGATCGGGTGGGGGGGCATTATCAGGGCAGAACTGTCCAGGGCACATGGCAACCAGATGAATGCCACTTGCACATAAATGTTCTAGAGATGAGAGCAGTGCTTTTAGCGTTGCAAGCCCTTCAAGACTCTCTTCCCTTGGGAACGATAGCAATCCAGACAGACAATATGTCTGTAGTGTGGTATATCAACAAACAAGGCGGAACCAGGTCCTACCCCCTGTGTCGAGAAGCACTCAGACTGTGGCAATGGGCGATTTCTTCTCAGCGGTTTCTGATAGCAACACATCCCGGGAAGTCCAATCAAATCGGACAAGTTGAGCAGAGCTATCCTCATGCCTCACGAGTGGTCTCTGAAAGACTCTGTTGTGAGAGAAATTTTTCTGAAGTGGGGTCAGCCTTGCTGCGACCTTTTTGCTACTCCCCAAAACAGCAAGTGCAGAGATTATTTCACCCTATTCCCGTTACCAGGCCAGCCCAGCAGAGACGCTCTAGTCCAAGTTTGGCCCCAGGGACTTCTGTATGCATTTCCTCCCTTCCCACTAATCTCTCAAGTGATACAGAAAGCTATCGCTCAGAAGGCTTCGTTGATCCTCATTGCTCCTTACTGGCCTCGAAAGGTTTGGTTCCCCTTTCTACATCATTTTCTGTTGGAGCGACCTTGGCATCTGGACCTAGTTCCAGATCTTTTGATCCATCAGTCGGGTCAGTTTCATCGCTCCCTTCCCTCTCTGAACCTCACTGCTTGGTTCCTCCAATTCCAACCTTAGCCAGGCTTCCTCAAATATCTCACTCTGTTCGAGATATTTTGATAGCTTCCCATAAATCTTCCACTCGAAAGATTTATTTGAGTAAGTGGAAGCGTTTAAGCCTATTGGGCTCAAGGAAGGGACATAGATCCTTTCACTGCTTCCATCCAAATGGTCCTTGATTTTCTAGCTGAACTCTTCCATGCAGGTTCATCTCCTTCTACTCTTAAAGTTCAATTGGCAGCTATTTCTAACTTTCATGTGGGCATTTCAGAGTCTGCCATAATGTCCCACAAGCTTTGCAAAGCCTTTTGAAGGGAGTTTTTCTCTCAGACCTCCTTTAAGAAATCCTCCTCCTCCTTGGGACCTAAATTTAATTCTTAGTTCTTTGATTCTACCCCCTTCCGAACATGCAGCCTCCTGTTCTTTAAAATTGCTATCATGGAAGACACTCTTTCTGGTAGCTATTACTTCAGCTAGAAGAGTTTCAGAACTTCATGCACTCAGCTGTCGACCTCCTTATCTGTTGTTCCATAAGGACAGGGTATCTTCTGAACCAACCGTCTTTTTACCTAAGATAGCCTCGGCTAACCTAAATCAAACCATTGGCCTCCTGTGTTTTCCAGAATATTCTAACAGGTCTGAACAAAATTGCATTGGCTAGATGTTCATCGTCAGTTAAGGTACTATTTGGATAGAACCAAACAATTCAGAAAATCTGACCAGCTGTTTGTCTCTTATGCAGAAGGCAGAAAGGGACTTTCAGTTTCAAAGGTATCATTATCTAGATGGCTAACATCTCTGATTTCCCTTGTTTATGAAATTAGACACCAAAAGCTGCCTAACAAACCTAAAGCCCATTCTACCAGAGCTTTGGCTACTTCTATAGCCTTCCAAGACAGACTGCCTATTGACACCATTTGTGCAGCGGCTACTTGGGCTACTCCTCACACTTTCATTTCTCATTATAAGTTGGATTTAGCTTCTAGGCATAGAGCTAACTTTGGTTCCACTGTTCTCAAGAGTCTGTTCCGTTAAGCCACCCGGGACAAGGTGCTAGGGACGCGGTCCCATCCAGCAAGAATAAAGGCGAGATAGACAACTTAACATATAGAAGTTATGTTCTTACCATAATGTTCCATGTTAGTTGTCTTCTTCTCGCCTTCTTCTTGCGTCCCACCCTCCTTCCCCTGGCCTGGACAGACCTAGAGGAGTTTTGATTGTGACCTCTCTTTCTACCACCTCTTTACCTTAGGTATATGCTGCTGTGCATATTTTCCTGGATCAGGATGTAGGTCACCCTTCTCTTTTCCCTAGTTTATAGAGGTGGACTTTGTTTATAGTTATTCTGTTACTATTATAAGCTGGGCCTAGCTTACAAACGAGATCTGAGGTAACTCACGCCTAGCATTGTGGGATATAAGGGGAGCCTCGAGCCGGTGGAACCAACTCTCGAGCTTTTAGAGTGGCCGAGTCGGAGCCGAGGTCTGCTCCGAACCCATCCAGCAAGAAGAAGGCGAGAAGAAGACAACTAACATGGAACGTTATGGTAAGAACATAACTTCTATTTCCAGGACTCTCGTACCTCAGAGGACGCCTCCATCTCAGCCTTTGACATTGTTCATAGTTTCAGCCAGTTTTACCCAAATTTTACCCAATTTTCTATCCCCTAGGGGAATGATAACAAGGGTCAGCAAGCAGGGCTTTGACAATTTTTACAGTCTGCTTCTGTTCATAAGGATATGGTTGCCACCCCAGGAATGAATTTGCGATTTCCCATCCATTGGTCCAGATTGCATTCAAAGATGGTCAGGGAAGGGCTCTGCTTCACTTGTATAGGAAGCCAGAGGAGGGGCAATCTCTGGGACACATGTCTATCTCTCCAGCATGATCTATTCACATAAGAGGTTAGGTTTAGATTTTTGCAGTGGATAACCCTCGTGCAGTTGGTTTTGCAGATTTGCAATACCTCTGTTGTTGAGAGGAAGTTCTCTTCTCGAGAAAAGGGTCGGACGTTTCCAGCCGGCATCCCTTCCTGGTTTTCATCTGTTCCTCTGGCCAGTCATTGGTGTGCTCTGGGACAGCCTATGTCAACCAGCTTCCCCTGGTGGGACTGCCTGACTCTTACCCTTCCTCTCCAGCTTCATCAGACTGGGAGGTTTTGGGGAAGACAGTGTGCAAGAGGAAGGACTTGGACTTCCCTGAGGAGAATCTCATCGAGGATACTGACCTCGAGTCCCAGCTCAGTGATGTGTCCTTTGGGGATTTGTTGGATCTGCTTCTGCAGTGCAGGTACTGGACCAACGAAGCCCCCTCTCTAGAGGAGTATTTTTTTTCTGGAGGCCTTTGATGTAGGCTCATCCACATCTTGGGTGGTTCCCCATTCAGATGCCCTTATAAACCTGGTGTCTCGGAGGATGTGGAAGCAACCCAACACTTTAGAACCTATTCCTAGGAAGATGGACAGAGTCCCCCCCAAGACAGGCTTCATTGGAGTAAGGGCCTGGCCATCAGTGTCAGTGTGCTGGCAGCAGCCACCAACAAGGAGATTTTTGAGAAGTGCTCATGGGTTGGTACTAGGCTAGCTGCCCTAGGGCCTATGCAAGCTTAGCCATAACAATTCCCTGGATATTTCTTCCCATAATATTTACTTTTCTGGACCCCTGTCTAGGAGGGAGACTGACATGATCCCCGGGGTGAATTTCATATCTTCAAGTAACCACGAACTATGCAAACCAGTAAACCATGTAAAAAAGGCTCTTCTGAGGTTGCTGGAATAAATTTTATTCACCACACACCAAATAATCCAATAGAAAGGACGAATAAATTACAAAGTTCTAAAACATAAAAGTACTTAGCGCTTTCACCCTGAATCACTTCTGGGCATCTTCAGAGTACTAATGCATTATACAACCTACTACCAATATAAAGATGTCGTCACTAATTACACAACGCCTATAAATTAATTAATTAAGAATTAATCATAGTTTTAAAGACATATGTATAAATATGCATTTAGACTATTGTTAGCTTGGCACAATGTTTAAATTGTAAAAAAGCACATTTTTAAAATCAATAATTTCATAGTTATCTTAGTATAATTAAAAATTAAAAAGAATTAATATTACAGTGAAAAAACTTCATACAAAATTCATAAAAAATTATTAGTATTGTACTCTTGTTTAAAATAATTTAAACACAAATAAATGTTATGAATAAGCAGAAAATAAATATATATTTATAAAATATCATATAAATTCTATTATATTTCTCTTAATATTGCAACCACCTAGATTTAAAGACTCAGAAAGAAGATAGTAGTAGTAATAAAACAGTGATTAAATATAGTAGGATCTTTGTTTTAAAATACTGGAAATAGAAATGTGTCCATTAATGCCAGGTATGCAGCTTGCATTAAGTCTTAGCTGCCATAGACATTCCTTGGCTTCTAACAAGTTATCATAGTCCCCTCCTTTTTCCCAACAATTGGGGATTCTATCAATAACAAAAAATATAAAACGCTTAAAATTCTCACATTTAGTACTATGTACATGTAGAGCATTTACCATCTTTTTATTCTTGATATCCCTGTTATGTTCCAAAATGTGTTCCCTTAATTTCCTAGTCGTTTTTCCAACATAATATGTTGGACAGGAAACACATGTGGCTAAATATACCACCTTCTTGGTATTGCAGTTACAATGTCCTGGACATTTAATAGATTTGCCATAACCTTGTACCATAGTGTAGGGTCCATCATTTATAAATTTACACACTTTGCAAAAACCACATCTACTCATTTTTGACATAGTATATGCATGGCCTTTGTTATTATTTTCCATGCTTTCTTTAAGATTGGTACCCCTACTATATGTAACCTTTGGGAAATATCCAAATATTTCACTGTATTCGATCTTATTAGAAAAAACACTTGTCCAAGTATCGTTTAAAACTTGAATAATAGTAGTATCAGAGTGTTCGTTAAATGGTAAAATAAAGGCATCTCTTTTAGTATTATCAGTACTATTGGTCACCTTGGACATATTATTTAGTCCAAATTTCAAAATAGGTTTATAAAAAGTATTCCTTTTCATCATATCTTCCTTCTTTATTTGATTTATGAGACTTAGTGGATAGCTTCTATCTAAAAACATGTTGCTAATAGTCTCCATTTCACAAATAAAATTCCTGTCCTCACTAATAATACATGACAGTCTAACCATCTGACCTTTTACAAGGTTCTTTTTTTGAAAATATGGATGACAGCTGTCATAATGAAGAAAGGAATTAGAATATGTAGGTTTACGGAAAATGTTAGATTAAACTTTGATGATTTTTAAAATACATATATATATCTAGATATTCACATTTTTCTTCATGTATTTTGGTTGTGAATTTAAGGAAGGTCGACGTAGTACCTATGTAGCTTATAAATTCATTTAGTTCATCCCTATTGCCTCTCCAAAAGACTAATATATCATCCAGGTATCTAACATAAAATGATATTTTTGTCCAGAACCTGGATGAAAAAATACATTCAGTTTCCCATTGTGCTAATACCAAATTAGCATAAATGGGGGCACATCTGGCCCCCATTGCTACCCCTGTGCATTGTCTATAGTATTCACCTTCCATGTAAATAAAATTGTTAAATAAAACCATTTCCATCATCTCAACCAGTAACCTACTTTTAACAGTGTGTAGTCCACTGTGACTGTCTAAAATAGTTTGAAACCTATCCAAACCCAACCTATGTGGTATGACAGAAAATAAGTTTATCACATCAATGGTAATCATAACAGTGTCATCAATGTTGTTCACATTATTATAAATCCTTAGTTTGTCTAAGCAATGCCAAGAGTCCTTAATAATATGTGGGAATAAATTAAGAATATCCTTACAATAATAATCAATGTATCTAGCCATGGCTTCTAGTTTAGAACCCTTGGCAGAAACAATAGGCCTAAAGGGAGGGTTTGAAATACTTTTATGTGTTTTTGGAATACCAAAAATTGACGGAGTTATAGGGTGTTCAACCATAAGATATTCGTATTCAGATTTATCAATAATACCTTCTATCTGATAGTCATAGAGTAACCAGTCTATCTTTGTATATGCCCTATTTATCTCAAATTTTGATACTTTTTCATATATTTCATCATCTTCTAGCATATTGGTCATTCTATTGATATAGTCTGTTTTTGTCATAACTACCACCCCTCCACCTTTGTCGGGCTTCATAACTCTATATTTGTCCTTGGTAGTTAATTCTTTTAAACAAAATCTCTCTGTGTTGGTGAGATTATCATCTCGATTAGTAGGTGTTTTAACAATTCTGCGTACTTGACCTTCCTTAAATTCACAACCAAAATACATGAAGAAAAATGTGAATATCTAGATATATATATTTTAAAAATCATCAAGTTGAATCTAACATTTTCTGTAAACCTACATATTCTAATTCCTTTGTTCATTATGAAAGCTGTCATCCATATTTTCAAAAAAAGAACCTTGTAAAAGGTCAGATGGTTAGACTGTCACGTATTATTATTAGTGAGGACAGGAATTTTATTTGTGAAATGGAGACTATTAGCAACATGTTTTTAGATGGAAGCTACCCACTAAGTCTCATAAATCAAATAAAGAAGGAAGTTATGATGAAAAGGAATACTTTTTATAAATCTATTTTGAAATTTGGACTAAATATGTCCAAGGTGACCAATAGTACTGATAATACTAAAAGAGATGCCTTTATTTTACCATTTAATGAACACTCTGATACTGTTATTCAAGTTGTAAATGATACTTGGACAAGTGTTTTTTCTAATAAGATCGAATACAGTGAAATACTTGGATATTTCCCAAAGGTTACATATAGTAGGGGTACCAATCTTAAAGAAAGCCTGGAAAATAATAACAAAGGTCGTGCATATACTATGTCAAAAATGAGTAGATGTGGTTTTTGCAAAGTGTGTAAATTTATAAATGATGGACCCTACACTACGGTACAAGGTTATGGCAAATCTATTAAATGTCCAGGACATTGTAACTGCAATACCAAGAAGGTGGTATATTTAGCCACATGCATTTCCTGTCCAGCATATTATGTTGGAAAAACGACTAGGAAATTAAGGGAATGCATTTTGGAACATAACAGGGATATCAAGAATAAAAAGATGGTAAATGCTCTATATGTACATAGTACTAAATGTGAGAATTTTAAGCGTTTTATATTTTTTGTTATTGATAGAATCCCCAATTGTTGGGAAAAAGGAGGGGACTATGATAACTTGTTAGAAGCCAAGGAATGTCTATGGCAGCTAAGACTTAATGCAAGCTGCATACCTGGCATTAATGGACACATTTCTATTTCCAGTATTTTAAAACAAAGATCCTACTGTATTTAATCACTGTTTTATTACTACTAATATCTTCTTTCTGAGTCTTTAAATCTAGGTGGTTGCAATATTAAGAGAAATATAATAGAATTTATAGGATATTTTATAAATATATATTTATTTTTCTGCTTATTCATAACATTTATTTGTGTTTAAATTATTTTAAACAAGAGTACAATACTAATAATTTTTTATGAATTTTGTATGAAGTTTTTTCACTGTAATATTAATTCTTTTTAATTTTTAATTATACTAAGATAACTATGAAGTTATTGATTTTAAAAATGTGCTTTTTTACAATTTAAACATTGTGCCAAGCTAATAGTCTAAATGCATATTTATACATGTCTTTAAAACTATGATTAATTCTTAATTAATTTATAGGCGTTGTGTAATTAGTGACAACATCTTTATATTGGTAGTAGGTTGTATAATGCATTAGTACTCTGAAGATGCCCAGAAGTGATTCAGGGTGAAAGCGCTAAGTACTTTTATGTTTTAGAACTTTGTAATTTATTCATCCTTTCTATTGGATTATTTGGTGTGTGGTGAATAAAATTTATTCCAGCGACCTCAGAAGAGCCTTTTTTACATGGTTTACTGAATTTCATATCTCCCATCCAATCATCAAGGTTCCTTTTGAAGAAGGTCAATGAGGTGCTCTGCTTGACATGCATGGGCAGTCTATTCCAGAGTATGGGGAGTCTCTGGGTCAGGAACCTATCCCTCCAGCATATTTTGTTCATTGTGATGACAAGTATTAGATCTCTGGAGCGTGTGGCTCTGAGGGATTGGGATTTCTTTAAGTTGAGCGTGTCCAACAGCTCAGGGTTTGACATGGCCTTGTATGTTAAGCAGAGATCGCCTCTGAGTAGACTATATGCCACAGAGTATAGCTGGAGTTTTTTTAGATGGTCAGCATATGGCATCCGCTTTAGGCCTGTGATTCTTTTAGTGAGGTATTTCTGTGGCCTTTCCAGCTGTTACAGATGTCTTGTGAGGTACATACCAAACTGGGCATTATACTATATAATGGGTCTAATGAGGGATAAGTACAATGGGACAATGACCTCCTTTTTTCTGGATGAAAAGCCCTTAGTGATGAGGTGTGCCACATACAAGGATTTCCTGACTGTTGTGGTGGTGTGCTTATCGAAAGTGAGACCACTGTCCACCTGTGTCCCTAAATCTCTCATCACACTTTTGATGTTGAGTGTCCTGCCACCTATGTGGTAATTCATGGGTACGTTTTTTTTCCAAAGGGGATAACTATACATTTCTTGGCATTAAGCTTGAGCCCATGGCTCTGGCACCAGGCATCTGTTTCTGTAAGGCCCTTTTGTAGAATATCCACATCATTTGGTGATTCAATAATGGCTCCCAGTTTGCAGTCATCTGTGAACTTTGTTAGCCAGAGTCCCTTAGTGTTGGCCTGCACTTCAGAGAAGTAGATGCCAAACAAGAGTGGTCCCAGGACTGAACCCTGAGGTACTTCTCCTGTCCTTTTTCTGGAGCTTGATTTGGAGTCTTTTACAGTGTGGGTTCTGTCAGTAAGCCAGTTGGCAACCCATTGAGTGACGTAGGGATTTATGCCCAGCTTAGTAAGTTTATCTATGATTCCAGAGTGAGGATGGTGTTGAAGGCCTTGTCGAGGTCAAGATAGGTTGTGTGGACTGCCTTACCCTTGTCCACAGCTCTGGAGACCGATTCAAAAAAGTCAGTCAGATTCAGGAGACAAGATCGGCTCTTCACAAACCCAAACTGGGTGGGGTCCAGTGTTTGAAGGTTGCCAATGTCTTTGTTTATAAGTTCCATGATAATGCGTTCCATGTCCTTGCAGATCAGGCTTGTCAGATTGATGGGACAGTAGTTCCCTGGATCCAAGGCGGATCCTCCCTTGTGGAGTGGGATAACTAGCTGTGCGCCACTCAGTGGGCATGAAGCCTGAGGTGAGGCTATGATTAAACATGACACTTAGGTGAGGTGCCAGTTCATTTTGTAGTTCATGTAGTACACAGCCAGGGATATCATTTGGTCCCATGGATGCTGTATTCTTAGCTTTGGAGAGTGCAGTTTCTACCTGTGTGGCCGTGATTATCGGAATTTGGCAATCTTTTGGTATTGAGATGGGCCCTTTAGGGGCTGAGAGGGGGGGATGAAGTTGGCACTAAATTGATCTGCCAGGATATTGGCAATATCCTTGGGATCAGTATATTTAATGCCATTCTGTTGTAGCTCAGAGCAGATCTGAGCATTGCCATTTAGATTCTTGACATAACTATAGAATGACTTGGGGTTGTCTTTGGAATCTTTGGCAATTTTATTTTCATAACTAACTTTTGAGGATTTTATGAGGGATCTCAGCTTCTTACTGAGGCTGGTGAGGGAGTTTTTTTGCATCCTGGGATTTTCCTCTTTTCTGCAGCAGTTTCTTCCTTCTGTTGTATAGTTTGTTTATAGCAGGGGATCACCAGATTGGCTTCCTTTTTTTGGAGAACATCTTGGTTCTATTTGGGATGGTACGATTCATGCACGAGTGGATGTGCTCGTACAGTGCCTTAGTGTAGGATTCTGCAGTCGAACTTCCAGATCCCATCTGCGTGGGTGTTGTTTGTCACTTCTGACTTCAGTAGCATGAAGTTGGCTTTGGAGAAGTTTTTTAAGGATGTTTCCTTACTGGGGGGTGGGATGTGGATGTCAAGGGTGATTTGCTTATGGTCAGACCTGACCAATGAGGGGGTGATCACTGGTGTAGAGCATCTATCTCCCATGTTGGTAATGACCAGGTCTAGGATATTGAAGCCCCTGGTGGGACAATGGATTTAGTTGATCCAGGGTGTTGGAATTTATGAATTCCAAGAACTGTTGGGAAAAGGAGTAGGTACCAAGTAGTTTTCCCAATTAATGGCAGGGTGGTTGAAATCACCCAGTATTAGGGTGTTTGGTTGTATCTTAATATTTTCCAGTATGTTTAGAAAGGTGTAGTGAGAATCTTGGGGCATGGTGGGGATCTGTAGCAAGCTACAATTTGGATTGCAGTCTTACCTAGTGTTGCACCTGGAGAATTTCAGATGCATTGTGTTGGGCATCTAGCCTGGAGGTGTGACTATCCTTGGTGAATATGGACACTCCTCCACCTTTAGTGTTTTGGTCTTGGTTTTGTGGCTGGAAAGTGTGGTAGGAATTGTAGCCTGGTATTGCAGGGGTGCTCTCTGGAGCCTTGAACCAGGTCTCAGTTACTGCACAGATATCGATGTTCTCCATTTTTAGGAGTGCCTCAAGAGAATGCATTTTGAGGTTTAGACTTCTAGCATTGAGTAGCATTACCTTCAGATTTTGCATGCTTGTATCTGTTATGGTGGTGGTTTTATCCTTTGAACTTTGCCTAAAAAAGGCACAGTGGGGTGGCAAGAGCTTTAGCCAGTAACCTGAATCCCAGGGGTGACAGGTGCAGTCCATCTCTGGCAAAACATTGTGGTTTGTCGATCATGTCTTCCCAGGCAGACAAATACTGGATCCCCTTTAAATGACACCAGAAGCTTGGCCAATTGTTGAAGTCAGTCATTTTGTTTTTATACTGTGGTATCATTCTGGGTGAAAGCAGGATGCTACTTAGGGCTAGGGTCATACCTGCCTGGGTCACATGATCTAAGAGCTATTCCATGCCTCTTTTCATGTAGTCCAGGGAGGTACGTCTCAAGTCATTCACTCCAGCATGGACAATGACAGAGTCGTATTTGTACCTGTTGTGGAGTGACTTGAGTGCATGCGTTATGTGGCGGATCCTGGCACCCGACAGGCAGCTGACTGTAATTTTCTCCTTGGTCAGCCTGGAGAGTGGGACATCAGTGTGCCTGACTATAGAGTCACCTACGACTAAAGTGTTGGGTACATTGTTTTGCCTTAGGGGCTGTTGTTGGGTGGCACACTGGTGTTGTGAGCTATGTGTCACTTTGGTTGTGACTGGTGTTTGTTTACATTTCGGCTTCGGAGGTCCTTGTTGCTTAGGCAGGTTAATGTAAAGGGTCTACGCATATGTGGGTTTAGTGTTGCTATGTGTGGGTGTTGATGGTGTGGGTTTTGAAGGGCTATGAGTTGCTTGAGGTGTAATGCAGATGTTAACCTTCTCCTCTTGACTGTCTAGCACAATCTTGGCAGGAGAAAGCTTTGCTTCCAGTTTGGCTATGTAAGTGCATCTCTCTCAGGTTGTAGTGTTGGGTGGTGGGAGGAGAGGATTGTCTGTGTACATGAGGCAGTTGCCACATTGCACCATTATGCCCAGATTCACCAGGTGGACAGGATAAATCACCAGAAGCTGACCCTTGGACATGCCTGTTTAGGTGCTTTTTTGTAAAGTTTAAGAGCTGTTTTCCCTTACCTTTGCAAGGTACTTTGCAATTGTAGGCTGTTTAGTGCCTATGATTAATTTATCCTTATTAACAAGGAGAGCTGAGTGCTTGTATCAGTTTCAGGCTTCTTAGAGTTTTCCAGCAGGTTCTAGAGCAAGTGCTAGTCACAGGGGTTCAGATTTTAGTGCTACTACTGAGAAACCAGCTAGTTCTAAGGGAAAATTTGAAGAGCAGACTTTCTGGCACCTGGAGTAGTTTAACTGTAGCCTCGCAGTGCTGCACAATGTGAAAAATGTGCAAACACATGTGTTTTTAAGCCAGAAAGTTGAAAGGGATAGAAATCAGCCCAAAAAGGCTAATAAAATTACAATTTCAGAGCTGGAAACCACTCCTCTAGCGTTAGGCAGTACAATGCTCACCAGTCCCACTGGTAAGCAGTAGGACTTCCCTCTACCACAGCAAGGTCTGGATAGCTCTGAGCACAGAAAATAAAGTCCTGAGGCAAGCAAAGCCTGGGATATGGACTGGCTAGAAAAGGTGGGAAACAAGCAAACAAAATAGTATTTTTTTTTTTTATTGCAGCAGGCTAAACAATGCAATAAAACAGAAAATAAGCACAGAAAAGGCTAACACACGAGTGTGGAGTCATAAACAGTAAATGCAATTAAAACTCTGCAAAATTAGCAATTTAAAACTTTTTTAAATGAAAGGCAAGTGCATAACTGAAAAACGATTTAAGAGGCAGTAACACGGCAGAATACGTAGCTAGTCTACATATACAGAGAAGTCTATATGTGCAGAAAAGCAGCTAAAACACACAAACACTTCAGATGCAGTGCAACCTAGACCACTTGAGTTGTAGCAATATTAAGGCAATAATTAGTTATAATAAATGCTCTAAAATATACTCTGTATTTCCAAAATGTTTGAGAAGCACAGTCAGAACACGAGATTCAGGCAAAAAAAAAATTTTTTGAAAGGGAAAGAGGAGAAACAGAAGGCCTTATCAAATTAGGTAGAATGAGCTAATGACACTAGACTGGGAGGAGTGTCCCAGATCAGATTTACAGTAGGGGTGGGCAACTGCAAAGCCACCAAGTATAACAGCAAGACACCAACAGGGAGGGAGGCTGGGGACAGTGCTAAAGCTATTAGTCTACAGACAGTAAGCACTACAGAAAGCCACAAAATGAAAGGTTTTTAAACAGATAAAGGAGCAATGAGACTCTACAGAATGCTTTTAACTGCAAACAAATCAGTTACCCATGCAGATTAATTAATAGCAATAAAATGCACTCAAAAACTATGCAGCAGGCAATAAAAAGTGCTATGTATAAATTGCTAGAAACAATAAACAGTATAAAAAATCAAAAAAAAACAGGATACTTGTATATCTCAGCTAAGAGTTGTAGTCAACACCTCTCCTCCACTCTGCTCAGTGTGTATAGACAGAAACCCTCTCAAAGTTAGGGCTTAAATACCAGACAATACAAACTTAGACACCTTTTTTCTTTTACAAAAACACAAAAGAACCAGCTCCCACTAGCCAGCAGCCAATTAACACAATCTAGCCAAGGTAAAGAAAGGCTTCAGCTAATTCAAGATGGCCTGTTCATGTGCTTTGAACAATCACTGTATAAACAAACAAGCCCACAGCCAGCAATTCTGAACTAGGAGAATATTAAAGCTATTAGCCTACAGACAGTAAGCACTACAGAAAGCCACAAAATGAAAGTTTTTAAACCGATAAAGGAGCAATGAGACTCTACAGAATGCTTTTAACTGCAAACAAATCAGTTACCCGTGCAGATTAATTAATAGCAATAAAATACACTCAAAAACTATGCAGCAGACAATAAAAAGTGCTATGTATAAATTGCTAGAAACAATAATCAGTATAAATAATCGAAAAAAACAGGATACTTGTATATCTCAGCTAAGAGTTGTAGTCAACACCTCTCCTCCACTCTGCTCAGTGTGTATAGTGTTTTACCCACCTGAACAGGCACTGGATTGATTAGGGAAGCAATCTTATGCTTCATCCACCATTGCTTAGAGGGCATTTAACTTCTTATCACACTTAAGATTTCCACGGGACCTGGGCTCTGAAGTGTCAAGCACCCTCAAGACACAACAGTCTGTTGCTACCCAGAAAAATATGGAGGCTCTGTTGTCCATCTTGACTTATATCGCTGTGTTTCAGTGAGACTCGTGTCTAATGCGCCTGATGGAGTGTCCAGAATAGCAGGTGCCAGGATTGCTATGAGGTACCACACCTGGATATGGTTGTGCAACTTTGCAGACTGCTTCAAAGCATCCTTCATCAATGCCTCATTTGATGGCTCCTCCTTTTTGGGACCCAATGTTAAGTTCTACTCCCTAGCAATCCTTCTCTAGGAATCAGAAAGGTGGTAAGTGTGTGTTCTTCAGGAAGTGTCCGTTCTCTTCCCAGGACACTCCTCCGGAAGGTTCCTCCCTAGGGTGGGGAATCATAATGGATGCTGCCCATGGGGCAGAGGCATTCTGCAGAATCAGGGCTTCCAGTGGGATTTTTCCATCAGACCATTTTGGCAGTCTTGAAGGGTTGCCCAACTGAGGCAGTCAGGGTTTGTCTAGTTCTCCACCCCAAAGCTTGGGAGGCCATCACCTCAGACACCTGGGAGTTGAGTCCTCTCCAGAGGTTGTCATTCCCTTTATAGAACTTCCAAACTATATCCCAAAATGTCTCCCAAATGTTCCACCCTCTCAGATACTTTGTGCAGTGGCAGAGATCCAAAAGTTACAAATGGAGTCATTCAGGAGGTCCCACCAGACCAGATAGGATTTGAGGTCTATTCTAGATTCTTTTTAGTACCAAAGAAAACAAAGGAACTCAGACCAGTCTTGGATTTAAGCAAACTTAACCAATTCATCAAAAAGACCAATTTCTGGATGGTCACAATGTAGCATGTACTAGGAGCGCTACAAAATCCAGAAAGCCCAAAATCCTGAGACCAAATTCTTGAAAGTTCAAAATACTGAAAACTCTAAATACTGAAACTCATAATACTGAAAACACATAGGATACCAACACTTAGTATATTCCAGCACAAGTACATACAGAAACAAATAAAAGACAAACCATATTACTCTTCTCCAAGTATAAGTGGGGGTAGCCCCCCTGTATCCCCCCACACCCACTGCTACTTAAATATATCAACTCCAAGACTGCACTTAGTGTAGTGAAGTGCAATCTTGGAGAAAGTAGCAGGGGTTGTGGGGGTGCAGGGGGGCTTGCCTCCCTGTATATAGTTGAAGGTAATATGTTTCTGTATGTATTTGTGCTGGAATATAGTAAGTGTTGGTATTCTGTGCATTTTCAGTATTTTGAACTTTCAAGATTTTGGTCTCAGGATTTTGGGATTTCAGGATTTTGTAGTGCTCCCCTTGTATTACCTGTTCTGTGGAAAAATGATTGGATGTGCTTGATAGACCTCAAGGATGCTTACCATCACATCAGTATAGATCTGCATTCCCAGATGTACTTTCTCCTGGCTGGGGGCCAGTCACTATCAGTTCAGTACCCTGCTGTTTGGTCTCACCACAGCACCCCCTAAGTGTTTACCAAGTCATGGCAATGGTCACAGCCTGGCTGCAGCTGCAGGGATTTCAGCTCTTCCTGCACTGCCCCCACAAAGGCATTGTTGATCTCAACCATGGATTCCTTACTCCAACCATAAGGCAACTTAAGCATTACAGTCAACTACCCAAAATCAAGCCTTCAGTCAGTACAAGTCTTACAGGTCATAAGGTGTCATCTGAACATGGTCCATGAAATTGCCAGGCTCCCAAGCTTTAGAGTTTTCAGTCTTTGAGTGCTGGCCTTCTCGGTGCTTGTAATTCCCAAACCTCTGGCTTATGCACTTCTAAAACTTCTGGTTCATATGGCAGCATCAATAAGAGTGGTCCCTCTTGATGGATTTCACTTGAGGGATCTAAAATAGATTCTGGCTATTTAGTTCTCTCCTAACTCATCCATTGGATTTCCCCATATGGCTCATGAGTGTGTCATGAGCAGATTCAGTGGTTGTTATACGCTCCATTAGTAATACAAGGAAGACCTTTTATAATTCCTTCTCTTTTGTACATGGTCTCACAGACACCGCCCTCCTGGGAACGAATGATGGTTCAAGGGTCCTGGTTTTCTAGAAATACTGATGTTTATATCAACATTCTGGAGTTGAGAGCAGTCCTCCTAGCATTGCAGGCTTTTCAAAAAGCCCTCCCAAAGGGTGTGATTGCAGTACAGATGGACAGTAGGTTGGTTATGTGTCTCAAGAAATGGGCAAATGTGTTCTTATCCTCTTTATTAGGAGGTCTTGGTTTCACAGTGGGTGATCTCTCAATTTCTGGTGGCAACGCATATCCCGGGGAAGTCCAACATTCTGGTCCACAGCATCAGCAGGAGCATTTTATTGCCTCTTGAGTGGTCTCTAAATCCAAAAGTGACATCTTTTTTTTCGGCACTGGGTTACTCGTGTTGTGACCTGTTTGCATCCCCATCCAACACAAAGTGTGGCAGCAATTATGCCATTGTTCCTCCGCCAGAACAGGCACCCAGAAATGGTCTGACAGTTGGCCTCCATTTCTCCTTTTTGCTTATCCTCTAGTTTCCTTGATAGTAAAGTTTGTACAGAATACAGCCAGTTGCAGAGCTTCTGTGGTCCTCATTGCCCACTCTTGGCCTTGTGTGGTTTCCCCTTCCTTTGGTGTCTTCTGAAATACCCCCTTGGATATTGGATTCCATTCCGGATCACATCTCTCACCCATTTGATCTGGATCCTCACCCCCCGCCTCATGTTCAGTCAGGTTGATGGCATGCTTCCTCTAGTTGCCCTAATCACTAGAAATCTCAAGTTTTCACAGGTGGTCATTCATTTATTGTTGTCTCCTCAGAAAGAATCCACCAGAAAAGTATATACCAATAAATGGAAGAGATTTGTTTTGTGGGAGGAGGCTTGAGGATTCTACCTCTTCTCTGCCTCCTTGGAATCAGTCATGTATTTTTTGGCTGAGTTGTCTGGCTCGGTCTATAGCTTTTCTACCATCAAAATTCAGTTAGTGGCTGTTTCTAACTTTCATATCAGTAGGGATAGTATGCCCTTGGCTTCTCTGAAGATATCCAAGGCTTTTCTCAAAGGTACTTTGCCCTCCAGAATGAGATTTGGTCCCTCCCTGAAATCAGTCTTTCATTCTTCAGGTTCTAGCTGGTCGTGCTTTTGAAACTTCACCCTCCTTGTATTTGAAGATGTTGTCTTTGAAAACTTTTTTATCAGTTACTGCCACCTAAAGGGTTTTAGAGTTGCAAGCACTTATCCCCCCACCACTTATTGTTCCATAAAGACAAGGATTCTCTGTGCAAACCCTTCCTTTTCACTTAAGGTTATTCTTGGATGCTACCTTAACAGTTCATTTATTTTCCTGTGCTTTTCCCCCAATTTTTTCACCAAAGGCAAATATGTTTTGCACTGTTTGGATGTACATAGACAGTTAAGATTTTATCTTGACCCTACCAATTCTTTCAGGAACTCTAGCAAGTTGCTTGTCTTCTTTTCAAAATCCAGGCTGGGCTCTCCTGTGTCTAAAGTAACTTTAACCAAGTGGCTGCCAGATTGTATTTTGTTTGCATTTTCTATGAAAGGCAGAACTCTCCTGCACAAGCTCAAAGGTCAATCAAATAGGGCTGTAGCTACCTCTACAGCCTTTCTTTCTAGAGTTCTTATGAAAATATGTGCTGCTGTTACTTGGCTGGGCCACCAAACTTTTCACATTAAAGCAGGACATTCAATCCAGATCCTGGGCATCAAAAAAAGAAACGTCTTTATGAAATTATCACTTATGACAAAGGCAATCATACATTTATGTAAATGAAAACAAATGATGTTGACACAATCCCAGCTACAAGCATTTTTCATCACAGACCATATTAACACCATTCTGGTTGTAAACATTATACATTACTTATAATTTACCCAATCGCTGTCTAACATTAAATAGTTCAAGTCCTGCATTCTTTTAAACTGTTGCCACAATTCCTATTTTTTCTATGTAATTCGCTTCTACCCTTTTCTGAAGATCCCAATTCCAGTTGTTTTATCTCTGTTACTATATTCACTACTTCTAGTACAGTTTAAACATTGATTGCTGTTTTCTAGTAATTGCTTTATTGGCAGTCACTGCAATTAGACTCAGCAAGGCCTTTAGGCAATTTTGATTCTGTATCATAGCACAGAAAAATAATTTCCCTAGTTACATCAGTTTGCCCACCCAGTATCTCTAAGAGTAGTCTGCAGGAAATCTTTAAAGTCTTCCAACTCATTCCACTCCCAGGAACGATGTTCCCAATTACCTCTTTCTTCCTCATCACACCTCCAACATTTGCTATCTACCTGAGCAAAAATACTCTGGAGTCTACTTGGGGTATAATATATATATATATATATATATATATAAACATTTCCAAGCAAAAATCCTACATCTTCTATATTTTGTTGCATATGTGGAAGGAATACAGATATCTCCCATAGTTTCTTTGTGAATTGCGTATCCAATCTCTCTTCCCAATCCTTTCTAACCTCCTCTGATTGATTCTTATAGTACTTATAGTTATCTTGCAGTATTTTACTAATTATTCCTTTTTAACAGCAGCTTCTGTTCTAGATTCAACTAAAAGCTCTACCAGTGCTGGTCTTTCATTTAGGAACCACTATTCCTTTCTGTTTGCCTATACACTAATATCAGTCCTTGATAGGGAAGGCAATCTCTAACCTGCAGTCCAAATAAATTTGTGGTGTCTTCCCATTCTAATACCTTTGATAGGGAAGGCAATCTCTAACCTGCCGTCCAAATAAATTTGTGGTGTCTTCCCATTCTAATACCTTTCCCTCTCTAGTTATTTGCTCCCAATACCTTGGTTCCTTTGCCAGTTTTTTTCCAATAAATTCCAGCCCTCCTCTTGTCTGTTGTTTGTATCCCTAATTGCAGTCATCCCTATTGGCGGAATCTCCTTTCTCCATTCCCTTGTTTGCTTAGTTCTTAGAATACTTTATGTTATCTTATGAATATAATTTTCTGTATGATTATTGTTCTCCTTAAAGGTCTGCATCCCAAATCTCAGTCTCTCCTGGTTTCTTAAACTCCCTGTTTTCATCATCACCACCTTCCACTTTGAATTATAGGATCTGATGTTATTGCCTTCATTTGCTCTTCAACCTATGAGTTTTGGATCCCAGCATCAGCTCTGAATTGGCCACATACCAAAGTTGTAGGCTCCAACATCTGAGTTCCTTCCCTACCCATGATGCTCCTCTCCTCCAAATCCGTCGGATCTAGTTTGCTGTGCTTTGCTAAGCATCAGGTTCTCACACTCTGAACTCCTCAGTGCTGTCTTTGGTTCAGTGAGTGACTTTTTTGCAATTTATCTAGTTGTTGTTAGTGGTTGCCCTGTCTAGTACCTACCTTTCTTTTGGTCTTAGGACAGTTTCAGAAAAAGAGCTGTTTTGGTCACTTTCTTCCCCCCTTCCCTACTGGTTGTTTAATATATATCCCTTTCCACCCCACAACAACTCACTCAAGAATCCTTTAGTTCTGTAGAAAAATGGATTACAGATATCCAAATAATTCTAAACCCCAACAAGACAAAACTGTTACTTTTCACCCCCAGCAAATCTATATCTGCCCCTATATCCTTTATAGTCTCATCCAAAAATGGCACCATCATATCTCCCTCTGATCACACCAAACTCCTTGGTGTCGAAAGCAGTAAAAACCTCCTTTTTGATGTTAATATCTCACAGACAATAAAAAAGGTCCGCAAAAAATGGGTACCCCTGTATAGGCATAAACAATTCTTCTCAGAACAAGCATGGATTTCCCTAGCCCAAACCCATTTATTGCCCACTCTAATGTACGCCACACACCTGTTCTTACCCAAACCAGGAAACTTGATTTTGCCAAACTGGAATCTTGTTATAATAAAATTGCAAAGTTTGCTAATAACTCCACTTTCAGAACCCATCACTGTCAATCTCTGAGGAAACTACAATGGTTAGAACTTCCACAGTTAATTACCAACAGTTAGCCATTGCCTAAAAGATAGTCAAATAACCTGATAAAACCCCAGCACTAAGTCAGTTACTCTCCCTCCACAGAACAAATCACCATCTCGGCTCCACTGACAAATTGATCCTCTGTATCTCTAAGGCTAATAACAATGTAGGGAAATCTCTATTTTCCCACTCCATAACTCAAACCTGGAACAACCTTCTCCCTTCTCTGACTACTGCCCCCACCATAACACATTTTAAAAGTGCACTAAAATCACATCTAACGAATACATGGCTATGTCCATGTATTGCATGAATTTCATGGTCTCAACTCTCTCTACACCCCCTTCCCACAATTTCTAATGTAAATATGCTGTAGTTAAGTATTAAACTGTTGATTTCTCATTTGGGTATTGTGCCACCCTTGTCCATGTCATGTCTTCTTCATATCCCACCTCATGGATTTCCAGTAGAGGTTTGATTGTATATGACTTTCTATCAATGTATGTTGCCTCTATATTGCTGATATAAGCGTGTAGTATAGATTCAAGTTTATGAGACTTTCATATCTGTAATTTTCCTCACCTATTGTTGATATGTCATTTTGTACTATTCTGTGTGGAGTCTGCATGTCCTCCTCACGGTCGAGTGGCATTCAAAAGACATGCGTGAATGGGCGTGCCTTCGTTGAAGGTTGGGCATCGGGCTGGCACCACAACACCATAAAAATCTACTGCCAATCATTAGCGGACCGGAGTTCTGCTGTGGCGACCCCTAACCAGGAAAAGCTGGAAGAAGAACAACTTGTTTAATTGTTAATCTCACTGTGGAGCTTTTCTCCCTGGGCCTCCACTGTAAATGGACCTGCATCCAGTCAGATTATCCTGGTAAACAAATGTAAAATCAAATAAATATGTATATAATTTAGTAGCTTTTAGTTCCATAGGCTTCTAGATTCTTTAACTGCTTGGTGTGTGCGTTTTGGGAGTGTGTGTTCATTGCCACTATTGCTGGTTTTCTTAAAGCATAGCTGAGTCAAAACCTACTGGGTTTAAAAAGTGCAGCACTTGTGGGCACAAAATCCCACTTTCAGATGTGCACTCTGAATGTGTAATGTGTTTGGGGGTCGCTCATCTGGATTCTGCCTGTACCATTTGTGCTGGCTTTAATCAATGGACACTCATCGATCACCGCAACAAACTTATGTAAAGGGACTCCACCCTAGTTCTCTTCTTCAGCCACCCCTAGTACTTCAGGGGCTCAACCCCTCACCAAGAAGCACAAGGAGTGGAAGAGATCTCTCAGCAGAACTCGGCACTAGAGAGAACCTCACGACAACAAAATTACAAGACCTTCTGAGCTGACAGCTTGAGCTCCTATCGTCATTCAAGCATTCCCTCCTTGCTAAAGCTGAAGTTTCTCCCCAGAGCCAGTGATATCAAAACCAAAGTCCCCTCTTCTGCAGCAGCCAAGGCCCTCTTCTAGCCCTGCTTTGGTAGCTTCTTCTGTTAGGTCCACCCAAAGGTTTTCTGAAGCCAAGGTGGACAGTATCATGGTCAAATTTCTCACGGCACAAATTCAGCTGGGGATCTTGCCTGCTCCATCCCCTCCTGGATCTGTGAGCAACATTCCTGCCTTCACCCCTATCTCTCCTTCTCTGATCCAATCCTGGACTTCAGAGCTATCTAGTAGAAGCCTTACTGCCGCTGAGACATTGGAGCCAACAGGTACAGTTACCTCAACCCTGACAGTCTCCTTGTCTTGCCTGGTTCCAGTGGTTTAGTTGCCAAGCAACTCTTGGAGCTGTAGCTTTAGCATAGATTCCAAGAGGTTGGCGTCAGCTATGAAATTTTTAAAGTTGTCTCTTTCTCTCTGGACTTCAGCATTTGATAGTTTGGCTTTGACTCCTCACTTGGATCCTGGGGTTTGCAGAGCTTCCCTGTCAACAGCTTCAGCTCTGGTGGTGATGCTTGTGGTGCCCTGATCACCCTCAGAATTCGAGGTGGTGGAGAGGATTCTCTCTGCACCCAGAAGATCCTTGACTCTACTTGCTTCAGACTCTGGTCCCCCTCCAGCAGCCATTGTGCCTGAGACATCTACTCTGCCCCCTCCAGGACAGCCTGCCCAAAGGGATTCCAGTCTGTTTCCTGTTTTGAAACCCCTGAGCCTTCTGATACCTCCCGGAGCACCCCAATAAGGAGGTTCCTTGGAAACACAAGTGTAAAAGGAGACAGTTGGACTCCCCTTTGGAATCCATCACAGAGGACACTGATCTCTATGAAGGTGAAGGGTCTGCCAGATCACCAACTGAGGATACCTCCTTTGGAGACATCATGGAAATCCTTTGCCAAAAGGGTGGTTGGTCCTCCAAAAGCCCCAACCCAGAGGAACTGATATTTCTGGAAGCCTTTGTGTCAGGCTCATCTACTTCTTGGGTGTCTTCCCCTGCAGGGACCCCCCTTATTGACTTTGTGTCTCACAGGCCATGGATGGAACGAAACACAGTGGAACCTACTCCCAAGTGGCTCGATAAGATTTTTAGTGCCCCTTCTGATCACCCACATTGGACTATGGGAATTCCTGTCAATGCCATGGTGGTTGTAGCTGCCACCAAAAAGGAGTTTGCCCAACAGAGCTTCACTGTCCATCCCCCTAACAGGGAGTCTAGGGCTTTGGACAGGTTTGGAAAGCAGGTTTACACTTCAGCGACATTCGCATTTCAAGCGCTGAACTACTTGGCCCACATAACTAGGCTACAGAGGGACTTAGTTAAGGAACTACTTAGTTCAAGAACTCTCCAGTTCTGTCCCAGGGTCCATGTCTGCTGAGGATCAGAAGACTTTTTCCTCAAGAATGACAACCCTCCAGTCTATCTCCAATATGTGCATGAGGTTGATTTCTCATGCTGCAGAGGGTGTCTCACGTGCGGCTGAATCCAGCATTGCCATCAGACGCCATGCCCAGATGTAGCTGTGTGATTTTTTTGGGACCATATAAGGTGTCCTCTGTCAACACTCCCTTTGATGGATTGACACTTTTCAGTCCAACAGTTAGAGACACTCTCCCACAGTGAAAAGGACAAATATGTCTGCTGTCAGGATGCGCTTCTCTACCCCACACCGGCCCTTTTCCAGGAACCATCATGGAGGTAAGAAATTCTGGTTCTGTAAATCGCAAGGTTCTTTTCAGAATTCACAAGGGGATCTTTCTTCCAGAGGCAAAGGGGGAAATGGTTGTAATAGCAGATGCCACCCTCATGGCAGAAGGGTCGGAATAACTAAGGGTCTAGAGATTCTTTCTCGGACAGATCCAATCAGTGATCCTGAGGGATTGCCTGACTGCTCTACTCTGGAGGCAGTCAGCAGATGTTTATCTCTACATGAAACAGCCTGGGAAGCCATCATAAAGGATCATTGGGTGTTAAAGATTATATCCAGAGGCTATTCTGTACCCTTTTCCCAAAACTTTCACCAAGCAAAATCCTCCCAGATGTTCCTCCCAATCAACGGGAGGTGACAGCATTAAAAATTTCAAAGCTGCTCTCCAAAAGAGTCATCCAAAGTGTCCCCCCAGACCAACATGGATCAGGCATTTACTCGAGATCCTTTTTAGTGCCCAAAAAGACTGGGGACCTCAGGCCCATTCTGGATCTCACCTCTCTAAACAAGTCTGTTGACAACTCAAAGTTCCGAATGGTCATGATACAGTCTATTCTGCCCTTCCTGCAAAAAGATGACTGGATGTGCTCTATAGACCTACAGGACACATACTAACATCAAGATGAACAGGTGCTCCAGAAGGTATCTCTGCTTCAGGCTGGGAGCCAATCACTATCAATTCAGAGCACTGCTCTTTGGTCTCACCACAGCCCCCAGGGTGTTTACCAAATGCATGGCAGTCATACCAGCCCCACCTAAGACTGCAGGGATTCCAGGTGTTTCCTTATCTAGATGATTGGGTCCTAACTATCCCCAGCAGGCATCAACTTCTTCAAGCCAGAGAATACCTGTTCCATCTAGCTTTGACCTTTGGAATCTCTGTCAATCTAAACAAGTCTCATCTTCATCCAGTTCAAGTCATAGACTTCACTGGAGCTTGTTTAGACACCACTCGATTACTAGCCTTTCTAATGCCAGACAGGATTTCCAACCTGAGAACTGATGTCAAACAGATAATGGAGGACACTCCTTGCCCCCAAGCAGGTCTTGTTCTTTGGGCCTTGGGGCCTATGGCAGTGACAATTACTCTGGTTCCCTTAGCCCGCCTTCACATGAGAGTTCTTCAATGGACCTTAGCCATACAATGGTCTCTCCTTCACTACCCATTAAATTACCCAGTCAGGATCTCACAAGTGTGCAAACAGTCTCATCTGATAGATTCAATCAGACGATCTTCTCCAAGGCCAGGCATTTGTCCTTCCTTCCCCCTCAGCCACTGTGACTACAGCTACATCCCAGCTCAGTTGGGGGGAATTGTCTGGGACAGATCATCCAAGGCTCATGGTCATACCTAGAGACCAATTTGCATATAAATGTTCTGGAGATGAGAGCAGGGCTCCTTGCATTGCAAGCCCTTTATTCCTCCCTTCCTACTGTAACTATTGCTGTTCATGCAGACAACATGTCAGTGGTTTGGTACATCGGGAAGCAAGGAGGAACTAGATCTTATCCCTTGCGTCAAGAGACTATGAGGTTGTGGTAATGGGTGATTTCTTCCAACCGCTTTCTCATAGCGATGCACATTCCGGGGAAGTCGAACATCCTAGTAGACAGGCTCAGCAGGACCATTCTAATGACTCATGAGTGGTCTCTCAATCCTGGAGTGGTAAATATGATCGAACGATGGGGTCAACCTTGCTGCAACCTATTTGCATCTCCAAGTGCAGCGAGATTTTTTCCCTGTTCCCTCCTCAAGAACCATCACCGAGAGATGCTCTATTCCATGCTTTGTCCCCTGGTTTACTCGATGCCTATCCTCCACTCATTCCCAAATTTCTGCAGAAAGCTCAGAGGTTGAAGTGCCAAGTCATCCTCATTGCCCCATCAAGTGTGGTTCCCCTTCCTTTGGTCTCACCTAGTTTGTCCACTTTGGACTCTCGATGCCTCTCCAGACCTGTTGTCCCATCCTTCGGGGCAGTCCCTTCCAGATCTTCCAAGCATGAAACTAACCTCTTGGTTTCTCTACTTCCAATGATGGCTAGACCTTCTGGGCTTTCTTCCCCAACCAGAAGAATTCTGTTTGCAGCACACAAATCGTCCACTAGAAAGCTGTACTACAGTAAGTGGAAGAAGTTCTCTATTTGGACTTATCAGAACAATTTTAGACCCTTATTTTGCTCTAATTCTTGCAGTGTTGTAATTCTTGGTTTATCTTTTCAGTAAAGGGGCAAGTTTTTTAATGGTGAAAGTGCAACTGGCCGCCACTTCCAATTTTCACATGAGGAGAATTCTTTCTCTCTATCCTCATCTAAATTGTGCAAGGCTTTCTTGAAGGGTACCTTTCTCCTATGACCTTCTACTAAGGATCCTGCCCTTCCCTGGGACCTCACCTTGATTTACCAGGCTTTAGTCTCACCCCCCCTTCAAAACTTCAGATAAGGTAGACAAAGTTTCGGATTTGGAAATCTAGTTTCTTGGTGGCTATTACTTCATCCAGGAGTGTTTCTGAGCTACAGGCTTCGTCTTGCAAGCTTTCATATCTGAATTTTCACAGGGACAGTGTTAATTTGATTACTAATCCTTCCTTTTTGCCCAAGGTTGCTTCTGAGACTAATTTAAACCAAGTCATCAACCTTCCTGTTTCTTCTCAAATTTTCAAAACAAGGGAGAGTACCTGCTCCATACTTTGGATGTACATAGACAATTCCGTGTTTATTTAGCTAGAACCAAAGCATTCAGGAAATATGACCAACTCTCATATCCTTTTCCAAGTCCAGATTAGGTAAACTGTTTCCAAGGTTACCCTAGTTCATTAGATAACTTGTTGTATCAAACTTGCATATTCTGCTAAGGGCATCCCCTTACCTTGCCACATAAAGGCCCATTCTACTAGATCTGTTTCTACCTCTTCAGCCTTCTGGTCTAAACTCCCACTGATGAAATTTGTGCATCTGCTACTTGGTCATATCATCACACCTTTATTTCCCATTACAAACTGGACATTTCTAGGAACAGGGCATCCTTTGTTTCCATTGTGCTCCAGAATGTCTTCCTTAAGGGCCTCCCAAGTTTTTCTGTAGCAGAGAACTCTGCTCCATAGGTTGAAGAGCAAATGAAGGCAACACCAGATAAAGAGGTTATGTACTCACTATAACATTTCATCTGTGCTGCCTCTCATTTGTTCTTCAACCTTCCCTCCCTCCATCCCATGCCTTTTGAAGGACCTAATGGAAAATTTTGGACAAATACTTCTGTTTTCCTTTGAGCTCCTGAAGTATTCCCACTTTGCTGATTCTTTTATTTCTAAGTATTCTCTACCTGTTTATTTGTATCATGATTATGTGATATACTAAGCTGCAGCAAAGTCAGTCTGAGGGATTTGGAGGAGAGGAGCATCATGGGTAGGGGAGGAGTTCAGATGTTGGAGTCTACAGCTTAGGTATGTGGCTGAGTTAGATCCGATGCTCAGATCCAAAACCCGTAGGTTGAAGAGCAAATGAGAGGCAACAACAAAGATGGAACATTATGGTGAGTACATAACTTTTTTTTTTTTTTTTGCTTGTGCTTTGTGTAGGAGACCTAAGTGTGTAGCTCTGAAATAACCCTTCAAATTGGGTAATCTCAATCCATCCAGTTCTACTGGAAGAATCAGCTTATCCCACTTGACTCTTGCCATCTTCTCTTCCCAGATAAAGTCCTTCACCTCTTTATTAATTGCTATCCACAGCTTCTCCTCTGGTTGATAAAAATATGCCTGACCTGAGTATAGGACTAAAGGGACTAAAAACATTTTAACTGCTTGTATCTTACTATCCATATCCATATAACAAAGCTTCCATTTTCTCAGTTTTTGTATTATATTTTGTTTAGTCTCTACCCAGATATCCTTAGCTGACACACTAGAATCATTTTTAATCCATACTCCTGAATATTTCATTTTATTATATCCCCATAAATAATGGATATTTCTGAACCAGCTCATGTGTGGGTACATAATTTACCACTATTGCCTCTCAAAATGTTTCACAACTCTGAAATGTCTTTTTCTGATTTTGCCAGGTAGAAAATATCTGCAAATAAAGCCAGCTTTCTTGACTACCATATCAATTATATCCTTGAATTTCTGAGTCCCTTATTTTCTTTGCCAGTGGTTCTAAATATAATGCAAATAATAAAAGGTAAAGAGGACACTCCTGCCTGTTCCTCTGCTGAAGCAGAAATGATCAGAGAGGACCCCAGCCACTTTAATTTTTGCCTCCAACCCTCATATAATCTCCTAATCAGCCTTATATTTTTTCAGGAAATACAAATGCTTCCATTGCCCTGCTCATCAAGTCCCAGCTCACTCTGTCTAATGCTTTCTCTGCATCAAGACCCACCAACAACAGTGGTATTTTCTTGCATTCTGCCTCCCTCTGGATCATCAGTGTTCTGTTAATATTAAATGCTTACCTCCCTTCCACATGATTCATATCTATCAGTTTTGTTATTACTTTTGCCATTCTTTTAGCCATTATAAACACAAACACTATAATGAGCCTGTATGAAGCAGGATCTGATGGATCTTTACCCTTTTTAGGTATTGCAGCTACCACTGCTTTCTTCCAGGATAGTGGCACCGCTCCTCCTCTTAAGATAGTGGTGTACAAAACTTTCCAGAGCTTTATCAGTTTTTTTCCTCATAGCTTCCAAACTTCCACAGGAATACCATCTATTCTTGGGGACTTTCCCGTAGATTGGTTATACATCACAATTTTTATCTCATCTCCTCCTGTCCTGTTAGTAATTGAGCCTCATGCCAGTGACCTTGGCATATTTAATTGTTCCATAAACATTTCCATTTGTATCTTTTCTTGATTTTCATATTTCTCTGCTTTATAGAGACTGTCAGAAGAATTTCCAAAATATTTCTAATACCTCTACAGGATCTCTTGTTACTTTCTTTGTTATATGCTTCCTAAGTTTGGCAACAGCCCTTTCTACTTTCTGTTACCCGAGTCATTTTGCTAAAAGTTTTTGTGCTCTAGTGTTGTTATCAAAAACAGTTGCTTAACAGCAGTCTTTTTAAGCTTGTGCATATTATTGAGGTAGTGCCCTATTTTCTGCCTAGCATTCTGCAGTTGATCCTCCTCTTGTTCTGTGAGATTCCCCCTATTCTGCAATGCTTTAACATTTGTCAGGCCCTCTAAGTAATTATTTTTACTTCTTAACCATAGCTCCCTTTCTTTTATTTCCACCCTATTTTTAAACTCCACCTTAATTTTATTCCACTCCCTAGCTATATTTTCAAAAGAAATTGCTATCCTAACAGCTCCTGAATAATCTCCACTGCCCATTACTTAAATAACTCTCTTTTCAACATATAGGTGAGACAGCGCCAATGTCTCAGTTTTATTTCATTACCCTTTGTTTTTACTTTAGCTATTACTGGTGCATTATCTGAAATAGTTATTGGGTGGTATGAAGACCTTCAATTAAATGCATATGTTCCTGTGAAATGTAAATTCTGTCTACCCTATCCCAGTTTATATATCTTGAGGAATAATATGTAAATTCACTCTGAACTCATATTACTGAATTTACATCTTCCATGCCAAATACTTTCATAAATTTCTTTAAAATCTAACCTCCTTTTTTATATTTTCCCTACTGGGCCCACCGGACACATTTTCACTGCTGCAAATAAAATTCCAGTCCCCACCTCAAAGTAATATTCCTTGCTGAAAACTGATTATTTTTCCCAGAATTTTCTTAAGCTCCATTATAGCAGTTTTAACTGGAATGTAAATACATGCCAGTGTAATCCTCCTCCCTTGCCAGTAGCCCCTTAGCACTGCAAATCTGTCATTATTTTCCTAATTTCCTAAGATTTGTCATACTAAAACTAAAGTCTGATATTGTACTTTAAGTTTCACAGCAATGCTGTCATATTGAAACTGTAACTGTGATATTTGCTTTTCATCATACTCTTGCCTGTCCTAGACAGGTAATTTACCTGAAGTGTTATTTGCTTATTTTTTCTTTGTACTGCACTGCTGCTTTACCTATTAGTTGTACCATACTCGCAACTGCTGCTTAACCCATATATCTCTTACTAATTTACCTCAACTTATAAGCCTCACTCCCCTAATATTTTGTTTCTCCAGCTCACCAACCTTCACTGCCAAATTGTTTTGCTTACCAGCCCTGCCCTGCTGGACATCCAAGACTAATCTCAGATACCAGGCACACCCAGTGTGTCTCTCTCCCCTACAAGGAAAGTCTACCTCCTTCCAGAAGTGAACTCCAAGGATTAAAAGAAAGTATGTTAATAGATGTACTATCTCCATTACTTAAATGTGATTAAGCTCCACCACTCGCCAAGTACTAGTATAGGATCATGACCAGAACAGCCGGCAGCCATACCCCTTGCATTGGGACCCCCCCACCTGCCTTATCTTATCCTTACAGTTCCTATTGTTTGAGCTTCTCTTTGCTTTCTATTGATAATTCTACCTTCTCAAATATAACCCCTGCCTTATCTTGGTCTCCCACTTCTTATTCCTCTGAATTTCTCTCTGCCTCTCACCTTTCCACCTCCTACACTGGTTCCAGTTACTACAACTATAAGATTGTCCACTATATGGCAGTCTTTATCCTTCCATAACCTCTCTCTCTCTTCTTCGCTTACTGTACTGATAAAAGCTAGATTCCCTGCTCACTCCATTACAACCCCCTTTGTATCAGTCTCTAACTGCCCCCTGAATTTCTCTCATACCCCCTCCCCTATGCCTTTATTCTAAGCATCCCTCTACCCACTGCTTACCTTCCTCCATACTCACCTTCCACTCCACTGATTGTTTTTCTCACTGGCCTGCTTTTTCTCTTTCCTTGGTCTCTACCCACTCCATTCGCCCTGCGGGCTCACTCCGCTCCCCTACCTACCCCCAGCAGCCCTACATTTATATCTACCTCACCACACCCACCATATCCAACAGCCAATCCAAACTAGAGAATACCATTCATCCACTCCAACTTAGCCTCCACACCACTACCTACTCCCCCCTTCTTTACTTCTCTCTGAAACAGTTCACCCCTATAAACATTCAACATCACAAACTAATTTATTTACAAACCAAAGGCCTTTCAACCAGCAACATATAAACTACCTCCAACTTAAATTCACTGTACCTTCATATAAACCACAATAATGCCCCTAAAAATTCAAACCATACTAACACAAACACTACTGCTAACAACCTTACTTTTATTAAACTCTGACTCAATCAAAATATATCAATCACTCCCCCCAATTCCATACCACTATATCATCCAACACAAATGTTACAAACAACTCCATCTGCATATGCCCTTGTCTATTCCACTTCAACTCCACTATGCTCTTCCCCTATAAAGTCCTAACTATAAATAGGACGCCAAACCACTCTACTCAAATTCCCTCTAAACTAACTTCTTTCATTTTCCATACCCAACTAAGAAAATCTCTCTCATAACATTATATCTCAATTCTTCTCTCAGGTGACATACACCCAAATCCTGGTCCCTCTTCCTCTCCTGACTTATCCTCCAAACCCCATCCCCCTCATACAACTACAAAATCCCTTACATTCTCTGCCCTTAATACTCAAAGCCTCTGTAATAAAATACCAAACCTTCATGGCTGGTTACTGCACAATCAGCCAGACATTCTCTCCATCTCAGAAACCTGGCTCAAGCCTCACATAAAAGACTCAGAACCGCTAACCCCCCCAAATACCGGATACTGAGAAAGGATAGAACAAAATAAAAGGGGGTGGTGTCACACACCTATACTCTGCTTCCCTCCTAGTCACCCCGTATACCAAACCCTTCCCTAATTTCAATAAAGCAGAAGTGATGAAGAAGAAGTGATACCATTCCTACTCCACCTAAACAAACATAAACATATATTTGTCCTCTCCCTCTACACCCCCCCCCCCCCGTGACAATATCTCAGCTCTAGAAGACATTCTCTCCTGGGTCTCCACTAACATCACCCAAGAAACCATTATATTGGATGATTTTAACATAGACTGGGCCAAAATCCAATCTGCTACTAATTCTCTTAACATTAATTTATACAAGTTCACACAGTTAATCAATACTATCACCAGACCCTCAAAAAATTCCACTACCGGAAGTATCATAGACTGGATTCTAGTATCACATCCCCAAAACATCCCTGACAGTGGTATCCTCCCAGACCCTCTAGCTGACCATTTCCCCACTTTCACCCACCATCTCCTCTCCTCTATGCAACTTACCCACACCTTGACTACCTCCCGCTCCTTAAAAACTTCAATCCAGAAACTTTCACTAACATACTAAAACACACCAACTGGAACGCACTAAAAACCCTCCCCCTAGACAATGCTCTATCCTACTTTAAAAATACTTTCATAAACCTACTCAACTCCTTAGCCCCACAAATAACTAAGCATATTAAAAGTAACCTAGTACCTTGGTTAACTAAAAACACACTAGCTACCATGCGACTCCGTGAACAAACCTGGGCATTATACCAAAAGAAAAAACTAACACCACCCTCACTGAATATAAAAGATTACGAAACAAGGTTAAAAAACTTGTTGCTTCTGACCATAAGGCATATTTCACTACCCTCCAAACCAACCATACTACTAATCCCAAGCATTTCTGGAAGGGAATCTCAGCCCTCCTCAACCCAGGCAAAGCTGAAAACCCTAGTCCTGACCTAGACTCATCTGACACAGACTTAGCAACCAAATTCAACTCCTTTTTCATAGACTTTATTAGTAAATTAACATCAACCTTCACCAATAACTTAGGCACTCACCCTCAACCGACACCTATTCCTTCCTCCCTAAACACCCCATGCTACCCAGCTCCACCATTCTCCATCAATCCCATCTCCATATCAACTATAAAAAAACTTCTCCTAAAATTAAAACTCGGCTGAAATGCTCCTGATGAAATCCCCTCCTATTTCTTAAAAGTAGCTTCTGGAGCAATATTCCTCCCCATCAGCATACTCATTAAATCATTCTATCTTAGAAGGCCAAGTCCCCCAACTATGGAAGAAAGCCTTTATTATCCCTCTCCATAAAGGCGGCAACAACTATGACATAACTAACTTCTGCCCTATCACAATCCTGTCCCCTATTTCTAAACAACTCAAAAAGTGTGTCCACCAGAAACTCCTACCCTATCTCACTAATCACCAACTTCTAACACCAACACAACATGGTTTTCATCCTGGCCATAGTACCTCTACTGCCCTCCTCTCCTTCCTTGTGTCAGTAAATAAAGCCCGTGATTCTGGCCACTTCTTATCCACTCTCCTCCTAGACCTTTCTAAGGCATTTGACACCATTTCCCACAACCTGCTCCTTACCAAACTCACTAAACTAAACTAAACTTGTCCCCTTCCACTACCCAGTGGTTCTCAAGCTATCTCACCCACAGGCAGCAAGCAGTCAAATGGAGCAAGACTTTCTCTCCATTCCTCAATACATCCACAGGCATTCCCCCAGGGCTCGATTCTAGCCCCCCTATTATTTAATATATTCATAAATGATTTTCACCATGCCATCCCAGACTCCACCCTCATTCAATACGCCAATGATTCTACTATAATCTGTTCCTCTCCCTCTATCACCACTCTTTACCACCTTGCACAAGCAGCTTTCTCCTCTACTGAACAGTGGATGCTTGATAACCATCTGGCCCTGAATGCTACAAAAAACAAACTTATGCTATTCTACCTCTCTAAAAACTCTCTCTTAGATAAAAACACCTTTACAATAACGAGCAAAAACAATACTTCCTTAAAATAGTCTCCGACGCAAAATTATTAGGAATAATCATAGATGACCAACTGAAATTTGATAAGCATCTTCAAGCCAAAAACCCAGAAAAAGCTAGGTATGCTCTACTGGCATAGTCATTCCATCTCTCCCTCTACTAGAGTCACACTAGCTAATACTTACCTGATCCCATCTCTACTTTATGTTGCAACTATCCTTTCCAACCTGCAATTCTCCTTTAAAGCAAAACTCTCATCTTGCTACAGTAAAATAACCAAATTTGCCACAGGTCATAGAGCCTCCTCTCACCACTGCCTTTCTCTTTATCAACTAGGCTGGCTTGAGCTACCCACCAACTCCAAGCTCATAAACTGATGATCCACCCCCCATCTTGTCCTCTCTCTAGCAAATACCTTTGAAAATGAATAATAAACCTGACAGACTCTTAAGATCAAATTATCACAACAAAATCAAATTGCCCTCATTTCCAGCTGGAAATCAACTGATGTCCCTTCTCATCAGCACGCCTGGAACTCTCTCTTCCAGCCTCCATCCGCACTACAGTCTCCTTGTTCAAAACCTCACTTCACTCATATCTAACCCCACAATGGATATGCTCATGCTCCCACCCTACCTAATAACGACTACATTTTTTTCCTAATCTTCTAACCCTCCAGTAGACCCATTAATGCCTATCTTACTTTAACACTAGAAATACTAAAGCAATTTAAACTGGCATTTTTTTGTTACTCCTTATAACAAATACTACCCACTATTAATCCAGATGTTTGTTCAAATATGAAATCTTTGATGAAACTCATTGTAAATACCTATTTTCCTCCAACATATTTTTGTTAGTTACTGTATTAATGCATAATTACATTTTCAATGTGTGACAAATGTGTTTTTTTAATGTGTATTCCAAATGTGTTTGTTCAAATATGACAATCTTTGATGAAACTCATTGTAAATGCCTATTTTCCTCCAACATATTTTTTCTTAGTTACTGTATTAATGCATAATTACGTCTTAGTTACTGTATTAATGCATAATTGCATTTTCAATGTGTGACAAATGTGTTTTTTTTTAATGTGTACTTCAAATGTGTTCCTACTTTGTATTATGTAATCAACCTTCTGAAGCTTTTCTCCCCAGGACTCCATTGAAAACGGGCCATTTATGGCTCAATGGACTATCCTGGCAAACAAACTGCAAATAAAATAATAAATACATTTCTTTATCTTCTATCAATATTGGAACTTTTATTGTAATTAATATAAGTACTCTTTTCCTTAGTCCCAGGTATTCTGACAAATAACCATCCTGAAAACCTTTATCAAATTCACATGTTCAGTCCTTTCTAAGCGTGTCTCCTGTAACATAGCTATTTGCATTCTGCATTTTTAATATAGTTCACTACTCTTTCTTGTTTGTATTTATCTGTGAGGCCATTTACATTTAAAGAGATTAAAGAAGGCATTATTGGATTAAAAAAGTTATTATTCCCACCTTTTATGTGTAACACCTTTTTTGTTAAATGTCTAGTACCAACGTTTGTGTTACATGCATACACTGTTTGGCAGGTTGAACTTTTATACAGTAATTTCCTGTCATATACATTTGAGCCTATGTCACATCTTACAAAAATTTGTGTTATATTAAAAGCCCTCAAACAAATAGACAAACACACCACCAATACCCCCTAAAAATCTGTTGTCTTAATACTAGCACACACAACTATGTACCCTTAAATATTGACGTTTTACCCTCCTAACAGGAACAAAAGTCCCAAACTGACAGCTGCTCTCACACACTTGAGTTAACCTAAAATAAAGGTCATCCATGCTAAGAGGCATGGTGCAGCCTGTGCTTCTACTAAGTGCTGATTGGTTTTGTCTTATCATTATAGCTCTCCCAGTTGGGAAACCCCTGAATGTTTTCAGAGAACATTAAGTACCTTGGGAAAAGCCCCTGAATGCTTTCAGAGAACATTATCTCCTAGCAATTTTTTCTTTTTTTTCCTCAGCCAATCACTTTCCACTAGACTGTAGCCAGGTCTTTAATCCAGTCATTTCCCCATGCAAGAATCAGAAAAATCACATTTTTCTTTTATCATGCTTTTTAACCAGGCTTTTTATATATATACATTCCAGTGCCTACATTTCTTAAAACTGAACAAGGAGAGAGAAGAAGGGAGAAAGAAAAGAAAAAAGAATAGCAGCGCCTGTTTACAATCCCCATTACACTTAAAAATAACTAAAATAAATTTATAGCATGTAAAGAAAACCACATGCCACAAAATTGGTACTATTTAAACAAATCTCTATTTACAGTTAACTTTCTCACTCCTCTTCCCCTCCCCAAAGCATTTTTCTGAATATTAATAACATGAAGTAGGGCATATGCTTTAGAGTCCTGCACAAGTCCAAGAAATTTTGAGAAAGTACAATATTTCCAGATTTTCTTGTTCTTTCATATTTCACAAATATAATTATTGTGTTGTAATCCCATATTAAGTTACTGGTTTATTACTGTTCATTTCTGAAATCCTGTCTCTGCTTCATTTCCAATGTCCTATTGATTCTTCTAGTCATCTCTTGTACTCTGTTCCATCTTTCCAACATTTTCCATTGAAAATTTTGAAATGATTTCACAGGCACAGTTCCTGTGGTCATTATTACCAGAAGAAAAAGAAACAGAATCTCCTTATGTTTCACACCTTACTTTTTTGTTGGACAAACTTTTTGTATTTCCTTCATAGTATGTGTGAAGGCTGCCAGCCCAGCTAGCTAGAATTTTGTAAATAATTCTGTCATTTGTGAATAGTAATATGATTTGTATGCTTGTCATACAAATATAAGAAAACTGTATGTTATGTGCTGAGCTTCAAGAATATAACCACAGTGTACCCTACTGGAAAAGAACAGAGTTAACTTGTGAAACTCTAAGAAAATAAGTTGACAAGTAGAGTTTTATGATTGTATTTACCATAGTTAGAAGACAGAATGTGTCTGCAGCTAGAAATTCTTTCTATTGTCTGGATACAAAAATAATTACAGGTTTCAAAGGTAAAAGTGTTTAACAGTTTTACGATTTCTAGTTCCAGGCAAAGCTTATAAAGACAAGTATTTTTGATGCAGAGCTGCTAACTTTTAAGTTTCTGTTAGCCTGGAAACTAAAGGCAGAGGTGACAGGAATTATGTAATCTGAGATAACCCAACAGAAATGTTTGATAGTAATTTAAGAACTATCTCAGAGAGTGAGTCTGTGTATTTTGTATATTGTCTTGGACCTGTAAACATCAATTCAGCACTTCTCATCTGCATTTGCATTGCTGTGTAAGACCTAGAGCATTTTATCCCTCTTAGAGCGAGATAGGAATATAGTAAGACTAGTTTAGATGTTTTCTGTATTTGTGTGAGACTGTCCTGCAATGTTTTAAAATACTTACTGTGATTCTGAACTCTGCTGTCAGTTTTGTTGAGTTAGAGTATTGTCTTGTGCTTTTATTTATTATTAAATTTTTTATCTGGATAAAACATTTTATTATTTATTATTGAGGACCTGCCCTGCCTGCTAAATAGCAACATTTTCTACATAATATTGCAGTATTCCCAAACTAAAAAGAACAGAACCCATCCTTCCCTGTGCAACAGTCCCCTCAAGGGAATACATTAAACAAGAGAAAGTATGTACTTTAAAAACCACTGTCTGTAGACATAATAGGGTGTACTACTGTAAGCTGTACATTTACTCTCACTAGCCAGGACAGCCAGCAACCAAACTCTATCTGCTCCTAGACCTAGTCTCCCTTCCTCTCTCTTTTAACCTCTGTTTTTAACTCCTATCCTACCATACTCAAACTCTGACTTCTGCTACCTTCCTTTCTCTCTCTCTCCCAATAGACACTACTATTGATATTTCACCTCTGTCCACTAGGTGGCATTATTTCTCTAGACCTAACCTATTGTCTCTAAACTCACCTTATAGGCATCCTGATTCCCATATCTTGTATCAGTGTATAGTCCCACTCTACTCTCCTACCTTTTACATTCTTCACTCCCTAACTACTTTGCATACTCTAACTACTATCCAGGCTATCTGTTACCTACCTCTCCCCACCTATACTTACCTTAACAATCAGCTTCTCTGATTGTTCTCCTAGGGTTCTCTTCTTCTGTGGCTCTTCCTGCTCTGTTCACCCTGCGGGCTCACTCCGCTCCCCTACTCTGCCCCCAGTGGTCCTAAGCATATACACCACTTGCCACACCCACTACACTATCACCAAATGCAAACTCCTCCCCACTACACAATCACCAAACACAACCCCTCCCCCTTAAGATACTATTACTCATCTCCCACCAATCCTCACCCTTCTATCATATCTGCAAATATCCCTGCATATCAACCTCATTCATATTTTTCCTACAATGCCTCCACTAATGTCCCAAACATGCCGCAATCCCTTACTTTTACAATCACTGCTAACTATTCTAACTATACCCTATCTACTTACTCTCTATGAACACCATACATATCTAGGATTTCACTACCCCATTAGGAAACCCTCTATACCTACACTTAACCTTCCTCTTAGTCTCAACAACTGTTTCTGCCCAGCAAGGTATTTGTCAGCCAGGTTTCATAGGCTCACTCACATTTCTTACTATAGCTCAAAAGCTAGAAAATCCCAGAACCTAATTTCTAAACTTTTACAACTCACCCTAAGAGTTCAGATCCACTTCCTCTTAGATGGTGACATACACCCAAACCCTGGTCCAACCTCAAGCACAGCTACAAAGCCTGATGCAACAACTCCTACTAACACGCACCTACTTACCAGGCCCCCCAACTCACTTCTGATAGCACATCTAAATATTCGAAGCATCAATAATAAAGTTGCTCTCCTGCATGCCCTTATAGATGTACATTCTTTTGATATCCTCTGTCTTTCTTACTGAAACTTGGGTTAACCCATCAATACAAGATAGTGTAGTTATTCCCCCTGGGTATAATATCCTGAGACTTGACCGTAATACTAAGAAGGGTGGAGGTGTAGCTATACTTTATAAAAATGGAATACAAGTTACCTCACTAGACCCCAAACTGCCTCTTTCCAGTAATGCAGAGATTATTATATCTAAGTTTCAGCGCAACAAATGTAAATCCATATATATAATCTGTATCTACCTTCCCCCAGGCAATAATACTAACACATTAGAAGCTATCCTCAGCTAGCTATCAACCAACTACCCACAAGAAACCATAATACTTAGTGACTTTAAATATAAACTGGATTTCCTGTACATCTGAGCAGCCTACTACTCATATTAACCTATATGGCTTTACCCAAACCATAACACCCCCTACCCGAACCAATAAGCTTAACAACAAAAAAAGCACCATAGACTGGATACTCACTAATACTCACCAGCAAACGCATAAAACAGGAACCCTCCCAGAAGATATAATTGACCACTCACTCACCTACTTAATTAGATATAAGACTGAATCTCCAAACTCAACCAACTATAGGACTGTAAGGACAACAAAAACTTTAACCTGGATAGCTTCCAAACTGAACTTTTAGCCTGTGACTGGGCACCTCTGAAACATCTCCCATTAGATGATGCAGTCAAATACTTTAATTCAAAATTCTTAGCCATTCTAGAATGCCATGCTCCCTATACATAAAATTAGAACTAGAACTAAACCAGCCCCATGGCTCACCAGAACTACCAAACAAAAATTCCTCCAAAGAAATAAACTATGGGCCAACTGGTGGGCAACAAAAGACTTTCAGATCACCTACAGTCCAGGCAGCTAAGAAATGAAACAAAAAAGCCATAGTGTCTGATAAAAGGAATTACTACTGCCATCTTCAACAAACCCACCTTAACAATCCTCAAAAATTCTGGTTAGGCATAAATAACCTCCTACACCCAGGATGCTCATGCACTGCTACTCCCTCTGACTCTAATCACAATAATCCTACCCAAATAGCTAACTCATTTAACACTTTCTTTACAGAAACCGTTCAACCCCTGGCCAACCAGCTATCTTCTAACTTCACATGCTCCACCACTGCCACCACCAATAACTCCCTTCTATTTCATCTTCAACCAGTTCCCACATCCCTTATCTGTAAACTTATTCAGAAACTTAAACCCACCACACACTCTGCAGATCAGCTACCTGCAGAATACCTGCAAAAATCAGCTAATGTCATAGCTTACCCCATATCCATCCTCATTAATAGAAGTATTTCTGAAAGATCTATCCCATCCATCTGGAAAGTCTCCCACATTATCCCCCTGCATAAAGGTGGTACTTCCAAGTACTTTTCCAACTACAGGCCCATAGCCATATTATCCCCTGTGGTAAAGGTAACGGAGAAATGTATTCACATGCAACTTTTAACCCACCTACTTGAAAAAATCTACAAGCCAACTGTCAACACGGCTTTAGACCATTTCATAGCACCACCTCTGCTCTCTTATCTTTTCTGACCACATTAATAGAAATCGAAATAATGACACTCTATCCTCAGCCCGCTTTATTGATCTGTCTAAAGCCTTCGACATGCAACCACCACCTCTTCATAAACATACTCAAAAACCTGTCATTGGATGATCTTGCTATTCAGTGGTTCCAGTCCTACTTAAATAATAGAAAGCAGGCTGTACTGTGGGCAGTTACCCTAGGTGTCCCACAAGGATCCATATTGGGACCTGTACTCTTCCCCATCTTTACAAATGACCTCCATTCTGTAATCCCACAAGCCACCTGCATCCAATACGCAGATGACTCTATATTTATATGCTCTGCCACTTCCCCATCAGAACTTCAGTATCTAACCCAAAAAACCTTTAGCACAGTTGAAAATTGGCGTCTGCATAGATGTCTTATCTTAAACCCCAAAAAAACAAAAATGCTATTATTCACCCCCACCCGTAGAACCTCCCCACTTAACTTTACTGTAACCTCTAGTAATGGAACTATTATATCTCCTGATCCTACCACTAAACTACTCGGGGTTCTAATTGATAATAACCTCTCTTATGAGCCTCACATCAATAACACTAAAAACAGTTAATAAGAAATGAGGTTCCCTCTACAGGATCAAACCCTTTCTAACTCCACAAACCAGGATCACTATTACCCACACCCACCTTATCTCTTCTATGCTTTATGCCTCTCCTATCTATACCAAATTATGTAAAAGTACTCTGAACAAACTGTCTACCTCTTACAACAATATTGTCAGATTTGCTGCCGGGTCCTCCTATAGAACCCATCATTGTATCAATCTGATTCAACTAGGCTGGCTAGAATAGCCAAATTTAATACTCTTCAATTAAGTAATAGTAGCCCACAAGATCCTGTATCAACCAGAAAATACACCTATACCCACTTCCCTAGTCACCCCCTATAATAATCTCAAAACCCTACGCTCATCTAACAAACTACTAGTACAAATATCTAAATCTAATAACTCAGCTGGTGACACTCTGTTCTCTAATACAGTGGGTAAAACCTGGAACAGTCTCCCCAATCACCTAACCTCCCTATCCTCAGCTAACCTATTTAAAAGTAAACTTAAACCCTACCTTAAATCACACTGGCTATGCCCTTGTTCTAACCCAGATTAAATAACTAACCCTTCCCATAACGCCGTGCTTCTTATCACATTATCTTATTTAGGGCATGTGCCTATGTATATATTGTTGTCTTTATTAACTATAACCAGTTTATTCTTTGGACCTCATGTGTAGTTTTACAGTATGATTGTGGCCATGTACTTCTTCCCATGAATATTCACTAATATTTGGGGTTTTTTTGACATTTTTTTTGTGTGACTTTCTAATTAATAGTTCCAATGTCTTTGTAAATATCATTGTCTTTGTGTACTTTTTTTTTAAACTTGTGGAGCTTTTCTCCATGGGCCTCCACTGAAAATGGACATACATCCAGTTGGACTAGCCCAGTCAACAAATAAATAAATAAATAAATAAAGATATTTACAGATTTTAATTGTGGCTGGTTTATTTAGAGATATTTAAGCTCTTAGAGTACCTGCATGTATTTGGTGACACTGTATAGGTCATTGATAAATAGCCTAAAAAGTTTGGTCACACTTACCATTTGGATAACAGTAGAACTGGTCACCCTGTGGGAAGGGCTTTATAGTAGCTGATAAGTAAGAGCGGTTGATGGCAGCTGGTACTACCTTATAGTCTGAGCAGAAGGGGTCATAGCTAGTGAACTTGAGCCAGTCTTACCCAGGAGTGTTTGTATATAAATCAAATCTCAGTGTGTGTGTGTGTGTGTGTGTGTGTGTGTGTGTGTGTGTGTGTGTGTGTGTGTGTGTGTCAGCTACTTGAGCAGGGACATAATGCACTGGTGGGACAGAGATGGTGCTGGAGGTTTTGACTTGACCACTTGGCTGAGATCTGAACCCTGTAACTGTGCAAGTGGGGAGTCTTATTGGGGATCTGGAGAAAGATGGAGAAACCAGCCCCAGACTGACTCTGATCTCTATGTGCTCTTAAGGGAAATTGTACTTTACTGTGTGTGTACTTGTCATCCTCCCAATGTTCATGCCCCTCACTGGTGCTCGTGGTGAGGATTGAGGCTTCTTGATTACTGGGCAAGTGCAGGGGCATCACAGTATGTACTTTATCAAAAAATGATGTTTTCCCCCAGGGAAGAATACCTTGAGGACAACTGTGTACAGCAGTTTGAATCTCACACTGACAGTACATTTCGGCACTCCATGAACAGTGGAATAAATTTACTCCTCTTCTGTCTGGTGTACATTGAGTAAAAATCCACAAACACTCTGGTGTCTCCCAATTTTACTACTTTGTTCTTCTGCTTCAGTTTTATCAGAATCAACTCTTTCTGCTTGTAGGTTTGCATCTTTACTATTAAAGGTCTAGATTGCTTTCTTATAGCCAAGTTTGGAGCATACATACAATGTGCCCTTTCAACTTCAACTCCTACTGAGGAATATCAGTCCTGTTGCTTATTTGTGTTTTCATAAAATTAATGTAGTCTGTTCCTTCCAGCTTCTCTGGTACAGCTGAAAATCTCAGGTTTTCCCTATGTGCTCTGTCCTCTAATTCAATTATTTTTTGAAACATCTCTTCCTGAGCTCTCTGATATTCAGCCAGCCTTTTCATTATTTCAACCTCTGATTTTTGCAGTTTTATCATCTCATCTGAATATCTGTTCTGTTTAAAGCTTCTTCCATTTTACCAACCTTTTGTTGTTTGTGTCGATATACTCCATCAGTGTTTTGCTTATTTTAATCAGACCTGAGTACATTTGACTTATTTTTCCTCTAGATTACTGGAGGTCAAGTCTTGCACCAAAGCTGGAGCTTGCACTGCTTTATGCTTAACGGCTGCAGAATTATTCCCAGTCAGTGTTTTCCCCTCACCTTTTGTGATCAATTTTCTTTCAGGTCCCCTGTTTTTCTTTTTTGCTAGCTTCCAGGTAGTGCACTTGCTAGCAGCCAGTTACTGAAATTTACCCAAAAAGACATTAACTGTCTCTCTCTTCTGAGTTTTTGTTTTAATACTTGTAGAGCTGAGGTTAAGCTGTTACTCACTGTGTTGGCATCTTGGGAGTCCAACCTGCCATACCCGTAAGCATAAGTAATGGTCTGGACCTCAGAGAAACCCTTTTCATGGAAAACTAAATGTGGAGGATTAATATATAATGCTAATTCAGGAACTCTTGCACAAATCACAGCTACCAAGGGAATATTTATTGTGAAAAACAACTTTGCAGAGGATTCTGGCTTAAACAGAGGAAGAGTTAGTTTCTCTGAAACAAAGTATAGATCTCAGGTGGGAACACATTCCTGATAGGAGAGTGAAATTGTAAGGGTCCCTTAAAAAGCCTGGCAGACTCTAACAGGCTAAGAATAGATCAATGTTATGTCACTAAAGATGGCAAAGATACACATATAGACTCATTTTGATTATAATTCATGAGTATAAAATGTTTTTGTCTACAAAATCTAAAACAATGGCAAAGATGATGCCAAAATTGACATATATGGCTCAATGTGGTTTTGTGAAAGGGAGGCGAACATTTAACAAGATTAACAGAACAATGATAACCCAGAAATATGCAGAACGTAAGAATAAACCACTGTTGGTGGGTTGTGATGCAGAGAAAGCATTTGACAGAGTAAGCTGGGATTTTATGAGTAGGGCAACAGATGCATTTGCATTCTCTGACATGATAATGATGCTAATTAGGAGGATATGTGAGGGATCAGAGGTGAAAATTAAAGTGTGGACTCCTATGTTTTAAGTTCTGTTTGAATAAAGGAACCAGGTAGGGATGTCCTCTTTCCCCTTTGTTATATGTGTTGCATTTAGAACCACTGGCAAAGAAAATATGGGACTCAGAAATTCAAGGATATAATTGGTATGCTAATCAAGAAAAGTTGACTTTATTATATAGCAATTAATAAAAAGCATTCAAAAGACATGCGACTGGAGCATTTTTCCCTGGGCATCCACTGAAAATAGGCTCTGCGGAGCTTATTCGGACTTTCCCAGTCAACAAATGTTAAATAAAATAAATATTTGCAGATGATATTATTTTTTTACCCTTAAAACCAGTAAATGACATTACAGTGTTGTGGAACATTCTGAGACAGTTTCAAGTTTTTTGGGGACACAAAATTAATGAAGATAAAACAAAGCCAATAGCTGTAAACTATGTACCCAGGCACACAAATTGGTTCAGCAATACCAGCAGTTATGAGGACATGATAAAATGAAGTACTTAGGAGTATGTGTTAAAATGGATTCTGTTATTGCTCCTAAGATTATGTGAGAAGACACTAAACATAACATAATACAAAAGCAGAGAAATTGGAAGCTCTGTTTTATGAATATAGATAGCAAGATATAAGCAGTGAAAATGTTTTAGTCCATTTAGTTTTATACACACTTCAGCAATATTTTTATCAACCAGAGGAGAAGTTGTGGATAGCAATTAATAAAATAGTTGATTTTATCTGGGAGAAGAGGTCAAGAGTCAAACGAGATAAGTTCTTTCCATTTGAACAAGGTGGTTTGGGATTACCTGATCTGAAGGGATATTTCACAGCTACACATTAAGCAGAAAGCTATAATTCAAAGTGGAAAGGGATGATGAAATGGAAGAAGCTCAAGAAATAGGAAGAAACTGGAATTTTGGAGGCAGATCCTTAACAATAACCATACAAAATATTATATTCATAAAGTAGCAGAAAGTATTCTAAGAACTGTGCCAGCACAGGAATGGATAACCCTCATTATAGGTTAATCCAGTTTTGTGAGTGTGGCTATCAGTCTGGGACAATTGCTCCTATTAGGAGGGTTACATTCAATATTTGAAGATGTGTAGAATTTTGTGATTTAGTATTAAGTTAATAGGTTTTAGGTGTGTTCTGAGAATATTTTTTGAGGATTTCCACTAAAACTAAAAGTTTTGTAAGATGTGACATAGGTTCAAATGGATATGACAAGAAACAGCTGTATAAAAGATCACCCTGCCAAACATTAGTGTATGCATGTAACAAAAGCTGAATCTAGACATTTAAAAAACTGTTACACATAATAGGTGGGAATAATAACTTTTTAACATAATGACAGCACTTTCTATATTATCTTTAAATGTGAATGGTCTCACACACACACACACACACACACACACACACACACACACACACATATACATACATATATATATATATATATATATATATATATGGAAGAGACCCGGCAAGAAGGAACAGGAGAAGAGGGAAAAGGATGTGTAAGTACGATGGGGAAAGGATGTGTAAGTGGGGGGAGGATGTAAGGTACAGTAAGATGTAAGTGTGTAGTGTGTAGGGTGGGGTGGTGTAGGGGTGTTAGGGTTAGGTAGGGTAGGTAGGTTAGGGGTGAAGGTAAGTAAGGTAAGTGCGTAAGTGTTGGTGGTGGTGTGGGGGTAGGGTGGTGGGGGGTGGGGAGGGGTGGGGGGGGGGTTGGGGTGAGGTTAGGTAAAGGTAAGAGTAAGCGAGTAAGTGTGGGGTTGGTGGGTAGTAGGGGTAGGGGTAGAGGTAGGGGGAGTTAGTTAGGGTGGTGGTAGGTGAGTAGTTGACGGACCTTAGAGGAGGGGGGTTGTTGTTAGGGTTGTAGATAGTTGTGTATGTATGGGTTGGTTGGGGTTTTGTTTTGTTTTTGTTTGTGTTGTTGATGTGGTGTGGTGTATGCGATGTCGTGTTTGTGCACTTCTATCTCTTCTGGCATCGTGTGAATTGTCTTATCTTTCTTGGTGTCTCGTTTAATGTAGCTTTTTTTTTTTTAATACGATATCATCTACTAGGTATATATATATATATATATATATATACATATATATATATATATATATATATATATATATATATATATATATATATACACACACACATATACGGCTCTACTTCACATTACAGAAATACTAAAACACCGATTTTCACAATACCAAGACCACAACTCCAAAACTACACAATACTGGCACCTAAAAATGTCAACTTTCAAAACACTGCATCAAAGCTTGTACACAGTAGATGTCATTCGATACACCACAAGAGTACTAAAACAAAAACAAAAACAAAATATACAATGCTGGTAATGTTCAATACTAAAACACACTTCAAATCACAACATAAACCCTAATATAAACAATTATCAACACATGAACAAATAAATCAAATTAACAACATCTAAACCTTACACAATATCCACCACTATCTCTGAACCTTAGTTTACAAAACTGGAATATCCAAAAATCAACTATGTGGGGGGGCTATACCTCCCACACCTGTCAACTAAATATACCAACACCGAGATCGCACTGCAGTGGGGAAAAGGAGAAATACCTTTTGGTTACCACATTGTTCTATACCCACTTCCACAACTGCCAGTTAAAAAAAAAAAAAAAAAAAAAAAAAAAAAAACAGAAGAACCAGGAAAAGAAAGAACTGCTGCTAATTCAAAATTATGTGATCAGCAAGTGAAGAAGCAGGCTGTAGTTAACTGCCAGTTACAAAACATCTGCAATATTTTTTTAAACCACAGAAATTTAGAGACATACCTATGTTTACAAAACTTTACCTAATACATCCTGCACTCTTGTTGGTAATACGTATACACACACACATACATACATACATACATACATACACAAAAAAGAAAGAGTAGCTAACTATATTAAAAATGCAGAGTGCAAATAGCTATGTTACATGAGACACATTTGGAAAGAACTGAGCATATTAATTTGATAAAGGATTTAAAGCCTTCTTTAATTATGTTAAAAATCTCAGAAACAATGCTCAGCATTGTGCAAAGCTAATGGTAAAAGATATGACATACTCAGACCAGAGAACATAGCCAATCTACTAGCAAATACATTTAGCTCAAACTTCACCCCCCACACACACCAGTATGCATCTACACCCCCCAAAATCTCACAAGATCAATTTTGCAAGAAACTAGCTAAGGCAAGGATTACTATATCTATGGGGCCAAATAATATATACAGCTGCCTACTGGTCAGCTTGAAACATGATTTGTCTGATCCCCTACAGAAGATTTTCAATATCAGCCTTAAAACAGGATTCATGCTGGCTGAATGGAGAAGAACAGTCATTCTCTTGCACAAAGGTGAGACTTCAATGGATGTGTCTTATTATGGATTTATAAGTCTGACCAGTCTCATCTGCATGGCTATGGAAAGGATCATCATAGAATTAATAAATAAGAAATAACCTACAGACTTTTGATCCAACCCAATTTAGATTTATCAAGGGAAAACCCTGCCTACTTAACCATGCAACTTCTAATAAGTTACTGAAGCAATGGATGAGGGCAAAGAGTACACACTGCATATCTAGACGTCACAAAGGCACCAACACTATCTCACACTCAGATGTCATAGATAAATTCTCCCAGCTGAATATAAATACCTATGTAATTCATTGGAAATTGGCTCAAAAAGAGAACAGAGAATGATAAGGTGGGTGTTTCTACCTCCTCCAAAAGACCTATCACTAACGGTATACCTTAGGGTTCAGGCCTTTGGCTGTTCCTCTTTGGCATTTACTTCTCATTTGTCAAAGCTGTTAGTCATTTGTGGATGACTGCAAACTTGGTGCATCATAAACTCCCCAAAGGATACCGACATCCAAGAGGGTCTGACCCAAACAAATAGGTGGTGTCAAAACCATGGACTAAAACTAAATGCAGAGAAGTGTATAATCATATCCCTTGGCAAGCATAAGTCCCTTTGTAGCTATCCCACTGATAGCGCACCCTTTAATATTAATCCCATAGTTAGGGAGCTGTGGACTGATGTCAATAACAAACTGTCCTTTGATCACATCATATCCACTGCTGTTAGGAAGTACTTTTTCATTGGACAGCTTATATCTAAAGGTATTTTGTCCGGATCCAGGAATATAATCATTCCTCTATACTGGCACTCAAGCTGATTGTTGAGTATAATTTCCCTTTGAGTATTTACCTAACACTTGTCACAATGGAAATGAGCACACCTTTTCACTAAAAAAACTAAGGGGTTAAATCATAAAAACTACGCAGACCATCTCAAAGCCTTTTCCAATTTCTCAGTATCATACAGACTATTGAGAGGAAACCTCTGTCTCACATATAGCACTTTAACAGACTGTGTTCCAGATGTATTATGCATTTACTAGTTCAATGGTATCATAAACACCTGCTCAAAGGGATCACAGTCTCTTTTACAAAATAAATAGAACATGTTGGTGGAATAGGTTTGTATCACAGATAATACAGAAAATATAATTGCCAAAGATTCCAAAGACAACCACAAGGCATTCTATAGTTATGTCAAGAATCTAAATGGCAATACTTAGATCTGCTCTGAGCTACAATAGAATGCCATTAAATATACTGATCCCAAGGATATTGCCAATATCCTGGTAGATTGCTTCAGTGCAAACTTCACCCCATCCCATACCCTAAAAGGCCCATCTCAATACTGAAAGTTTGCCAGATTCTGGTAATAACAGCCACACAGATTACAAATGCACTCTCCAAAGCTAAGAATACAGCATCCATGGGACCAGACGACATCCCAAAATGTATACTATATGAACTACAAAATGAACTGGCACCTCATCTAAGTGTCATGTTTAATCATAGCCTCACCTCAGGCTTCGTGCCCACTGAGTGGCGCACAGCTACAGTTATCCCACTCCACAAGGGGGGATCCACCTTGGATCCCGGGAACTACTGCCCCATCAGTCTGATTAGCCTGATCTGCAAGGCCATGGAACTTATTATCATGGAACTTATAAACAACTTATAAACAAAGACATTGGCAATCTTCAAACACTGGACCCCATGGAGTTTGGGCTCGTGAAGGGCTGATCTTGACTCCTGGACCTGATTGACTTCTTCAAATTAGTCTACAGAGCCATGGACAAGGATAAGGTGGTCCACACAACCTATCCTTACCTCACCAAGGCCTTCGACACCATCCCCCACTCTGGAATCACAGATAAACTTACTAAGCTGGGCATTAATCCCTACGTCACTCGATGCGTTGCCAACTGGTTTACACTGTAAAAGTAGCTGACTCCAAATCCAGCTCCAGACAAGTGACAAGTGGAGTACCTCAGAGTTCAGTCCTGGGACCGCTCTTGTTTGGCATTTACTTCTCTGAAGTACAAGCCAAAACTAAAGGACTCTGGCTAACAAAGTTCACAGATGACTGCAAACTGGGAGCCATTACTGAATTCCCAAAATGATATGGATATTCTACAAAAGGGCCTTACAGAAAGAGATTCTTGGTACAAGAGCCATGGGCTCAAGCTCAATGCCAAGAAATGTATAGTTAACCCCTTTGGGAAAAAACATGTACTCATGAATTACCACATAGGTGGCAGTACACTAAACACTGAAAGTATGATAACAGACTTGTGGACACAGGTGGACAGTGGTCTCACCTTCGATAACCACATTGCCACAACAGTCAGGAAGTGGCACACCTCATCACTAAGGGCTTTTTATCCAGAAAAAAGGAGGTCTTTGTCCCACTGTACTCACCCCTCATTAGACCCATTATAGAATACAATGCTCCGTTTGGTATGTACCTCTCAAGATATCTGCAACAACTGGAAAGGCCGCAGAAATACCTTATTAAAAGAATCACTGGCCTAAAGCTGATGCCCTATGCTGACCATCTAAAAAAAACTCCAGCTATACTCTGTTGCATATCGTCGACTCAGAGGCGATCTCTGCTTAACATACAAGGCCATATCAAACCCAGAACTGTTGGACATACTACACTTAAAAAAATCCCAATCCCTCAGAGACACACGCTCCAGGGATCTAAACCTTGTCATCTCAGCAAGTACAAATATGACTCTGTCATTGTCCATGTTGGAGTGAATGACTTGAGATGTACCTCCCTGGACTACATGAAAAGAGACATGGAAGAGCTCTTGGATCATGTGGCCCAGTCAGGTATGACCCTAGCCTTGAGTAGCATCCTGCCTTCACCCAGAATGATACCACAATATAAGGACATAATGGTTGACTTCAACAATTGGCTAAGCTTCTGGTGTCATTCAAAGGGGATCCAGTATCTGTCTGCCTGGGACGACATGATCAACAGACCACAATGCTTTGCTAGAGATGCTCTGCACCTCTCACCCCTGGGATTCAGGTTACTGGTTAAGGCTTTTGCCACCCCTATAGTGCCTTTTTTAGGCAAAGTTCAAAGGACAAAACCACAACTGTAACAGGTACAAGCATGCAAATTCTGAAGGTAATGCTACACAATGTTAGAAGTCTAAACCTCAAAATGCACTCTCTCAAGGCACTCCTAAAAATGGAGAACATCGATATCTGTGCAGTAACTGAGACCTGGTTCAAGGCTCCAGAGAGCACCCCTGCAATACCAGGCTACAACTCTTACCACACTTTTCAGCCACCAAACCAGGACCGAAACACTAAAGGTGGAGGAGTGTCCATATTCACCAAGGATATTCACACCACCAGGCTAATTGCCCAACACAATGCGTCTGAAATTCCCCAGGTGCAACTAACACTAGGTAAGACTGCAATCCAAATTGTAGCTTGCTACAGATCCCCTACCATGCCCCAAGATTCTCACTACACCTTTCTAAACATACTGGAAAATATTAAGATACAACAAAACACCCTAATACTGGGTGATTTCAACTACCCTGCCATTAACTGGGAAAACTACTCATGTACCAACACCTTTGCCCAACGGTTCTTGGAATTCATAAATTGCAATGCCCTAGATCAACTAAACCATAGTCCCACCAGTGGCTCCAATATCCTAGACCTGGTCATTATCGACATGGGAAATTGATGCTCCACACCTATGGTCACCCCTTCGTTGGTCAGGTCTGACCATAAGCTAATCACCCTTAACATCCACATCCCACCCCCACACCCCAGTAAGGAAACCTCCATAAAAAACTTCTCCAAAGCCAATTTCATGCTATTCAAGTCAGAAGTGACAAACTTCATGACACCCATGCAGACGGGAACTGAAAGTTCGACTGCTGAATCCTACACTAAGGCAATGTATGAGTATATCCACTCATGCATGAATCGTGCCATCCCAAATAGAACCAAGATGCTCTCCTCCAAAAAAAGGAAGCCAATCTGGTGGTCAACTTTACAACAAAAGGAAGAAACTGTTGCAGAAAAGAGGAAAATCCCAGGATGCAAAAAACTCCCTTACCAGCCTAAGTAAGAAGCTGAGATCCCTTATAAAATCCTTCACAGCTAGTTACGAAAATAAAATTGCCAAAAATTGCAAAGACAACCACAAGGCATTCTATAACTATGTCAAGAATCTAAATGGCAATGCTCAGATCTGCTCTGAGCTACAATGGAATGGCATTATTGCCAATATCCTGGCAGATCAATTCAGTGCCAACTTCACCCCCCTCTCACCCCTAAACGGCCCATCTCAATACCGGAAGACTGCCAAATTCCAGTAATAATGGCCACACAGGTGAAAAACGCACTCTCCAAAGCTAAGAATTCAGCATCCATGGGAACAGATGACATCCCGGGCTGTGTACTACATGAACTACAAAATGAACTGGTACCTCACCTAAGTGTCATGTTTAATCATAGCCTCACTTCAGGCTTTGTGCCCATTGAGTGGTACACAGCTACAGTTATCCCACTCCACAAGGGGGGATCCACCTTGGATCCCGGGAACTACTGCCCCATCAGTCTGACGAGCCTAATCTGCAAGGCCATGGAACGTATTATCATGGAACTTATAAAGAAAGACATTGGCAACCTTCAAACACCGGACCCCACCCAGTTTGGGTTCATGAAGGTCCGATCTTGTCTCTTGAACCTGATTGACTTCTTTGAATCAGTCTCCAGAGCTGTGGAAGAGAGTAAGGTGGTCCACACAGCCTATCTGGACCTTGCCAAGGCCTTCGACACCATCCCCCACTCTGGAATCATAGATAGACTTACTAAGTTGGGCATTAATCCCTAAGTCACTCAATGGGTTGCCAACTGGCTTACTGACAGAACCCACACTGTAAAAGTAGCCGACTCCAAATCCAGTTCCAGACAAGTGACAAGTGGAGTACCTCAAGGTTCAATCCTGGGACCGCTCTTGTTTGGCATCTGCTTTTCTGAAGTACAGGCCAAAACTAAGGGACTCTGGCTAACAAAGTTCGCAGATGACTGCAAACTGGAAGCCATTATTGAATCCCCAAATGATGTGGATACTCTACAAAAGGGCCTTAGAGAAACAGATGCTTAATGCCAGAGCCATGGGCTCAAGCTCAATGCCAGGAAATGTATAGTTATCCCCTTTGGGAAAAAAACATGCACCCATGAATTACCACATAGGTGGCAGTACACTAAACACTGAAAGTGTGATAAGAGACTTAGGGACATGAGTGGACAGTGGTCTCACCTTCAATAACCACATCGCCACAACAGTCAGAAAATCCTTTTATGTGGCACACCTCATCACTAAGGGCTTTTCATCCAGAAAAAAAGGAGGTCATTGTCCCACTGTACTCCTTTTTAATAGACCCATTATAGAATACAATTCCCCGTTTGGTATGTACCTCTCAAAACATCTGCAACAACTGGAAAGGCCGCAGAAATACCTCACTAAAAGAATCACAGGCCTAAAGCAGATGGCCTATGCTGACCGCCTTAAAAAACTCCAGCTTTGCTCTGTCGCATATTGTCTTCTCAGAGGCAATCTCTGCTTAACATACAAGGCCATGTCAAACCCAGAGCTGTTGGACATGCTACACTTAAAGAAATGCCAATCCATCAGAGCCACACACTCCAGGGATCTAAACCTTGTCATCACAATAAAAAAAACATACTGGAGGGATAGGTTCCTGACCCAGAGACTCCCCAGACTCTGGAATAGACTGCCCATACATGTCAAGCAGAGCGCCTCTTTGGCTGTCTTCAAAAGGAACCTTGATGACTGGATGGGAGAAAGGAAATTCACCCCGGGGATCACATCAGTCGCCCTGCTAGACAGGGGTCCAGGGAAGTAAATAGTGTGGGAAGAAATAGCCAGGGAATTGTTATGGCCAGGCTTGTATAGACCCTAGGGCTGATAGCCTAGTACCAACCTATGAATCTATGGAACTGTTTTACACTAGACATAAAGCAAAGTACTTTTACTCTATTCAAATCTAATTTGGACAAATGAATGGGTAACTGCAAATTCTCCCTTAGTTTAGCAACCTTGTCCCTCATGGATAGGGGAAACATAAATGTCACAACATATCACAATTCAGCCCATCTTTAGGTTATTTGTATGCAAAATATAAGGGCTAAAAACTACCATGAGAATATAAGGCTAGGCTTCTTAAGATCTTCACAAATCAATATTCAGGTAGGGAAGGTCTGTAAGCTAAATCTACCTGTTGTTGTATCTTTTGGCTTTTCCCGGTTGGGGGTCGCCACAGCGGAACTCTGGTCCGCTAATGATTGGCAGTAGATTTTTACGTACCGAGTTGCCAGCCCTGACGTACAACCTTCAATGAAGGTACGCCCATTCACACATGTCTCCACACAGAAGACGCTTTAGCTGAGAATCGAACAGGACGTCTTGCTGTGAGGCGACAATGCTGCCGCAGCACCACCACCGCAATCTACCTGTTATGTCTAGTAATTTAGAAACTATAAAATGGAGGACAGAGACTGGTATGATGGGAAGGTGGAAGTGCAAAGGTTGCCTGGGAAAGTTACAGCCACTGAACTGAGCATGTGCTAATGGTTAATGAATAATTTGCCAAGCTGCTCTAGCATTGTGTTTAATATATAATTTTAATTTTCTTGTTGGAGAGTCATAAACTAAATAATTTGGTATTAGTAGTTGCTGTAAAGAAGGACCCTATAACCCACTGTCCTGTAGTTAACCCTCCAGATGAGATTAGGGCAGTGTAACATTTTGGAGAGTAATTGCATGCTTTCTCCATGTTCTTCGAATTTCAGAGATCTGTCTAGCACAATGCTGCAAACTATCACCCAACTGGTTGAAAGACCTGTTGATATTGCATTCCTCAGTTAACTACAAGTCTTTAGTGGCATTTGTAGCTATAGTGCTGTGTGACTTGCTGTTCTCTGCCCAAGTACTGCTGATCTTTGCATTTGATTTTGTATAGGAGTTATTCATTTAAGGTTTGGTTACTTCCATTTTTTATCTTTACTCTTATTTCATTTTATTTTGGTTTAGTTATTTGTTCTTTTTGTAGTTCTAAAAATCTTGGCTAGGGTCAGTTAGAAAATAATTCTTTTGCAGACAGGGCATAAAATCCAGCTAATTAGTGGGATGAGCTGGGAAATAGCATTCCTCATTTAACTACAAGTATTTAGTGGCATCTTTAGCTGCAGTGCTGTATGACTTGTTCTCTGCATTACATCCGAATTACACCTCCAGGAGCATCTGCAGTTAACTCCTACTGACTCCTCTAGGTGTCAAACATTGCTTGTTCATATTTGCATCAATAATTCTAAAACTGTGCTATGTGCAAGGTTTTAAAATATTTAATCTTAAAGCTTACACAATGGCAAACTCAGCTGCATTAATACTTGACCTCTGTCTAGTGCAGGTAAATAGATATTAACTGTTGTTTTTATGTCTCTGATGCAAACAGGTAATCTGTAAATGGTTCCTCTCCTAGGCACATGCTTACACTTATCAAGGGTATCAGAACCTGTCAGAGATTTGGGATGCATGGCTAGGCTTAAAAAGGCCCTTGTGGTCGTTAGACTAGTAAACACCTATGAATCTGTGATATTAATTTATATAGATATAATTTTCACATTTTTTCTAAATATCTCAACATCCAAGTAACACAGACAGAACTTCTTAGCCTCATAAGAAAGCTCTCAGCTAGATGAATAAAATGTTGCTGACAGTATATGTGTAACTTGAGTGGTTGCAGAGATATTGTAAGTTGTTTATAAAATATTACAAATGTAATAGTTACTGTGTTTATTGTGACATAAAATTTGGATTAAGACCTAGAACCTAACGAATACTACCACTGAAAAAATTGTTTGCGCTGGAGTTTGCCATTTATACTTCTTTTATAATTGTTACGTTTCCAGATATATGAACATTTGTTTGAAATGTGAGGACATAATTTAATTTTGTCAGAAGGCTTAGGCTCTGCCCATTGGAAGTTACAGTGCAGACTTCCTGAGGTCTGTTGGAGTGAATGATTTAAGTATTGCTGATTTCTGACTGTATTTGATTTTCCCACCCACCTGTCATAGTCCTGTTGGGCTTTTAAACTTGGTGGCTCTTGAGCTGCCTGCCCCCACTATAACTCTGACTTTGGACATTCTTCCAAGTCTTATCTCATCAGCTTCTTCTGCTGAGTACTGAGAGATGAACTGGGAAGCCCCCCTTAGTCTATTAAACTTAAAATATCTTTTGTTTCATACCTTCCCACTTCCTAAAAAATATAATAGTAATAATTGCACTTTATTTAGCTTCTTTTACTGTATTTGTGCTTATTCCTACTTTATTTAAATTTTTGTTGCACATTCTTAAAGTGTTCAGTTGCATTAGATATGTTGCAGTTATTACTGCTTGTTAGTAGTCTAATTACATTGTAACTACTATTCTAAGCCTCAGTTCTGATTTAAGCACTTTGGCACAATACTTGTTATCTTACATTATGAAGGTTTGTGATCTGTGCTCTTGTGTCAGTAGAGGTAGCTTACAGATCAGATTTGCTGATTTAAGGTTTATTGTGTCTGTTACTCCAAAAATGTATTTGTTCTGGTTTAAGTGCTTGGGCTCCAAACCAGTTATTTTACATTAAGAAGGCTTATAGTCTACACTCTTGTGGGAGGAAAGGGTAGCCTTCACACTTCTAAGCTGGGAACTGCGGGTGAAGACTTATTGTGCCTGTTGTTCTAACTTCTAAGTGTCTTAGTTCTGGTTTAAATACTTGGGCTCAAAACCAGTTATTTTATATTAGGAAGGTTTGTGGTGTACACTCTTATGAGCTAGGAATTGCTGGTGTAAGTCTTATTGTGACTTTATTTGATTGACTGGAGGGCTAGCTTGCTTATAATTGGAATTTCTGTGCCTAAGGCATTTGGTGATGTTTGACAACCACGCTGTTTGCAAAAAAATTGTTGCTGGTTTCTGCTAAACTCTACAAAAGCTAAGACTTGCATTTCCATATCCATTGTTTCTCATAGCATTAATTGTGTCTCTGTGTTGAATATCTGCACTTTTTGAACTCTTTTATAATCTTTGGTTTGAACTGCCTTGGTTCCAGTTTAGTGAGAGTAGAGGGGACTTGAGACATTTTGTAGCCAGAATTCTGTAAAGGAAAGAAGAGTGTGCTGTTTTTGACTGGCCACAGGGAATATTTTTTTAGTTGAATCTCCTGTTATTTAAGCATTTCAGTTGCACAATGTCTGGCTCATAACCTATGAGCAAGCTTAGATTTACATTACCATAACCACTGTTTCAGAATTGTTTTTTTGCATTGTTTTTGTTACAGCTGCATTAATTCAGTGTTTCTGTGTCTAGCAGTGATCTGTCTGCACATAAATATCTTGCAGCGTAATTCACCATTGTAATCTTTGTAGATGCCAATCTCTCACAGTCTAAATTTCTCTTAACATACCCTTACTTTCTGGCGTTGCTCATCAAGGTCCTTGTGTTATTGACCTTTTCAATATTTACATTTCCATTACTCCTCCCTACTAAATCAGCGTGCCCAGATATGCACTTCCCGACTTTCTCTCTTTGTGGCCAGTCTTGTTGAAATGTGTATTCTGAGGCAATGTGGCAGTTGCCTGATGTACACTGACAACCCACTTATTCTTAATAAAGCAGATAAAGTATGCGAGAGGTGTAATTACACTTCAATGCTGGAGGCAAAACTCTCTCATACAACCAAAACTAACACAACCAAAACTAATCCTGTAAAGGTTGTCAGTGACACTTGCACCATGCCTACTGCACAGGGTAAAGACCCTACACATAAAGCCACTTATGAGGCACTTATGGGTAACTTTCCTAACACCTCCTGCACAGCATAATAAAAAAATGGGTACTCAGTCATCAAGTAAACAGTCCATTAAAACAACCCTCACAGCTACATTTGGTAACACTGTATTCAGTGCCTCTACTGCTAAGCCTTAACCGGCCCACAAATATTCTAGTCATTGGTGATTCTGTAGTGAGACACACCGATGTCCCAAGTAAGGCAAGAGTCACAGTTAGCTGCCTTTCCAGAGCTAGGATCTATTAAGTCACAGGCACTCAGGTCATTGAACCACAGGTACTGGTATGATTTTTGTCATAGTGCATGTGAGTATTAATGCCCTGAGACATACATTCCTTGACTGTATGAAATGGGACATGATTGAGCTCACTGTCTGTGTGTCTCAGGCAAGTATGAGCCTAGCGCTGAGCAGCATAATAACTTTTCCAAGGATGATGCCATGTTAGCAACACAAAATAATTAATTTTAACAATTGGCTTAGCTTCTGGTGTCTGTCCAAGGGGGTACAATCTTTGTCAGCTTGGGAGGCATGGTTGACAGGCAACGCTGCTTTGCCCGAGATGGTCTGCACTTATTCCATCTATGCTTTGGCTTTTAAATATTGGCAAAGACCATTTCCACCCCCATAGAGCATTTTTAGGCAGTGCCAGACTGATAAACCTCTTCACTTAATAACCTACAAATGAATATTTGAAAGTGGTATGGCTCAATGCTAGAAGTCTTAACAAGAAACTCCACTCACTACAAGTCTTCCTCTCCCTGGAGAGTGTAGACATCTGTGTAGTAACAGAGACATGGTTTAAAGTCATAGAGAGTATCCAGCAGTGCAAGGTTATAATGCCTTTCACACCTTTAAACCAGTTACTGCACAGGAGGGAACTGAAGGTGGAGAAGTTTCAGTCTATATTGAAAACAACTTCACATTCAGAGTAGTTAAAGTGTATGACCCATTGGAACTCATACATGTGCACTGCAACTCACCATAAACAGGGTTTCATACCATATCCTTGCAACCTATAGGTCCCCCTCCATGTCCCAGGAAATCCACACTACCTGTCTCAATGTACTAGAGTCCCTCACCATTCAATCCAATACATTCTTCATGGGTTATCTAAATGACCCCTCTATAAATTGAGAATCGTACACGATTTCTAATGCACAAACCCAGAAATTCCTAAACTTTATTAATACTAACATCCTGGAACAGTTGGTCCATTCTCCCACCAGAAGTACAAACATCCTTGGCCTTTTACTCACAAACAAGGGGGAGCTGATGTTCCTTACTCAGTGTAATGACCTTGCTTGTCATATCTAACCATAATGCAGTATTGCTTGAAATGATTAAGTCTGAGGATCCAGCAAAACCAAGAACCTTTAGGATCTATTCCAAAACTAAACTCTTTCTACTAAGTGTCACCTTAGCTATATTCCAAGTACATCCAAACCCAGTAAACACCATAGCATATACTGAGCTATTTACAAAATCCCTGTACAGCCATATTGATAACTGTATAGAGAAAGCTGTGCCCACTCATATTAAGAAAAAGACAAACTCAAAAGACAAGCCATCTTGGTGGAATCACAATATTGGTCGGTTATATAATGAAAGAAAAAATCTTGGCCAAGTGAAGGAGGAACAAAGCCCAACATACTAAAACCTCTCTGACCAATCTAAACAGGAAGCTAAGAGAATTAATTAATACTTCAAAAGCTAAATATGAAGACAAAATAGCATCTCAGGCAAAGACAACCACAAAGCCTTCTACAGCTATGTCTGTAACCTCAAGGAAAATATGCAACAATGAGCAGAACTTATTGTAAATGGCACCACCCATACGTGAACCCCCATGCCCATCAAATGAGTTATAACAATCAGTGCATATTAAGCTTATATATTCCCTGTTCCAAAGGAGTTATGGGCCTCCTTGAAATTGATTACATGTATAGACCTGCAATCATGGGACTGCATACATATCTGCTGACCTCACAAGACCCAAACATAGTGAGAGTTGTGAAACATCAGGATAATTAATCTAAGTTTACTTCCCTGCTTAGTCTAGCAGAAGCATATTGGCGTCAAGTCGGAATGGAAATCAAACCAGAAGTAGATAAAAATTAGGTAGCAACTGAATGTGCTAAAAAACAAAATGAAGAATATAATAAGGTAAAGGATCAGATGAGAAGTCAAGAAATGTGGAAAATGCATATATATAGTTTCAAGTATAGAAAACTCCTGGAACAACCTCATTTTGATTAGGATTGAATGTAGAAATGGTTAAGGAGAGGCAAATTCAAACCAAAAGATGAAAGGTTAATATTGGTGGCCCAAGATAGTGGGGTATGTACACGTTGGTTTACAAAGTCCATTGGACATATAGGAAAAACAGACAAATGTAGGTTTCATAAAACAGAACTGGAAACAGTTGCAGACCTTGTTGCTGGTTGTGATATACTAATGGAAGGACTGTATACTGAAAGGCATAATAATGTGGCAAGACTGTTGCACTGAGGATTGTGCAAACATTAAAATGCTGAAGTAGCTGAAAACACTGGAAACATAAGCTGCAAAGTATAGAAAATGATGGAGTCTACATCATATGGGATCACCCATTATCAACAGTTCAAAATACAGATGCGAGAAAACCATATACAGTGGTCCATGAAAGAAGACAAAAGTAGCATTGATCATTGAAATCGCTACACCCAGTGACTACAGTGTCTTGCATAATGAGAGACACAAAGTCATAAAATATCAGAGATTTGCAGACTGAAACAAGAGCAATGTACGTGCCAGCAGAATGGTATCGGAGGAAAGTGATTATGAGGAAGAGCGTAAAGTCCTTTTTTAAAGAGAGGGGATACCCAGTGAATTTGATTCTTGATGTCCAGAAAGAAATACAAATAGGAAGGAAAACTAAATTTCAGCCTATTTTAGGTAAGGTAGAGCACCAAGAAGAAACAGGGGGCAGTTCGGATAAAGATTTTGGTAAAGCTTTGGTATTAGAAGTTAATGCCAATTCCAGACTTGCCAGGAAGGTGATAGCAACTGAATGAGAAAGATTTACAGGGTTCATGGATCTGGGGGAGATACCGAAGGAACCCCTAAGAGTGGTATATATAAATTCTCAAAACTTGAATAATTTACTAGAGAATAATTATGGAAACTATATAGTAGCATACAAAAAAAAGAGGAACTTTTAAATGTGGGCATTGTACCCAATGTACATATATTAGTAACGAAGAAAGAATTTACATGTCAAATAGGAACAAATGGATGACAGGTGAGGATTACTACAACTGTGGGTCCTTTGGTTTGGCATATCTCACCATTTGTAATGAGTGTGAATCCTTCTATATTGGCAAAACGGAGCATATGTTACGAAGAAGGATTTATGAGAATATGTATGATATTCAATGTAAGAAAGATTCAAATGCTATATATAGACACACAAAAACATGTGCCAAAGCATGCTTCTCATTTTTTGTATTAGAACAGGTTAAGAAGGAAGTGTATGTGTGTGTGTGTGGGGGGAGGCTACGGGAAGAAAAGACTGAGTACAAAGAGCTGTGGTGGCAGTTAACATTACAGGCTATTACTCCACCAGGACTCAATGATAATATCTCCATACCCCTGTCCTGAAAATGAGGGCAGCCAGGTTATAAATGGCTTTAACTAAGCACAGTTTTAGGACATTGCAATTTTGAGTTAAACCACTTGATGGTGGTATCCCCACATTTTGTGTGTTTTACTATTTGTATAAACTTTGAAGCATTTTTAAGTATTTTTAAGCATTTTACATACTTGAACAGTTTTTAAGCTAATAAAATGTTTTATGTTTTTAAACAGATTTTAAATAGATTTTAGATAGTGCATTTCCTATATTATGTTTATGATCTAATATGAACATTTTCTTCGCATTTTAAATCAACGGCATGCTTTATTGAGACAATGGACTGTATTCTCATTAGTGGATTACTTGAATAATTAAGCTAATGGATTATATAATGAGATGATTCATTTATTGTTTGCATCAGATGACGTCTTAGCAACTTAGATGAAAATGCTATGTGGAATTGCGTTTATGTGTTTGAATTGACTATTAAACCAGCTTTGGAAGTCTATCATTGAGCCGACTATTTTCCTTCATTTGTGGTACTTATTTTGTTTTTTTTTTTTTTTTTAATCGTTGGTGTTTAAGTACCTGTTCCAGTGTTACTGGTGGAAAAAAGATACCCAGGCAGTTCCAATAGTAGTACGAGCAACGGGTCTTAAGAATCTACAATTGTATTTAAATATGTTACTGATACGTGTAACTCTGTACGAATTGCAGAAGGAGTCATTACTGGGCACATTGCAGGTGCTGCGAAGAGCACTTTTGGCTGACATCAGAGACTGAAACAATACTAATTTCATGAACTTTAATCATACTTTGATTTAGGAATGGAGTCCATTCTTGTCATGGTATTAAAAAAACAAAAGATTTGGAAAAAATTAAAAAGAGACAGGAACCCTGAGGCCATTGCCAACCTTTTCACTGACAGGTTCAACTCAAATTTCTCTCCTCATTCCCCTGACAATCCAAAGGAAATACTGCAAATCACAATCCTCCTAACCATTCCTAATGAACAAGTCTTCAGTACACTTTCCAAGGCCAAAAACACTGCATCAGTGGCCCCCAATAATATCCTGGGATGCTTACTAAGTAGCATGAAACATGACCTTTCTGGTCCACTTGAATCAGTTTTCAGCTGGAGCCTACACTCAGGTTTTTAAAGATGGCTACAGTCATTCCCCTGTACAAAGGAGGTCCAGCCACTGACCCAGGTAACTACAGGCCCATAAGCCTGACCAGCCTCATATGTAAGACCATGGAAAAAAAATCATTATGAGCATGATAAATGAGGACATAGGTAACCTGCAAACACTTGACCCATCACAGTTTAGCTTTGTTAAAAGAAGGTCATGCTTTTTAAGTCTGGTGGACGTCTTTGTGAGGGTCACCAATGCAATGGATGAGGGCAAGACTATACATACAGCTTACCTCAACCTGGCCAAGGCTTTTGATACAATACCTCACTCGGGCATTATCAAGCTCACTAAATTAGGTATATACCCTTTTATCACCTGCTGGATAGCCAACTGGCCCACTGATAGGACCCAGGAGGTTAAAATAGGGGAGGCAATCTCCACAAAGAAACCAGTCACTAGTGGAGTCCCCCAGGGTTCGGTACTTGGCCCACTTCATTTTCGCACTATTTCTCTGGAGTGGAAGCAAACACTGAAGGTTTATGGTTGACTAAGTTTACAGATGATTGCAGTGTGGGAGTTAGCACTGACTCATCTGCAGACAGTAGCACTTTTCAAGAAGGCCTATCTCTGATTAACAAATACTGCCAAAGCCATGGTTTTAAACTCAACAAATAGTGCCAAAGCCATGGTTTTAAACTCAATAATAAGAAATGTATAATTGTACCCTTTGGGAAGTCAACCATCCCCAGCTAATTACTGTGTTGATAGTACACCCCTAAGAGTCGACCCAGCGGTTAGGGATCTGGATATGCATATAGACAGTAGCCTCACTTTCAACCACCATGTGGCCATATTGATGAGGACGTCCTTTTATGTTGTTCAACTTATAAGTAAGGGCATAGCATCTAGGTCCAAAGAGATCAGTATCCCACTATACATAGAGAACAACACACCTGTCAGTATGTACCTAACCAGGCCTATGCATCAATTAGACCACCCCCCTGAGATTCCTTACAAAAACAATATAAGACATAACAAACCTGCCTTATGCAGTGCCTTAAAACCCTTCCTTTTTACTAGGTCTCCTATAGCTTGATGAGGGGTGATCTGTGCCTGGCTTACAAAGCATCTGCAAACCCCACACTTAGGAATCTCCTGCATATTTGTAAGCCATATAGTACCAGAAATACAAGGTCTAAGGACCTACATTTTGTCTGTGGCTTAAATAAAACATGCTGGAGAAACAGATATGTGTTCCAGAGACTGCCCTTCCTATGGAACATTCCCATTCATGTGAAGCTGAGTTTACCTATTTCCCAACTTAAGTGCAACCTAGACCAGTGTATGGGGAATAGGAAATTTACAACAGGCCTGGCAGTCATGTCCCTTGTGGAGCTTATCCTGGCACTCAATGTCTTGTTTCAATACAAGACATCATTATTCTTTTGAAAAAACTTGGTTAGGCTTAGAATCTATAAATCACAGCTGACTTTAAGACGTAGTTTGTAATACTACCAAAGGTTCCTCAGGGATTAAAGGATCCAACAACGTTGCTGGCAAATGTGCTTCTGATAGGTGACACCAAATTTCACCCTCAGCTGACATTTTGTAAGACAGATGCCTTCTACCAAATCTTGTTTCAGTGTGGATAATAGCAAAAAAGAAAAACAGTGTGGGTAATAGCAAAAATGAAAAATTGAGAAGAACCCTAATAAACAAAGTAATTTCCTGAGAGATTGCAGTACCAGAGGCAAAGATTCTCCACAATCATTAGGTAACCTGTTTCTGCCTACTGGTGGCCATCAGCTGCCTTAAGGCCTTGCCAGTGTCTTTCCATTTGGAGACAGTTAGGGGTTGTTTTTTCCATTATTTGACAGTTGATGATCCTTTGCATATATCCCATGCACTTCTGATACAAGAGGTTTGGGAGGTCACTCAGTTGAAGTTCTAGCGTTGCTGGAGTTTTCATTTTGTTTTTACTGATTGGTTTTAGGTTCATAGGTTCATAGATTAGTACTAAGCTAACTGCTCTTGTGAGCCATTTTAAGCCTAGCCAGTTATCCCTTGTGAGACTCAAACCATGCACCTTGTGTTTGTAAGGCAACCACCTTAACCATTAGGCCACCCTTTTCAGTGACCTTCTCACTCATTGTTTTAGTTTGTTGTTTGGGATATTTTTGCAGTGACCCTAATGATAATGAACATCAGCTGGGTATAGCAGCCCTGTGTTTCTTATGCGTAGTCAAATACTCTGCTTGCTGTGCTGATGAGGTCATAACAAGGCAGAAATTTGCATATCCGCAACTAGTGGGGTTTGGCTTTGTTGTTCTGAAATTGTCCATTGAAATGATGAAACAAGTCATGAGCATTCAGAATCGCCAATTAGCTGAAGCACCTGATGTTCGTAAGGATCATTTTCATATATCCTATGTGCCTCTGATAGAAGAGGTTTGGGAGGTCACTCAGTGGAAGTTGTAGCATTGCTGGAGTTTTCATTTTGTTTTTACTGATTGTTTTTTCAGTGACCTTCTCACTTATTGTTTTAGATTATTTGACAGTATGGAAAGCAATGACCACAGACAGGTATGTGAGGACAGTTATACCTAAGAGTTACAAGACACCTTTCCTTTACACCCATTAGACAACCCCAAAGGACTAGTGCTGAAAGGTAAGAGAGATCCGCAGTAGGAAAACAACCCATACCGGAAATTTTAAGCCACACTGCAAAATGTCATATCCCTGAAGAAAAGAACACAGAGGGAAGTCTTCTACCTACCTTAGGCACAATGGTTGACACAAGATAAGTCTGGGGCCCTAAAGGTCATCCTCACCAATAAGGTTATTGCGCCCCTAAAAACTGAGGCTGGAGGCCATGTCCTAAAAGCCTTCACAGGAAAGGAGGGATGTACCAGTGGAGAACTTGGCAACCAAGCTGCCCTGGTTCTCAGCAAGGAAGAATTGGTGGGAATCCTCCCTCTCTCAAGCAGAAGGAACAGTCTCTTTGCAGAACAATATAAGCCTGGGATTTCCTCTCCACCATGCAGATAACCAAGAAGATGGAATGGGAAAAACAAACAGAAGACAGTTCCTCTTCTTTAAGCTTAAAGAGGTCATTTCTCCCAGAGGGGCTATACCAATAAGTTGTCCTAACTTTCCACCAACTTAGAAGAATGGTTCACAGAGGAAGAATACGTAGGACAGAAGAGCCCCAAGAGACCTGTCACCCCAATATTAAGGCAGCCTTGGGGTCTTGGCCCCAAGTTTAGGACACCTATAGGGTCTTTCCTTTCTCCTGGAAAAGTCACAGTTGCTGAGGAGGGAAATGCCTCAATGAGGAGGGGACTAGCCTCATTCTCAGGAAAGCATTGAATAAGCCCTTCCAACTTTGCTTGCAATGCTTACTCTCGTGCTGAAAGGTGCATCCAGTAAGAAATCATAGATTATTCCAGAAGAGGGGATGACCTCAGCCATGCCCTGTGCCTCAAGCACAGAGATGTGCCTGCTTTTCTAAAGGTGGGGTGCCATAAAAAATAGTCAGGACATGATCTTTCTCTTAAAGTCTCAGGGAGGAACTCTAGCATTGTCCTCATGGAAATGAAAAGGAAGAATTCTAGCCAGGATAGATGAGTTACAAAGTTTACAGATCTAAACCTTATCATTTGTTTGTATTTGGGTTATTTATACAAAAATAACAGGGCCAGAAACTACCATGGGAATGTAAGGATAGGCTTCTTAACTCATTCCCTGCAGTGGAGATATGGAACTTTGCACTGTAACTTCCAATGGGTGGAGCCTAAGCTTTTTGGTAGAATAAAATGATGTCCTCACACTTCAAACACATGTTCATATTTCTGGAACCTCAGAGGTTACTAAAAATGTAAATTTCAAACTCATCAGCACAAACCATTTTTATAGTAGTAGTATTTATTAGGTTCCAGTTCTTAAACAGGATTTTATAAGTCACAGTAAACACATTAAATTTGTAATATTTTGTAAACAGGATACAGTATCTCAGCAACCACTCAAGTTACACACATACTGTCATCAGCATTTCCTTCATCCAACTGAGGGCTTTCATATGAGGCTAAGCAGTCCTGTCTATACTACTTGGTTGCCAAGATATTTAGAAACACATGAAATTTATGCCAATATAAATAAATATTATATGAACATTAATTAATACTTCTTAACCTGTAGTAGAGGTTAAATATCAATACAGTTATGTTTGCAATTATGTAAGCTGTAAGATGAAATCTTTCAATACTTTGCATGTATTATTTTTTCGGAATTAGTGATGTAAATATAAATAAATATTTGACGCCTAGAGGTGTCAGTAGGAAGTAACTGCAGAAGCACCAGGAAGCATCACTCAACTGAAATGAGTTAGGATCCTTACAGATCAATAGCCTAATAAGAACCTATCAGCATATGAACGTATCATGTCAGAGGAATATACTTTCCTGACAAACGTATTCCTGCTCAGGTTGAACTAGGAAAAATGAGTATGTGATTTCCCAGAAGTTGATCTTTGGATATTAAGACAAAACTCGTTCCAGTTCAGAGGGAAGGAAGTGAGTACCAGTCATCTTGGAGGCCTATTCAGCTGAGTAAGAATGCCTCCAGGGTGTTTCTGTAATCTACATATTGGTATGCTCTGGAGAGGAATGATCTGGGAGCTAGGTGATGGGTCCTCATGGGATCAGGGCTCCATATTGGTATGCTCTGGAGAGGAATGATCTGGGAGCTGGGTGATGGGTCCTCATGGCATCAGGGCTCCATATTGGTATGCTCTGGAGAGAAATGATCTGGGAGCTAGGTGATGGGTTCTCATGGCATCAGGGCTCCATATTGATATGCTCTGGAGAGAAATGATCTGGGAGCTAGGTGATGGGTCCTCATGGGATCAGGGCTCCATATTGGTATGTTCTGGAGAGGAATGATCTGGGAGCTGGGTGATGAGTCCTCATGGCATCAGGGCTCCATATTGGTATGCTCTGGAGAGGAATGATCTGGAAGCTAGGTGATGAGTCCTCATGGGATCAGGGCTCCATATTGATATGCTCTGGAGAGGATTGATCTGGGAGCTAGGTGATGGGTCCTCATGGGATCAGGGCTCCATATTGGTATGCTCTGGAGAGGAATGATCTGGGAGCTAGGTGATGGGTCCTCATGGGATCAAGGTTAGTATCTTAGTGAAGGGTTGGAGGGTCTCACAACAGGAAATCATCCCAAGAAGAGTGGGAGAAAGCTTGGGACTCCAAATCTTCAGCCTTCTCAAACAAGACCTGTTTACTGGACTCCTCCAAGAGAGATAGCTGGAGCTGATAAGTGAAACCTGTGACTTGCATATTGTTTCAGTCCATAGTCTCTTCTGTATTCCTGTGAATGCATGACAAATGTGCACTGTGACAGGCAGAAGGAAACCAGCGTGTAGGTGTTCATGCAGAAGGTATTACAAAAGAAAGAGAGAGAGAGCGAGAGAGACAGAGAGAGAGAGAGAGGGAGAGAAGCCTGTGCCAGGCCTAGTGCTAGCAGTCAATCTGTGTCTCTAAATGTGATATCCTACACCTGTATCACCCAGTTGCACAAGTGGTTGAGCTTTCATACTTGGGATACATACCCTGGCATGGCTCTCCCCCACTAGAACTGACCAGTCCAGCTGGACTATAGGGGGGAAGACCTTGGAAAAAGAAAGCTCAGTCAGAGTACCATCAGTGTTGTACCAGAACAATAAGAGGACTACTCTCTATGATCAGGCTGCACAGAATGATGATGACCAAGCCAATCAGGCAGAGGGAACGTGGAACTGACACACCAGGATATACTCCTAATGTGGAGGTGAAAAGTGTCTGTACCTCTCCCAGTCTCATGCCCTTCGTGGAAAAGAAGAAAGGAATGGAGTGCAGCCTCAAATAATCATGTATGATTTACATGTCTCAGAAGTTCATGAAGCTCTGGAAAATGCAGACCTACCTTCAGGTGGTCTAGGCCTCAACTACATCTATCAAAATCTCAGGTGCTGAAAAATCTTTCCACTGCATGGATGTTGAGAAGGACCCTTCCTCTAGTTCCATAAGGAATCTCCTTCCATCATTACTTAGATTACAGAAGCTTTCAGCACTGAAAATAATTTCAAGGATCATGCAAATACAAAAACTTTTTTACCAACAATAGCGAGGATTGAGTTCAAAACTGTGACAGCAGTGAAAAGGAAGTGATGGCATGAACACGTGTGCTGATTGAGGGCTCCGTGTCTGTTATTCTAAAAGTGTATTAGTTCTGGTTTAAGCATTTGGGCTTCAGGCCAGTTATTTTACATTAAGAAGCTTCGTGGTCTGCACTCTTGTGGGAGGAGAGGCTGGACTCTGCCCTTCTGAGCTGGGAATTTCTGGTTAAAGGCTTATAGTGCCTGCATATTTCAACTGTTTCTTACTGAAATTGGTACACCTTGTTTGCTGTAGCATAGACTAGATCCAGGCCTGCTGAATCTAGCTTTGTTTGTATGATTGTTGTTTGTTTGCTTGTTATTTCCCTGAAATGCTAATACCACCTAAAACGCGGCTTTTCAGCGCTTCTGTGGATCCCTAGTGATATCTGCATTGCTTACTGTACTTATTTCCTTGTTTCACTTAAAAGAAAGTTACTGTTTGTCATTTTTGCATTTAAGTTACCTGTAACACATTGCATTTAAGTTACTTGGAACTTGCTCACTAAAGCAATTATATAAGTCAGTACTAAAAAATTAAAAGCACTACACCCTCATAAACTCCCCTTGAGTACCTTGTTCCCCATTGGCCCTTTTTTTTTCAATTATAAAGGAATTCCCAATACTATTCTAACATGTCCAAAGGTCAGTTGTCAATCTCCTCTCCGGTCCAGCTGGTGAATCTGGGAATCTTGAGGCAATGTTACAACTGCCTCATGTACACAGGCAACCCTCTCTTCCTCCCAACAAATTCCAGCACATGTGAGAGATGCATCCATATAGCCAAACTGGAGGCTAAGCTCTCTCAACTCAGTACTGGTGTAACCAGTCAGGAGGAGAAGGAAACCACACTCACTACAATTCCAGTCTCACATAGACCTACCATGACAGCAAACCAAACACATAAACACACAAAAACATACTCGGAGGCTCTAAATAAAAATCTGCCTAAGCAGCAGAGACCTCCAAAGCAGACACCCAAGCAACCGCTACCCCAAAACACGTGCAACACATAGCTCACAAAGCCAGTGTGCCAAACAGTCACAGCCCTTAAGGCTAAACAACACACCTGATACACTTGTAATAGGTGACTCTATCGTCAGGCACACTGATGTCCCGCTCACCAGGCTGAACAAGGAGAAGGTCACAGTGAGCTGCCTGTCGGGCACTAGGATCCGCCACATAACACAAGCACTCAGTTCACTCCAAGGCAAGTACAAATATGACTCAGTCATTGTCCATGCTGGTGTGAATGACCTGAGATGTACCTCCCTGGACTACATGAAAAGAGACATAAAGGAGCTCTCTGAGCATGTGGCCCAGGTGGCCCAGGCCGGTATGACCCTGACCTTGAGTAGCATCTTACCCTCACCAAGAATGATGCCACAATATGAAGACAAGATTATCAATTTCAACAATTGGCTTAAGTATTGGTGTCATTCAAAGGGGATCCAATGCCTGTCAGCCTGGGATGACATGCTCAACAAGCCACGATGCTTCACTAGGGACGGCTTGCACCTGTCAACCCTGGGCTTTTGGATATTGGCAAAGGCTCTTGCTACCCCCATAGTGCCTTTTTTAGGCAAGGCTCAAAAGACAAACCCACCTCCATAGGTATCACAAGGGATAAGAAACTAAGAGTAATGCTACTCAACGCCAGAAGTCTAAACCTCAAGATGCACGCACTCAAAACTCTCCTTAGCATGGAGAACATCAATATCTGTGCAGTAACAGAAACCTGGTTCAAGGCTCCCGAGAGCACCCCAGCACTACCAGGTTATACCTCATACAATACTTTTCGGCCCCAAAACTTGGACCGAACCACAAAAGGAGGGGGAGTATCAATATTCGTCAAAGATACCCACACCTCCAGGTTGGTGGCACAGCATGAAGCATCAGAGACTATCCATGTGCAACTAACAATGGGTAAAACTGCCTTCCAGTTTATAGCCTGCTACAGACCACCCTCCCAAACCCAGGAACCCCACTCGGCCTTCCTGAGAACACTGGAAAATATGAAGGTCTCCCCAAACACCATTATATTGGGCGACTTCAACTACCCAAACATAGACTGGGAGCATTACTTTAGCTCCAACACCCTAGCCCAAAGGTTCCTAGAATTTATAAACTCAAATGCTATGGAACAACTTGTTACCACTCCCACAAGAGGGGAAAACATACTGGACCTGATCATCACCAACATAGGGACTCTATGCTCCAGACCAGAAGTGTATCCCTCACTGGTAAGATCAGATCATAAACTAATCTCACTGGATATTCACATCCCAACCCCACCTCCTGCCCAGAAAACCACAGTGAAAAACTTCTCTAAAGCAAATTTCACACTCCTCAAAACCGAGGTGGAATCCTTCAAAGCCCCCGGGCCTGTGGAAAATACAGCCCAGACCGCAGAATCCTTTATAAATGCATTCTATGAACACCTTCAGGAATGCATGGATCATGCAATCCCAAATAAAACCAAGACCCAATCCTCCAAAGGCAGACATCCTGTCTGGTGGACCCCAGCCATAAACAAACTATACAATAGGAGGAGGAAGCTACTAAATGATAGAGCAAAATCCCAAAAAAGGAAGGCATCTCTGATCAGTATTAGCAAAAACTACGGGCACTCATAAAATCGTCTAAGGCCAGCTTGAGAGAAAAATTGCACAGGACACTAAGGATAATCACAAGGCTTTCTTTAGTTATGTTAGGAACCTGGGTGGGAATTCCCAGATATGCTCAGAATTAGTCCAAAATGACAAAAAATACACCGAACCCACAGACATTGCCAACATCCTAGCTGACAGGTTCAGCAAACTTCCCCCCACCAAAGGGCAAATATCTATCCCAGCAGAGTGTTGCCCCTGACATCTCAGATGCTCAGGTAAGAGCCGCCCTCTCCAAAGTCAAAAACACAGCATCAATGGGACCAGACGGTGTCCCGGGCTGTGTCCTACATGAACTCCAAGAAGAGCTAAACCCAAACATAAAACTACTGTTCAATCTCAGCCTTACTACAGGATATGTACCCAAAGAGTGGCGTACAGCAACAGTGGTCCCTCTCCACAAAGGTGGTGCCTCAACGGATCCTGGAAACTATCGCCCCATAAGCCTGACTAGCTTGGTCTGCAAAGCTATGGAAAGGATCATCATGGACCTCATAAATAAAGATATTGGGGACCTACAGACACGGGATCCTACGCAGTTTGGCTTTGTTAAGGGCAGATCCTGCCTCTTAAACCTGGTTGATTTCTTTGAAACAGTCACCAAGGCCATTGATGAGGGGAAGGTGGTCCACACAGCCTACCTGGACCTCGCAAAAGCCTTCATACAATACCCCACTCGGGCATTATAGATAAGCTCACCAGCTTAAATATAAACCCCTATGTCACTAGATGGGTTGCAAACTGGCTCACATGGTTAGAATTGCTGGAGCCATGTCAGACTCCAAACCTGTTACAAGTGGCATCCCACAAGGCTCAGTCCTGGGACCTCTTTTGTTCAGTATATATTTCTCGGAGGTACATGCCAACACGGAAGAACTGTGGCTGACCAAGTTCGCAGATGACTGCAAACTGGGCGCCATAATCGACTCTCCAGCCGACACAAGCATCCTCCAAAAGGGCCTCATAGAAACAGACAACTGGTGCCAGAGCCATGGCCTCAAGCTAAACGCCAAAAAGTGTATAGTCATCCTCTTTGGCAAAAACAAAGTGCCCACAAATTACCACATAGGTGGTAATCCATTAAGTACAGAAGAAGTAATTAGGGACCTGGGGACCCAAGTTGATAGCAGTCTCTCATTTGACAACCACGTGGCCAAAGTGGTTAGAAAAACATTTTATATAGCCCACCTAATCATGAAGGGATTCACATCTAGATCAGGGGAGGTCATCATGCCTCTTTACTCATCCCTCATCAGGCCCATAATTGAGTACAATGCCCCTTTTGGGATGTACCTTACCAGACACCTGCAGCAACTGGAAAGACCCCAAAAGTACCTCACCAAGAGGATCAAAGGGCTCAAACAGATGCCATATGCTGCCCGGTTAAAGAAACTCCAGCTCTACTCAGTAGCATACCACCTGTTCAGGGGTGATCTGTGCCTGATGTATAAAGCCATGTCCAACTCGGAATTAATGGACATGCTGCACCTCAGAAAATCCAAATCCCATCGAGCTACGCGCTCAAGAGACTTGAACCTCAGCACTGAAATAAATAGGACATGCTGGAGGGACAGATTCATAACCCAGAGGCTCCCTTCACTATGGAATAAAATCCCAGTCCAGGTTAGGCAGAGTCCCTCATTGACTCTCTTCAAGAGGAATCTTGATGAGTGGATGGGAGATCGTAGGTTTAACCCGGGTATCACTTCTGTGTCACTGTTAGACAGAGGCACAGTATACTAACCTCGAAAAAGGGCATAGCAAAATTAATTTTAAATGGGTGGTGAAAGCCAAACACATTCTGGCTAGGCTTATAAATGCCCTAGGGCAGATAGCCTAGTATAAACCTATGAACCTATGAACCTATAATATGCTGGCATGTGTCATCACTTTTGTGCACCATCGACTAAAAACTCAACTAGAGCTGTCTTTTCACTTTGTACTCCTCTATCCCTTTCTCTTTGTCTATACTCTATCAAGCCCTGGTAGGGAAGGCAGCCCTGCAGGTCAAATGTCTGCTTGACCTCATCCCACTCCTTTACTTTTCCCTCCATAATTATTTGCTCTCAATATGTTAGTTCCTTTGCTAGTTTGTTTTCTCCAATAAATTCCAGCCACCTGTTGCATATTTTCTGTTCTCCTCCTTTTAGTCAACTATATTGGTAAAAATCTCCTTTGTCCATTCATTAGTTCATTTAGTTTTTGGAATACTTTCTGCAACTTTATTAATACAATATTCCGTAAGGTTGTTATTCTCCTCAAGGGCCTGCATCCCAAATCATACTCTCCTTATTTTTTGAACTCTCCTGTTTCATGATTATGCAATGCAGTTTAATTGGTAGCAAAAAACAAAATGTACCAAACCACGGCAATAAGAAGCATATAATTCCAATAGATAAACGTTTAATGTTAGTGCTTTCACAGTTCACAATGACTGCTTCATCTGATGTTACCCTCCAAAGGCATTCCTTCAGCTCTTTAGTAATTATGGCCAACCACTTCTCTTTTTGCTAGAAATATGCCTGACCTGTACATAAAACTAAAGGGACTAGACCATTTTTTTTTCTGCTTGTATCTTACTATCCATATATGTTATCAAGAGCATCCAGCTTTTCGCATTTTACATTTTTAGTCCCTTCTCACATATCCTTAACTGCTTTAATAGAATCCTTTTAAATCCACTCCTAAATACTTCATCATATCATGTCCCCATAGACTGCTGAACCAATTAATGGGTGGGGACACAGTTTACTTCTATAGACATTGTTTTATCTTCATTTATTTTATATCCTGAAAAGGCCCAAAACATTTCAATATGTTTCAAAAGACTAAAATGTCATTTCTCCGAATATATCCAGTACAAATTATTATAATCTATGAATAAACCTAACATTACTTATTTACCATACTAGCTATATCCTTGAATATGGATTATTTTCTTTATCAATGGCTGCAAGTATGACAGAAATAACAAAAGAGAAAGGGGTACCCTTGCCTAGTTTCTCTGTTCAAATGTATGTTTTAGAGAAACCCTCCCTACTTAATTCCTTCCTTATGGCCCTTCATATATCCTTCTAATTAAGCATATTATTTTACCATGGATTGCACACGCTGTCATTGCCCTACTCATTAAATCCCAGCTGATTATGTTAAGTGCTTTCTCTGCAATCAGGACCCACCAATAGTGGTGCTTCTTACATTTTACTTCCCTTTGGATCATCATTGTTTTACTAATGTTTGCCAAATGTTTGCCTTTCTGCTAAACCACACTCAATTTTTACAGCATTTTTGCCGTTTTTAATATAGTCATAAACACTTTATAGTCATGGTTTAAAATTTAAATTGGTCTATATAAAGCTGGGTCTGGAGGGTCTGTACTCTCTTTGGATAAGACAGGCCACCAGAAAAGTTTTCTAGGATGTTGGCACTGCACTTCATTTTAAAATGTTGTTAAATAAAACATTGCAAATCTTTATCATTATCTTCTCTCCTAACTTGTGTAGGAACACAGTCTGTCCTGGAAACATTCCTACCGATTAATTATACTTCATCATTTTTATCACATCCTTTCCTGACTAAGCTATTAATTCTTAAAATCCATCTTCCTCAAACCTTTGATTATTACATTTCTTCCATTTTTGCCTTTTCTTGGCCTCCTCATTCTTCTGCAATAGATTTTGGGAAAAATCTCTCTATAGGATCTCTGATTAGTTTTCCTGTCAAAGACTCCCTACATTTGGCAGCAACCCTTTCTACTTTGTATTGCCTAAGTCATTGTACTGTGGATTTGTCAAAAATCTTTGCTTAACAGCAGCTATTCTAAACTATTGCACATTATAGAACTAAGTCCTTAGTTTTTCTTTGCTCTCCATAATTGCTCCTCAGTCGTGTTTTTTGAGATTCTCCTTCCTCTGCAATACTTTCTTTGGCAAGCCCTCTAAATAATTATTGCTTTTTTTCCCACAGCTTTTCTCTATTTCCACCATATTTTAAACATTTATTTTCATTTTATCTCACCCTCATAACTGCACCTTCTGAAGAAATATCTCTCTTCTGCAATAACTCTCAAAACATTTCCACTTCCAATTCCTTAAAGTCCTCCAAGTTGGAAAAGGATAGTATCTCATTTTACTTCATCTCTCTGAATCTTTATCTTAGTCTTTATTGGTGTATGAAATGAAATATTTATTGGATATGTTTCAAAGTTTTCAATTAATACCAAGTCTCTTGAAATTTAATTTCTATCTAGTCTAGCCCAATTCATTTAACTTGGGGAATGATATACAAATTATGTCTGGTTTCCAGCTGCAAATTCGCATCATCCATTCCACACATTTTCATATATTTATTTCCTCAGAAATCATAGGATCATAGGAGATTACTAGGCTAATGGTCCTGGGGCCCTTACAAGCCTAGCCAAGAGTTTATCCCCAAAAAATAAACTTCAATCAGCGCCTGTCATTGAGGGATAAAGGTCGAACCTCTGGGACAAATTTATGGTTTCCCATCCACTCATCAAGATTGCGTTTGAAGTGGGTCAGTGAGGTACTCTGTTTGACATGTATGGGAAGTCTATTCCAGAGACGGGGCAGCCTCTGGGAGACAAACCTGTTTCTCCAGCAGGTTTTGTTGATGTCGCATATTGAGCGAGTAATGGGCGAGGAGTTAGACTTACGGATATGGAGCATCTCCAGTAGGACAGGGTCTGACATTGCCTTGTAGGCAAGACACAGATCACCTCTGAGCAATCTGTAAAATACCGACTAGAGTGATAGTGATTTAAGCCTGTCTGCATAGATGTGATGATTTAGTCTTTATGTTTAGCACTGACCATATACAAGTTGACAGCCAAAGAAGAGATACACACTGGCAAAACAGTAGCTGCCCATCTGTAAAGGGAGGGTATCCATACACTATTTAAAAAGGCTACTAAAAACACTCAGGACCTCAGAGCTTTCTGTCTGTAAATCGTCCTTCAGATCTCACAAGTCTACTTCTTTAAAGGGCTAATAGATACACTAGGTTACAGGCAGCAATCTTAAAAAAGCTGCAGACGTCTGTGAGACCTAACATTAATGGGTGCTTTTACAAAGTGCCATCATGCTTCTCAATCTCTTAGTGCAGGAATTCTAGACAAAGCCAAAAATAATGGGGGATGCCCAAAATCAGTGACACATTTTACATATTACTGTTATAAACTTAGAATAGCAGGTTTTGCACTAGCATGCATTTTCTAAAGGATATTAAGTTTGAAACTCCAATATCTGTAAATATTTAGTGACTTCATTCCAAAATGATTTACCAAGAAACTACAAATTTTGTGAGGATCAGACCAAAAATTATGAGGCAAAGATCTGGACTTCTTTGAAATTCTGGACAGATGAGAGTTATGAATGCCACTGCCAGAGATCAGAGACTTCTGAAATGGAGTATAAAACCATCATAGTGCATGGAGCACTATGATCATCATGCAGAAGCACAAGACCTAATCTTAACAGATCTTGGGGGGGGTGCGTAACAATTGTTAAAATTGGATTGTGCACTAGTCACTCACAAATGACAGTGCTAGCCATCAAACCACAGCTGTAGAACTTGAAAAACAGCTTCATTTTTGCCTGCTGTGCCTCCAATCTTTCTCTGACTTTCTCACAAAATATTTCCTGCACCTGATGTGTGTTACTGTCCATTTGACAATGCTCACTAAGTGCTCTACTGGCTATGAAAGGCAGCAAAATATTTCAAATCTTTTTTTCTTCGTTTTCTACTCTAACTAGTAGTACATGGAACAGATAAAGCTCTATAGATTACAAACATTTATGATCAAATCTGCAATCATAACTCTTTATTATGTGTTTTCAACATGGATGCCAAGATTTACCTCTCCAGCTTCACTCTCGGGGTGAATTTCTTGGTATCCATGTTTCAAATGCATAATAAAGCAATTAAAATAGTCTACTCACTCGTAATCCATGTTACCCTCAGAAAGAATGCTAATTAGGGCCCTTCTACATAACAGACACCTGGGGATATTTACAACTTGACATTACCTGTTTAGAAACATTTTATCAACTCAGTCTCAGAGAAAATGCATAATCAGTTGTACCCCTCAAAATGAAACTGCCAGTCTTTTCTGTGATTAACTGAAAGCATACTCCTCCAAGCAAGACAAACCCTGCACATTTCAGTAACTAGCAACTTCCCCTCAGCACCATCAACTTCATCCCCTAACCTCATAAAGAAATGAGGCAAATACTTATGTGGTATAAAAAAGCAAAATAACACAAATGTACACATCTGTCATCATTTCATGGAGGTGCAATATTTAGTCTCCAGCAAATTTAAAATGCTTAAGAACATTAATATTGTGCTTGAAAACAGGGTTATAAAGCAGTTTTCATAAAGCCGATGTGATTAGTCCACATAATTTCAGATCTACAGAAGTTTAAAAACAAATGATTTACAACAGGAAATAAAAATTAAGAACATATTATTCATAAAGAAATGTACTGTGTTTGCAATGCAATAAATTTCCTGTGAATGTGAGAGGGGATTATGTGTGCCTGCCCTTTTTACTAAAATGAATAGTAGTGTCCCTGGCCATAAGGTTGAAAAACATGCCCTGGGATTCAGAAACATGCTTTGTAGGATAGCAGAGTGTCTGCCACAGGTATATTAGCAAGATGTGGCACAAGGTTCCTTATTAGTTAAGTAGATGAAAATATGCAGCTGCATTTACTGCTAATTAATAAACCCACTCAAAATAAGAACAGGACCTGTGGTGAAAGAAAGGTAGTAGCAGTCATGGCTAGGAGGAAAAGAGCGAAATGGATGAGCAAAGAGAAAGCAAGTGGTTCAGTGCACGGCACATGTGCTAAGATGCAAAAAGGGAAAGCATGTATGCTACTTTAAAACAGACCACTGCAGTCATGAAGAGTGGAGATTGGTATGTAGAAAAAAGGTGCAACAAACACAAGAGAAATAGAGAAGGTAAGGATGGCAGCGAGGACAAGGAAGGTCGAACTTTTTTTGGGATAGGTGCCCATTTTTTGAATGGAAGCTGGTGAAGGATATAAGGGAAGGTGAAGGTATGGTAAGAGGCTGAGAGTCAGAAGCAAGAGCAATTACACAAATATACAACACAAAGCCTGAAAGAGGAGGTGATGGCACACTGAGGATGGGAAATACAGTAGATTTTGAGACACACAAAGGGAAGACACTGGTGATGCAGAGGACTGGACAACAAAGAGGGGAGGGCATTGACAAACAAGGAACAGGAACACTGGGTTAGGGTGGGTATGGTGTTCAGCACTATGACCACCTTCCATACTGGGCCCTGCTTGAAGTGGTGATAACAGGTACAGGCTGTGATGCAAATCTACCAGCCACAAGAATAGTCTTTCTAGATGTCCAATGTGGGCTTCTAGCCACTGGTCTAACATATCCACACTACCACCACCATCTTCCTGTATGAGAAAATCCAGACCTGACCCAAAGCAATACCACTAAAAGTAACAATGGTGCTCTCAGGTAGTGAAGCACCATCAGAGGCAAAAGAGGTAGCCTGCTGGCTGTCAACCAATAGGGAGGCAGTCCAGGATACAGGTTGGGAACATGCAGGGGATGGTTAGGCCTACTGAGAGACCATATATCTTACCGATGCCACTGGCACAGCAGTGGCACCTATTGTACACAATGGAAAAAGAAATGAAGAGAAATAAAATAAATATAACAAAAGTAACTACAAAAGAAGGGATAAAGACAAAGGGTAGGGAGACAAAAAATGTGCAAACATAATGATAATTAATATATGAAATATTTAATGAATTACATCATTGAGACAGAGAGTTGGGAAGAAGATAGAGATGTGAAAAGACTTGTAGAAAGCATACGACAAGGTCCCAAGAAAGCTGATTTGGGCAGGCAATGTACAATGACCCAATGACTCAAGTACGAACAGTGTTCAGTCTCACAGTAGCATTCCCAGTGGGAGTTGGTGTGCACCAGGGTTCAGCTCTGAGCCCACTGCTGTTCATACTGATGATGGACTACATTAGCAAACAGGTCAGAGGGGGCAGATCAACAGAATTGCAAGATGCAGACAATGTGGCATTACAGGCAGACTCTGAGCAAGAACGTCAGAAAACAATACGGGAATGGAATGCAAAACTGAAGGCAGATGAGATAAGATAGTGGTAATGGCAGCAAATTGGGGAAATTAGATGAAGCTGAGAATTGAGGAGAAGGGGAAGAAAGTGGAACAGGTTAATAGTTTTAAGTATCTGGGAGGGGTGGTTGACAAGAAGAGAAGTCTGAATGCAGAGGTCAAAGCTAGAATCAGAGGGGCTGCAGCCAAGTGGCATAGAGTGCCAGGTGTAATATATGACAGAAGAATGCCAAAGAAACTGAAAAGTAAGGTGTACAAAACAGTGGTGCGACCAGTACTTCTGTATGATACAGAACAATGGGCAGTAAAGACAGAGCAGAAAAAAAAGCTAGAGGCAATAGAAATTAAGTGTCTGAGAGGGGTGGTAGGATGCACACTGTGGGACATACGAAGAAATTAGGACATAAGAGCAGAAGCCAAAGTTGATCCGACTGCAGAAAAGATCAAAGAGAACAGATTACAGTGGTTTGGGCATGTGCAGAAAAGCAGAAGACAAATCTGGTGAAGAAGATTTTTGACAGAAGAAGGTAAGAAGAAATGAGGGCATCCAACAGATTGGATGGATTGTGTGAGAGACGACCTGTGACAGACAGGTATGAGTGTTGAAGGTAGCAGTGTGGCATTGAATCAAGAGAGATGGTGACAGTTAACATGTCACTCCAACCCCATGTAGAAAAATGATGATTATGATAATAAATTACATCGTACAATGATATCAGTAAGCTATACAACAGTACAATCTATCTAAATGCAAGAATGCATGATGTTAATGTTGCTATTCTAGGATGTGCTATATAAGCAGGATGTCACAGATAACAGTTCCGATGTGCATATGGAACTTGTGGGAAATACACTGATTTAGCTACACAGTGCCGAGACAACAAGGTGAGCCTGTGTCCACCTGCCATATACTATACCTATCCAGTGGTCTATAACTAGCAAATACACAGGAATCAAACTGCTAAGAAAAAAAAAAAACACTCAACCTGTAATGTTCATATTCCGAATACTACCAAATTTGTAATACATATACCTTCTATACCTCAACATAGGCATTCATACCTCTCCTGTGTCACGCACATGCATACTGCTGGCAAATAATGAATGCAGTAATATATTCTTAAGATGATTGTAATTGCATAAAGAAATGACATAATCCTTTTGTCTACAAAGTCTTTCCATGCTCTTCTAATTTAGAACGCTATTCTCCTATATGGCCTGCTGAAATCCAATGAATTTACCTGTCTACAACACAAATTTGCTATACAGAAAAGCAATCTCCATATAGACTGGACAAATACTTACAATACACCTTAAATGCCCTTATTATGGCCTCTTCCTCCTACTGACTAAGAAGATCATCATATCTCCTACTCAGGTCACTGTAGTGGTGTATGTACTGCTCACACCTGAACAGTATATGCCATTGCCATCAGACACTACTCTGGTGTGAATTCCAGGCATTGCATTATGCTGGGAATGCTCATACGGGTTTCCAATTGGGCATTCCAGGTGGTCCTTATATGTAGCATATAAATGAAAATCTTGGTTTCCTTATTGCATCACCAGGGTGCACTGCTACAGTCAAGTAACCTTAGAAACCATGGCCATATGCTAGGTCTTATTCCAGGGAACTATGGCAACCCTCTTGATATCATACCTGTTTACTTTTTCCTGTCTTTTCCATGAGACATAGGACATCTCAATGGCATGACCTGTGGTGGGGTGTCCATAATGTTGGTATAGCAGGGCAGTATAAAGGTATAAAATGTGGCATTACTGTAAGATTATGCTCAACAAGGTTTTAAGGTAAAAATAATAAGGTATAAAATAAAGCTTGCTTAAATGCAGAAACAGAGTTTAGTAATATGTGATCAGCATCCATACTAAATGATCATGGCTTGGAAAATAAGGAATCTGATGAATGGACATTTTTCCCTTACATACTTAAAAACAGGATGTATGCAAGAGCAAAAATGCAAAATCTGCTTTTAAAGAATGGACAATGACACTGTGACAATGTGTTTCCTTAAAAACATGTTTTTCTGCATGGACAACAGGACACTGTTGTCAGCATTGGCACAAGAACAGATGTTCTTATACAAAGATCCAAATAGAATACAGGATTGTTCACACTGTCAGAAAAACTGGCCTCTTATAAATTCAGCAAAAATGTGACAAGCCTTTGAAAAATAATATTATTAAGTCAGCAGTTTGCATCAGCATCTGCAACAATTAATATTGTTTCTACAGGATGAGCAATTCTCCAAAATAGTATACCAAGAGGAAATGTATATGTATGTGCATGACTAAAATTGTATATAAAGATCTGTATCAATCCAGTTATGTTAGGGGTATTGGTAGAGACATATTTGTCTCGAGGTAAATATTATATCTCTCACATCATCTGTACTATATGAGAAGTAAAGTGGAACAGTACTTTAAGCTGCAATGTTAGTCCGTTTGGTTTATTATAAAAAGTTATTTATTACTGCTATAAGTTGATGCTGCAAAGTATATTCTCTCATCAGTGTATATTCTGCAACTTTCTGTATTCAACAGACTGTGAATGCAAATATAACCAGACTTTGATTTTAGCAGAATCCAGCCAGCAAGACTGAGTGTCTTAAGAAGACTTCAAACCCATCACAGTAAGCTCCATATAATTTTTCAATTATATGTGTGTACTACATGTGTCTTGCATAGGTAAGAGCACAGATTTGATCTTTATTACCTTCATCAACTATAAAAAACACATGTTTCAAGATGCTCCTGTTAGGGTCATTGATCTGCCCAAATATGCTCAGTGCATTTCTCTGGTGCTCACACAAGTGCACAAGAACAAAACAGCATCTTAATTTGGATTGGCTGAGAGGCACAACATGTACAAAGTAATACAGTAGCTGTCATCAAATGGTGCCCAATTAGCTGTCATGATCTGAACCTCTAATTTAAGTGATAACAATCCAGCCAGCCGTCATGAGACTCATTGCACTATTGAAGATAACTGAGCAGCAGACTCCCAAACCTCAGCCATAGGTGCAAAAACTTTCTTTATCAGGAACTATACTTCTTTTTCAGGCAGTTTTGAACTTCAAAATTAGTACTTTCATGTAAAACTACACAAGAAACATGTGTGAAGTGTGTGTGGTAACATTTGTAAGCTAGAGATGTACTCAAGTGTAGTCATGTCAGGTGTGACAGTCAAAAAGGTTTGTTAAATGGATGCTAGTGAATCAGTACTTCAACAATAAAGTTTCACAGCATATATTTTGTGAATACGTTGCTTTGTCGTTGTGAAAAATTGTACAAATACAATTATACAGGTGTCATTTCTGCATGCTGTTGCTTTGTGCAGCTGGGTACAAGTAGTTGTACAGGCCTCAGTAGAGGTAGGCTCTGATTAGGGTAACTGCATTTGTTATATGTATGCTATACTGGCAGCATGTGTAGAAATTACTTGGGGGAAATTTCCCAGTACATACAGCTGCTGTACACAGCAGCATTATGCAGCACAGAATACTTCTCAACCTCTTAGAGCAAGAAATCTGGACAAAGCCATAAATAAAAGTGGGTCAAAGGTCCCAAAAATAGGGACAATTAATATTGCTCTTACAAACTTAGAAAGTTGAGAGAATAATTAGCATGAATTTTCTGAAGGGTATGAATAAAGTCTGAAACTCAAATATCTGTCATTTTCTAACTTCAATCTTTAAATGATTTGCCACTAATTTGCCAGAAAACCACAATTTTATGAAATATGAGACAAAAATCTGGACGTTCTATAAAAATCTGTACAAATGAGAGGTGTGCAGCACAGGTGTACAGAAACTGTAGGGGGAAATTATGTTATATCTTAAGCATACATTGACAGCTTGACACTAGCCTTACAGATAGTTATGCAATCTATGCACCAGAATAGGATGTCAGTACTTTTTTCAGAGAAACATCTGTAGGACACACACACAGAGCAGGTATATGTAGCTGCTTGCCACACTTTGCAGATGAAATGCTCAAGCTTACTATTGTTGAAGGAGGTACCTGTAGGTGATTTGCCCTTGTATGGGTAATGACCTTTTCCGCTCCCACTACCTTTGCCTGCATAGTTAGATTAGCTACCTACACACATTATCTTATGCAGTCAAAGGCATGCCATGTGGAAGGTTATCATTTGTGTCAGAACGGACAGTGGCTAACTAATAACCATATGTGGTTTTAGGTTTGCTGCAGTTTTATTTTCTATCTGGTACTACTTGTAGGATCAGTGTGCTGCTTCTCACTCACTCCTCCTTTGAATGGTGTTTAGTTTTGGTTATTAGTTCTTTTTATGCTGTTCTTGTGCTGACATTTTGGTTGTTATTAATGCAAATGATACATTACAATAGAGTTTGGTTGCAGACCATTGCCCAGTATTGTCAGCTGCAAACTGCACATACCATGTATACATCATTGCATTCCTTCTTTCCTGGAGGGTGCAAAGTACTAAAGCTATATGATCAGTGTCTATGGGTATGCACATGTGTGTACTACATTCTCTTTTGTTATATTTTCACTTCTAGGTCCCCTGATACATCCTCACTACAGCAAATCAGGATCCAGTCCCCACCCATAAACAATATTTATTTATTTAACACTTGTTTATTGGGAATGTCTGACTTGGAACAAAGCCAATTTTCAGTGGAGGCCCAGGGAGAAACACTCCAAACATGTCTTTGAATTGTGGGAGGAAACCAGAGCACCCAGAAGAAACCCACACAAACGCAGGGAGGGCATGCAGACTCCACACAGAAGGCTTCCCAGCCAAGATTTGAACCAAAGAGCCTCTTGCTGTGAGGTGGCAACGCTACTGCTGCACCACTGCACCATCCAACTTCTGTCAATTTCCTACTGAAAGCTAATTAGCTCTCCCACAATTTTCATAAGCTTCATAATAGTAGTTTAAGGTGGAATATAAGTACGTCAGTGTAATTATCCATCCTTGACAATAATCCCTTATTACCACACATCTACCATTATTGTCTTTTCTCTCCTATTATATCACTATAGGAGCCTCTCTCACAGTTAGTATTATTACCCACCTTTTCCTTTGACTCTGATATTCTGCTGAATATCCATTTTTAAGTCCTTTTCTTGTCAAATGTACATGCTCATTTCTATTCAAATATGTCTCCTGTAACTATTTGACCCTACATTTCTTTATATAATTTTGTATTCTTTGCTTTTTGTCTCTATCTTTAATGCCATCAGCATTATATGATATAATTGATAAAGCAGTTACTCCGGTAAGAAGCTATTACCTTCACATATTCTACATGGCAGTTCTTTTTAATGTTATGTTTCCAACTTGCAATCTACACACACATCAATGCTTGGCAGTCAGATCTTGCATGCAGTTGCTGCTTCTCATCTATGTTTTCCCAGATGTTTTGAGTAAAAACATTCAAGAAAAAAAGAAACCAAATAAATTTTGAAACCCAAATCACCTTAACTCACAACAAACATGTACAACTATATACACTTTCCAAGAAGGGAAATTAGCCAACCATACAATGGCAGTTGTTCCAAATAGACAGCTATACCCACAGGCTTTACCTGTTCTATAATTAGGTTTGATCATGTTGGAAGTGCATGCTAACACACAAGCAGCATTCATCTTTGTCCTGCCTCTCACTCTGAAATGTGAAAAACAGTTTTTGTACTTATAGTTAACTGATTCTTAACCTTAAGAAAAAGTGCACAGGCTACCCTTAAATGAATAAACTAAAATGTATGCTGTTATATTTATTATATACGTACTAAGGCTGTCAGGGATGTAACTACCTGCAAAGGCATTTATTTATCTTAATATCAAACTTTCATTTATTTTCACTGAACTGCTTGCCAGTTCCCCTTTAAATTATCCCTGGGCCCCTGCTAAAAATTGGCTTAGTTCCAAATCAGACTTTCCTGGTAAACAAATATTAAATAAAAAATAAAATAAATTTATATATTCCTTCAGTGTCACATATTTTAAACACCTCAGAATACATTTGATTTAGTTTTCCTCTAAATTACTGGAAGCCATCTATGTACCAAAGCTGAGACCTCAACTTTCTTTGATTAACAGCTGTAAGGCTAGACTTCCAAGATGGCTGCACACTGATCAACAGCATAACTTCAGCTCTCCCAGTGTGGAAACAGAAAAGGTACAATAGCAAGCAGTTCAGTGGAAAAAAAGTCTGAAATTATGGAAAGTGAATAAGAAGTAACAATCTCCCAAGCTGCTTTATTACTTTAATGCAGTTAATACAGCAGTGTACAATTTAGTTTTATTTAAAGATATCCAGTTAATGTTTTCTTAAAGCAGACAAGCTATTTTTTTTATATCTGGGAGGGGAGGAGAGATAAGAATAGAACAGACAATAATCAATGTAAGCAGGAACACAGGCAGTGTATCATGCACTTTAGCATGGATAACCTTAATTTTAGGTTAGATAAAGCCTGTTGCTGAAGCTACCAGTTTGAGGCAATTGCTGCCTTCTTGAGGGTTAAACTTCATGTGTTGAAGATGTGCATAGTTTTTTGTGTTATTTCCAAGTTAATAGGGGATGGGGTGCTTTGCATTTAGTTTTTTTGTTTGACAGTTTTCATTAAAACAAAAAGTCTTGAAAATGTGACACAAGTTCAAATGTAGATGAGAAGAAACAATTGTACAACAGATCAGCCTGCCAAACATTAGTATATAGATGTAACACAAAAGCAGGAAATACACGTTCAAAAAACTATCATGTATAATAGGTGGGAACAAGAGCTTTTTATCATGATGGCTATCTGTCCATTTCATCCTGGAATATGAATGGCCTTACAGGTATAGATAAAAAGGAAAGAGTACTAAATTATATTAAGAAATGCAGAGTGGAAATAGCAATGCCACAGTAAACCTATTTGGAAAGAAATGAGCATGTGAACATGACAGAGAATTTCAGAATGGGTATTTAGCATATCAGGGACATAGGAAAAGGGGTGTACTAATTGCTACAGGGGCTCCAATAGTGATTTATGAGGGGAAAAAGACAACAATTGTAGATTTGTGGTAGTAAGGGGCTACTGGCAAGGGAGGAGGGTTATGATGACATATATTTATATTTCACCAAAAACTGTTATTATGGAGCTTTAGAAACTTTTGGTAGAAATAATCAGCTTCAAAAGATAATATTATTTATATGTAGGCGAATTTGATAGTGAGGATGTATTAGGGGGACCTAGAAGGAACAATATAGCAAAAGATAGTAGATTTCTGAAGAACTTTATGAAAATATTTGGTGTAGAAGATGTGAATTCAGTAGTAGGAACTTGAAGATAATTTACATATTATCTCCCAAGGTAAACTGGTCTAGACTAGATAGAAATTATATTTGAGAGGAACATGTGCATTTAATTAAAAACTTTGATACACAGTCAATATTTCTAATCATGCACCAATAAAATAAGATAAAAATGCAGGGTAATGAAGTATATATAAGACTTTGGTGCTTTCCCACCTACCTGTTAAAAAGAGAGTAATTTAAGAAATGGGTAGTGGAAATTATTTGAGTTCTTAAGGAAGATGGAAATATCTTCAGAAGTTATAACTAGTGACTGGAATGAGATGAAAATGGAGTTTAAAAATAGGTTTGAAATAAAAGAGAAAGAGATATGGTTAAGAAGTAATAGAAGTTACTTAGAGCGGCTGACAAATGTTAAAGTATTGCAGAATAAGGGTGAATATCATAGAATCAGAGGATGAGGAAATGCAGATTGCTAAATATACAAAATAAGGTAGTATTTGGATAATATGCATGAGTTTAGAAAGATTGGAGTTAAGGAACTATTTTTATGACAAGTCTAGAACATAAAACACTTTTAGCACAATGACTCAGGCACAGTCTTTTAACCTTTTAGAGTTAAGAAATCTGAACAAAGCCTAAACCAATGGGGGGACAAAGGCCCAAAAAAATAGGAATAGATTTGCAATATTGCTATTATAAACTTAGAAAGTTGTTAGAATTAAAGATTTTATGTTAGTAAGCATTTTCTGAGGGATATGAAGTCTGAAATCAAAATGTCTTTATTTAATGACTTTAATCCACAGTGAATTGCCAGAAAAGCAAAAAAATCTATAAAGAACAGACCAACGTATCTGCCAGAAATGTAGACATTCTGTGAAAATCTGGACAGCTGAAAGGTATGGACCTAGGCAACAGACATTGAAAATGTTGTTGCTAAACTTAGGGAGCCTATAAAATGAAACATAACCAGAGATCCTGTAGAGATTTTAGAGATATCATTATGACATATTGTATAAAGCACAGAAGTGATGATATCAAAGAAAGAGTACCAATGGAAATATGTATGGAAGACTTAATTATGCCATGGTTAGTGGTAAACAATGCTCAACAACTAACAGTTAAGATAGGAGGCGATGCGATAAAAACAGTGATATATAATCAATCTTCAGGAAGGTCTCAAGGAACAGATGGTATTCTTTTGGAAGTTTGGAAATTTGAGGGAAGAAAGTGATAAGGATTTGGAGGGTTTTGTTTAACAGCATTTTGAAAGGAAGGGGAGCACCAACATTTTGGAAGAAAGATGTGGTGGCTGTGTTACCTAAATATGGCAAAGACCCTTTAGACCTAACTTTGCATAGATCCATTTCAATTTTAGACCACAATTATAAAGTGTTTATGTCTATGCTAGCTATAAGAATGGTAAAGGTATTGCCAGAATTGATAGATATTGATCAGTGTGATTTTTGTGGAAAGGATGCAAACATTTGACAACATTAATAGAACAATGATATTCCAGAGGGAAGAAGAATATAAGAAAATATCTCTGTTGTTAGTGGGTCTTGATGCAGAGAAAGCATTTGACAGAGTAACCTATGATTTAAGGGCAATGGAAGCATTTGGATTCTTTGATACAATAACAAGATTAATTAGAAGGATGTATGAAGGATTGGAGGTAAGAATTAAAGTGGGAGGGTTTCTCTCAGATAAGCTGCAATATACTTACTGCCATTGACAAAGAATGTTAAGGGACTCAGAAATACAAGGACATCATTGATATAGTAATCAAGAAAAGTTGGCTTTACTTGCAGATGATATTATTTTATACCTGATAAACCCAGAAAATGACATCTCAGTGTAGTGAAACATTTTGAGACAGTTTCAAGTCTTGAGGATATAAATTTAATGAAGATAAAACAAAGGCTATAGCTATAAATTATGTACCCACACATACATTGGTTCAGCAATATCCATTTTATGGGGAAATGATAAGGTGAAGTATTTAGGAGTATGGATTAAAAAGGCTTTTGTTATTTGAGCTAAGAATATGTGAGAGGAGACTACACAAAAGATAATATAACAACTGAGAAACCGGAAACTCATATATATATATATATATATATATATATATATAGTAAGATACAAGCAATAAATGCTTTTAGTCTTTTTGGTCTTGTATGTGGGGTCATGCATACTTTTATCAACCTGAGGAGAAGTTATGGACAATAATTAATAAATAACTGGGGGGAAAGAGTTAAGTGGGATAAGTTTAACCTTCCAATAAAACAAGGTGGTTTAGGTTTACCTGATTTGAAAGGATATTCTAGAGCAATGCAGTTAAGGCTCATATGCATAACACAAACAAAAGGTTATAATTCAAAGTGTAAAGGGATGATGATGAAGTGAGGGAAGTTCAAGAAATAAGACAGAGACTAGGAGTTCGGATGCATATCCTTAAGGGGAATAATAACCATATAGAATATTATATTCATAAAGTAGCCAAATGTATTCTAAGAACTAAGCCAACACAAAAATGGAGAAAAGAGATTTTATCAATAGGGATGACTGCAAATAGGGGTATAGAGAATAGGCAAGAGGGGGCTGGAATTTACAGGAGAAACATGGCAAAGGAACCAAGATACTGGGAGCAAGTAACTACATCAGGAATGGTTACAGAGTGAGATAACATCAAAAAGACATTTACATTGCAGGCTACAGACCACCTTCCTTACCAGGGTTTGATCTCAAGAGTACAGGTGAAGAGAAAGGGATAGGGAAATTTTAAGTGAAAGACCGGCTCTGGTAGTTGAATCGAGAACAAAAGCAGCTGTTACAAATGGATAATTAGTATGGCATAAAAATATTGCATGACAACTATAGGAATCAATCAGAGGAGCAAATGGATAATTAGTATGGCATAAACATATTGCATGACAACTATAAGAATCAATCAGAGGAGGTTAGAAAAGATTGGGAAGACAGACTGGAAAGGCAATTTACAAGAAAACAATAGGAAGACATATGTATGGTTCCCAAGTATAGAGCCAATGCCAGAAGGTTTAAGATATTTGCTTGGAAGTGTTTGCATAGGTATTTTTTATATCCTAGGCAGACTTCAAATAATTTTTCCTCACATAGATAGAAAATGTTGAATATATGATACAGAAAAAAGGGGTAGCTGGGAGCATATGTTTTGGGAGAGTAATGAGTTGACAAATTTAAAAAATTCCCTACAGAGTACTTCAGCAGAAATATTGGGTGAGCAAATGGCTGTAAGTAAGGAAATAATTCTTTTGAGCATACTACAGGATCTGAATTGCCTAGACACAGTAAGGCTACAGTATATTAAATTTAATTCTGTTGGCTGCCAAAAAAAAAAGCAATTACTAGCAAATGGAAATCAAAGTCTACACCAACTATATTTGAGGTATTGAATATTGTAAAGAGATAAGACTGGAAGAGGGATCTTTAGAAAAGGTATGGAGCAGATTACATAGAAGTAATGGAAATTGAGGGAACAATACATGCAAAATAATGTTCAGGAGGAGGAGGAGTGTGGTTTAAGGGAAGGCAGGAATTCTGAAATCTTTTAGTAATGTTGGACTGATGCTAGTAGTAAAGAAAATATATGTGATATGTATTGTATTTAAATGGAAAAATGTTAAAATGGTTTGTTTTCTTTTCTGTTAATGTATGTTTGTCTATGTCTTACGTGATAATTTAATAAAGATGTTAAAAAGATCAGCTGCAAGTTTCTTCCCCACCAGAGTTTTTTTCTTTTCCTTTTCTATTTAATTTTCTTTTTCCAGATTTTTTCTTTGCTGACATCCAGGCAGTGTACAGACTAACCAGTAACTGAATTTTACTGAGATAAGTAGCTTTCACTTTCTTTTTTCCAAATATTCTGTTTTCACACTATGAAAACTTTACTCAACCTGTTAATCAGTGTGCAGTCAGTTTAGATGTCTTGAATTGTTTTGCTCTTTTGAGATCTCTACAATGCCTTGCTTCTGTCTCTTGCATCCTTAAGAAATAGTTTTGTAGCTGCCTTCAATTATACACTTCAAAACTGTAAACATTCCTTCTTCAATCCCTTTCCTCCTTAAAGAATAATAATGTCATAGCCTTTTGTTATATAGGTAAGAGCTGTAACACCTTCCTGTTTCAGTCCCTTAATTCTTTAAGTTGCCTAGCGGCCTCTTTATATAGTTGAAATGTGTACACCCTGCTGCTTCTTTCATTTACCTTCCTAAGGAACAGTTGTGTATGTGCATCCTTCCATCCTCTTTCTTCACCGTTACAGTCAGGGCATCTAAACTCCCACCTTCCATAATATCATCAATTTCTTCAAGACTACATTTGTCAAATACAGCTACAATTTAGTCCCCTCACTCCTACACCCCAGTTTAACACATGATCATTCTTGAAGTCCTAATGACACTTTTTTGAATAAGTTATATTACAAACGTCATTATACAACGACCCCCCCATTAATATTCAAAAATGTGCACGCTGATTGGTCAGCGTGCACGTTGTAAATCAGAGTTATAGTAATGGACAAAGGTCGGGTCGCCCGGACTTTTTCCATTACTATAACTCTTTTTTTACAGCAATGGAGAATGCAAGATCTTCATTGCTTCACACTGTCTCGCTATGTTAAAGGAGTCTAACATAGCGAGACAGCTTTAAAAAAAGCAACAGAGATTCTCCATTGCTATTTTTAAAGCTGTCTCGCTATGTTAAACTCCGTTAACATAGTAAGACAGTGTGTAAAAAGCAATGGAGATCTTCCTTTCTCCGTTGCTTTTTTCAAAACTGTCTTGCTATGTTAAATGGGTTTAACATAGTGAGGCAGCTTTAAAAAAAGCAACAGAGATTCTCCGTTGCTTTTTTTAAAGCTGTCCCACTATGTTAAACCCATTTAATATAGCGAAACAGTTTGTAAAAAGCAACAGAGATCTTGCTTTCTCCGTTGCTTTTGCCCACAGCTCTGATGTACTGTGTAGGCATACGCATGTGCAGTACATCAGAACTGCCGCAGAATACCAGACAGCTGCGGAAGGGCAGCAAGGAGGCATTATACAATGCCATTATTTAAGAAAAGTATTTTTTTTCTTAAATAATGTCATTGTATAACAGCAATAACCCGCTTCTGGGTGTGGGTAATGCTGGATTTACCCAAGGTTGTCTTTGTTTGGCCACTCGGGCTTCACCCTCATGACCAAACCACACCAACCGTGGGTAAATCCAGCATTACCCACACCCAGGTGTGGGTTATTGCTATAGTATTTAACCTGGTGTTCTAGTTTACTCCAATCCTTTTATGGAAGACAAGGTAAAGGAGGAACTTGAAAAGCTAAAAACACACAAAACAATTTGTCCAGATAAGCTTCATTCTAGAAATCAGAAAAACATGACATGAATACCGGTAATAAAATAAAGTTAATATTTAACAAATTTCAGAAATGGGGCAAGGATTTCCCCTTTGCAAAAGTGAGAGCAAGCCAGACAAGAAAATTGTCATCCTGTCTGCTGGACCTCAAAGGCAAGAAAATTATGAAACAGCTGCTGAAAGGAAGAATTTCAGAATATATGAAAGCCTTGTCAGACCACTGGCCAAGGTTAAGAATGTGTAGTCTGTGGTACTGGTGACCTAAGTTCGGACAGTGTCAGAGACATCCGAGGGACAGTATGGGATATGAGAGGAGGAATGACAGGCAATGCCTTTTCATCTCTTTTCAGAGTGGTGAGTTGAGAATGGAAGTGGATTGTGCTCCGTACCTTTTCAAGCAGACTGCAAAATGGAAGAAGATGCATAGCTCTGTTTGAGAGTACGATTCCTTGCAAGAGAGGCCTTGTGGAATTGAGAAAGTACAGTTGTGTATAATCTTACCATAATGTTAAATGTCCTTCTCTTTAATGTTGCAGTCAATATTCATAACAATAGCAAGTTCCTCTGACAAGGGTGGCCCAAAGTCCAGCCAGTACACCAAAGCCTTTAGGTTGCTCTTACTGAGAGCCCTAGTGAGAATGCCAGTCCAAGAATAAGAGAGGGTGTCAGTACATACAATACAGAAAAGGACCATGGGGAGGAGGGAGGGAGGGAATACTGCAGCAGTGAAGAAAAGGACATCTACTGTTATGGGAAGATTTTTTACACTACTGTACTATGTCCTTCCATTCACTGTTACAGTAGGTATAGCAACAGGGAGAGTGCCAAAGCTCAGGAAGAAGAGAGGGAGGAGGAAGGACCAGCAGAGCTCTCTAGGAACCCATGAAGAATGGCCTTAGGAAAACCAGCTCTAGCTCTGGAAATTCCACCTAACTTGTAGAGCTTGGTAAGTATATGCACAGAAGTCCAGGTAGCTGCCTCAAGAATAGAGTTAATATCCAAACCCTTGAAAAGAAGCACCAGAAGAAGACACACCTCTGGTAGAATGAGCCTTAAAAGAAGAAGGAAGGTTCTTATCATGAAAAGAATAACAAAAAGAAATGGATTAAGAAACCCAAGAAGAAATAATTTGCTTAGACACATCCAAACCCAAGCACCCAGGGTGAAAAGAAGTAAAGAGCTGATCAGATTCATGAAAAGTCTTAGTCTTATCCAAATAAAATCTGAGTTGTCTATGCACATCTAATGTGTGCAGTACCTTCTCACTGGCAGACTGCAGAGAAGGGAAAAAAGTGGCTAATTGAACAGACTGATTAAGGAATAACTCATTCACCACCTTGGGCATAAAGGGAGGACTGGTACAAAAGGATTACCTCCCCTTATGAAACACTAAAAAATGAGAACAAGCAATAAGGGCTTGAAGCTCAGACATCCATCTGGCAGAAGTAAGGGCTGACAAAAGCACAGTCTTCCAAGAGAAATGCTGCAAGGAAGCTGAGGTTGCAGGCTCAAAAGGAGCCTGAGTCAATTTTTCCAAAAAAAAAAAAAAATTAAGATCCCAAGGAGGAGGAGCAGACTTCCTGGGAGGCCTAATATGAAGGATGCCTTTAAAAAAATGCTTAGCTTCAAATCTCGAAGCTAAAGGAGGTGAAAGAGACAGACAAGCAGCGATAGTTGATAAATGGGCCTTGACAGAAAAATAAGCCAACTCAGTATTCAGCAATTCACACAGATAAGAGAGAACCAAAGGAACATCCAAGGAATATGGATCCAGGTTATGAGCAGGACAGCAAATAGAAAACCTCTTCGATTTGGATAAGTAAGATTTCCTAGTAGTAGGTTTCCTGGCCTCCTGCAGGACCCTAAACATGTCCTCAGGAAAAAAAAGGTGTCTATGTGGAATCAGAATCTTATCACTCACATAGTTGGAGTGGACAGGTGGAGATGGATGAGAGATGCCTTATCTTGTGTGAGTAGGTCCACCCTGTGATGACTGCCCTTGGCTAAATGAAGAAGAGGGAACCAATGCTGTCCCAGCCAAAAAGGAGTCAACAACAAGATTTTGGGAGCATTCTGTTGAATTTTGAACAGGACCTTTGGAATGAGAGGAAGCTGTCTGTTTAGAGGTGAGGCAAAAAGATCCATTTGAGAAGCACTGTACTGATGGACAATGTCCAGAAACACATTCTTGTGAAGCATCCATTCATGGGATTGAGTTGTGGACCTGCTCAGATAGTCTGCCACAATGTTCTGACCTGAGGGAATGTAAACTGCCTGTAGTGTCACCAGTACTGCATGTCTAGATCCTATACTAATAAACTAACCGGCAAAGAAGATAAGACCTTGTTTCCGTGTTTACTGACATACCACATCACTGTGCTATTGTCTGTAAATACCTTGAGAAAACCTGGGGAGAACAGAAGATGAAAAACTTGAAGAGCCAGCAGAAGAGCTCTCATCTCTTTGACATTGATAAGTTTTTTCTGTTGATGAGGTGACCAGACTCCCTATATCTTTAGGGATCTGAAATCTGCTCCCTGTCCCACTTCCAAAGCATCTGTGAACAGCTCCTGAGACAGAAGATGTGGATAAAAAGGGAGCCCTAGATTGAGAGTCAGTTGCTGAATCCACTGCTGAATTCCTGCTTGAGTCATAGAAGAATAGGAACTAAGAATTCAAGGGGATAAGACTGCCAAACTGACCATTGGAAACACTGAAATTTCCTTGTGGAGTTTGGTAAAAAGAAGCATAGCAATGGTGGAAGCCATGAACCCCAGATCTCTCAGAAATGTTCTTGCTATTACTGAAACCAGACGATGCAGAGATTGAAAGAAGGAAGTGAGAGCTAGGGCCTTGGGAGGAAGCAGAGATGTCAACATAGGAGCAGTCTGGATCCTGCATCCCAGAAAAACATGATCCGGAGAGGGAGTCAGAAAGGACTTTTTGAATTTTATAGTGAACCCCAGGCTCTGTAGAATGGAAATGGCAAAATGAAGATTTTGCAACAAAGTCTCTGGAGAGGGTGCCTGACACAGGAGGTCATCCAAGTATGCAAAGAATTGGATCTCCCTTAGCCTGCAAAAAAGCAATCACAGGAATGAGGCATTTGGTGAATACCCATGGAGCAGCAGAAAGGCCAAAGGGCAAAGTAAAAAACTGGAAATGCCAGAAAGCAACAGAGAAACACAAACACAAAAACTTCCTGAAAAAGGGATGAATAGGGATATGGAGATAGGCATCCTTGAGATCCAGAGACACCAGATAAGCCTGAGAAAGCAGCAGAGGCAACAAAATATGAAGGGACAACATATGAAAGGAAGGGACCTTCAGAAAGGAGTTCAGATGAGAGATGTCTAGAATAGGTTTTCAAGTACCATCTATTCTGGGCACCAAAAGCATTACTGAGTAAAACTCCTTCCTCCTTCAGGAAACTGGAACTTCCTGAATAGTTCCATGAGTTGGAAGATCCTGAAGCACCTCTGGAAAGAAAGACAACTGCTCCTGAGGGGTCTGAGGAATGCTTATAAAAGGGGAAGAGACTTCTAGACCATGAAATACCCTTGGTTGATAATGGAAAGAACCCAGGAATCCTGGGTAATCTTTAATCAAACAGGAAGAGAGAAAGAGAGAGAGAATGATGAAGAGAAACAGGAATGCGGCTGAGAAAAACAAGATAGTTAGACAGCACCTGGTTTTTCAGGAAAAAGAGACATCTAGGGCACAGACATCAGCATAGCTTTAGCAGGAGGAGCCCTTTTTCCACCCTTCTTACACTTGGATGTGGGTGAGACTGCCTAAGAATAAAAGTTGGCTTATTAGGGTAATTTCTCTGAAATTTAGGCACAGGAGAAACAAAAACATGTTTAAGTTCTTGCAAGGCCTTGCCCTTATCCCGAAGAGGCTTAAACAAATCAGCAGCAGCTTCATCAAAAAAGTGCTTGTTGTCTAGGGGAGCATCAATCAACTTAGCCTTAATATCATCAGGCAAAGGTTGAAGACAAAGCCAAGAATATCTCCTCATCACAGACCCAAAAGCACAGCCTTAGAGGAAGGATCTGCTGCATCATAACTACACTTGATGGACTGACGAGCCACCTGGGAGGAAGTCCTTAACATGGAAAGGGCAGAAGTTTTCCTTTTAGAATCTGGAATATCAGAAATTACCTGACAGGTCTGGAAAAGCACAGCCAACATGTACCAGGACATATGGGTCTGATAATTAGCAGCTCTAAAAGCTAGAGTAGAAGAGGTATAAACCTTTTTACCTAACCTTTCCATTTTTCTGCTATCTTTATCAGAAGGTAGTAACTTAGGAAAAGGTAGCAAATGAGATGGCTTGTCAGAAGCCACAGACACCACTGAGGGGTCAGGAGAAGAGCACTGGTAAATAAATTTACAGTTCTCAAGCACCCTGTAAAACCTATCAGGTGTTTTGGAGACAGGGGGCTGGGAATCTGGAGCCTGAGATGCAGTAGATAAGGGATCCAACAAAGCAGCCAAAACAGGAGAGGCCCCAGTATTTCTGGCAGAATTCACCTGCAGGAGCTCATAATACCTTTTTTGTACCTCAAAAACCTGAGAACAATCACATTAAAAAAATTCATCATTCTAGAGATTGTGTCCCCCAAAAGAAATTTCCTCAAAAGGACTATCAAGACTAGTAAATTCCTCTTCCTCAGACCCATAATCCAAAGGAGACATAATCTGAGAGGAGTAAGCAAGGGATTTCTCATCTAAATTCACCTCCTTCTCAGAGGAATCCTGTTCTCTGGGTCTTTTAAGGGGAATAGAAGATCTAGGAGGGCCTGGGACAGAAACTCCCTGAGGACGTTTTAAGGCCATCAAAGCATTAAACAACCCACGAGTGAAATTCTGCCATTCACTCTGTGGGTCCTTAAGAACTGGAGCAATATGTTTAGTTTTTTACTTTTTCTTTAAGAGGATGTCAGTCTTACAAAACTTATAAGGCTTCGATCTTGGACGGCATTCAATAATTATAGTTGGGGCGTCTTCTCTGACCAAAATTTGAGGAATACCCCTAGGCCCCTCAGAAATAATTAGCCACGGTCCCCCTAAACGCCTGATGCAGATGTCTGTAAGGCCTCCAAGGTTGTGCCTAATGTTGGATCTCCAAAATCCTGCAAAATGGTTATGGTAGAGGACTCCAATGATGAAGATGGCGAACCTCCAGGCTTTCACTCATCTTAGGAGAGACATCTGGTGGAGGCTATACAGCAGAAGCAGGAAGTTCCTTCCATTGTGCCTTTAGCTAATAATTTAAGACATTGATTCTCCAGATAATAGCTAAAGAAGAAAGCCTACTATGCAGGGTCTTGGGAAACAAAGGCCTGACAGATTGAACAGGATGTATAGTCATTGGAAGCATGAAGGCAAAACAAGCACTACTCATGATGGTCTTTATGGGGGAATCTGTCTCCCACACTGGCATTTAGCCTTCTTGGATGACATGAAACCCCACAAGCAACAAAAAATAAAAAGAAAGATAAGATACAAAATAACCTCAACAGGGCACTTATCTGCAACGACTTGGCAACCCAGCAACAGAGCAGACGATCAGACTGACGATCAAGAGGTGCCGCTTGGACTGGCGGCAAAGAAGTTCTAAGGATGGTACATCCGGACGTCACCTTTATGCCGTACACTATGCAAGGAGCATATGTTTGATGTATGGTGTACCTTAAATTAACCTAAAGGTTTTGGTGTACTGGCCGGACATTGGGCCACCCTTGACAGGGGCTCTCTCTGCTGTTATGAATACTGCAGCAGTGAATGGAAAGACATCCAGATTGTCATCACAAAGCTAATTACATGGCTGACCTGACCAAGTCTTCTGTGGAGCGCCATAGAGAATGTAGGGCTAGCATGTAAAGTTCCCCTTCTAAAGCATGACACACAACAGCTTTGTTACCCCTGCCTCTTGTTCCATCAGGCAAAAGAATGGGGACAGGGTGATTATGATCCTGGCAGACATCAGAACAGAACATAAGTGATCCATGGAATACTGACATTAAGAGAAATGAGTATCTGGAATCTTGTAGTACAAAGGTCGCAAAAAGTACATATTCATACCAAGACTGCCATGCCAAATGACTGTAGAATTGTTATGAAACATACTAGCTCTAGCATCAATAAAGTCCAAGCTAATTTTTTTTGTTGATTGCACTTGTGTCATACTTCAAATGGATAACAGATCTCAAACACAGTTTTACAGGGTTATACGTCAGACCAGAAAGGGGTGATGCATGTTCATTACATACATTTCAGCAGAGTAGATGATAAGGTACCAGAAGAAATGATAGAGAACAAATTAAACTGACTTAGATAGGGTCCTAGGGTGGTATGGAACAAAACACTATTACACAGTAAGACAGATGGTTACAGTAAATGTTCACTAAGATGAAAGTCAGAAACTTTAGTAGTAAATACTGATGCCATTCTTTTTCAGAATATTTATAAGTGACTTTGTAGATGACCTAGAAGAAGTAATGCCTTTTACAGATGGCACAAAGTTATATAGCAGGAAAAAGGTACAGAGTGAGTAGAGACAGTGATAGAAGGACTAATATATCACATTGAATTCACTGAAAAAAAAACAAAGGCCAATGTAGCTGGGAAGAAAAACCCCAGGAAATTAGTACACAGCTGTGAGGACTGCAGTATTATTACAAACAAAAGAGAGAACGGGCATTTAGGGCTACTGCACCATGATGTTAATGCAAAGCTGCATGACTACTCAGATTAAATTAAATGTTAGCAGGTAATGTGAAAAACAGCAATGAATGCAATTGAAACACTGGATATGCAAAACAAGATACGTCGCTAATAGAAGTTATTATCTCTCTTTATAGACAGCAGACAAGGATCCATTTAGAAAATGCTACAGACCATAACAATCTAGCCATTCAGACAGAGTAAATCAGTTAAGATGTGGGCAGAAACTACATCTAATATTGTACATCATATACATAGAGACTGAAACCTTTTAGTTATTGAAATTTGATTATTTATTTAACATTTGTTTACCGGGAAAGTCCGACTTGGAATGAAGCCATTTTTCAGCATAGGCCCAGGAAGATATGCTCCAGACACATCTTTGTAATGTGGGAGGAAACCCACACGAATGCAGGGAGGACATGCAGACTCCACACTGAAGGCACCCCAGGCAAGAATCGAACTAGAGAACCTGTTGCTGTGAGGCGATAATGCTACCGCTGCACCACTGCACCATGATTACTGGGAAAGTCCGATTGGTTAAGAGCCCATTTTCAGTGGGGGCCTGGGGAGCTAGCTGCATGTATCATATATATATTTTAACACATTTATTGAGTTATCACGTAAGACCTAGGAGTTGCAAACATTATACAGCACATATATTCTTTTGTATAATTATCACAAATTGATCAATTCCTGCCTTCTCTTAAACCTCATTCCTCCTCCAAAACATTATTCTGCATGCATTATCCTCACAATTTCCATTTTTTCAATGTAATTTGTTCCAACTTTTAACTACAGATCCTACCTTCAGTTCTTTTATCTCTGCCGAAATGAAGAAAAGGCTGGCTAAGTATGAAACTGCTCAAGGAGAGCCATTTCAAAAATGAGAGTTAGAGAGCAGAGCACACGGAGAAAACCTGAGAATTTCTGCTGTAACAGAGAAACTGGAAGGAACAGATGGTATTAATTTTATGAAAGCAAAAATAAACAACTGGACTAATATTTCACAGCAGGATTTGTTAATTGAAAGAGCACATCAAGTATATGCTCCAAACCCGGCCATGACAAAACAGCCAAGACCTGTATTAGTAAAGATGCAATCACACAAGCAGAAAGAGTTGATCCTGACAAAACTGTAGCAGAAAGGCAAAGTATTAAAAACTGTTAAAAGAATGTTTGTAGAAAATAATTATTCACCGTACAGCAGGCAGAAGAGAATCAAACATCCTGGCAATCAGAGACTGTCAAAAGGCAGGTGTAGGAATCAAGCTGCTGTATACAACAATCTTCAGAATATTTTTTTCCTGGAGGATCAAAGTCATTTTAACAAGTTTATTGATGTATTAGTTAAGACACAGGCATATACATTTATATAAAAGAAAGCAAACCAACTTAACACGTTCCTAGTTAGGTGACTTAAACTCTAGCAAAAGACCAGCCACCAGTGGCGTACCACAGGGTTCTGTGCTGGGCCCCTTACTGTTCGGAATTTATTTCTCAGAAGTCCAGGCAAACTTGAATAGCCTACAGCTGACCAAGTTTGATGACAATTTGCAAATTAGTAGAAATCACTGAGTCCCCCAATGATGTTAATATACTGCAGACAGGGTTAACAGGGATAAATAATTGGTACCAAAGCCATAGATTAAAGCTAAATGCAAAAAATGCATTATTATTCCCTTTAGTAAAGCTGACATCCCTGCTAATTACATTATAGACAACATCTCACTAAGTGTAGACCCAGCGGTACATGATCTGAATACTCAGGTTGATAGCAACCTGAACTTTGACCACCAAGTATCCACAGTACTAAGGAAATCCTTCTATATGGCACATCTTATAAGTAAAGACATCACATCTAGATCTAAGGAAGTTATAATTCTATTATATTTGGCCCTGATCAGACCAATAATTGAGTACAATGCTCCCTTTTGCATGTACCTCACCAGATACATGCAACAATTGGAGAGACCACAGAGGTTTCTCACCAAGAAATTACAGGGTACACAAAACAAGTCTTATGTGGAAAGACTGAAAGCCCTGTCACTGTACTCTGTCTCCTACAGATTAAGTGGTGACCTGTGCCTGGCTTACAGGGCAGTCTCTGACCCAACCCTGATGGAATTGCTACACATTCGTAAATCAAACTGGATGAGGGTCACTTGCTCCAGAGATCTTAACCTAGCCTCTGATATGAACAGATAGACACATCTCCCAGAGACTGCTACTTCTCTGGAACAAGCTTCCAATTCATGTAAAACAGAGCACCTCCATGACCCTTTTCAAATGCAACCTAGATCAATGGATCTGTGACGAAATTCACTCCTGGGGTGGCACCCATGTTAATCCTGAACAGAGGAGGTCAGTAAACTACCATAGACCCTTACCTCTGCAATCTACACTCACCTAACTAGCAATTGGGGCAACTCAGGTTAAGTATGGCTAGGCTTGTAAGGGCTGTAGGGAAATTAGCCTAGTAACCTTCTATGACCCTATGAACAAACATTATACATCACATTCATTTTTTTATAAAAATCATCAATCCAGCATTGCATAAATTGCTCGATTCCTACCTTCCCTTAAATTTCACTGCACCTCAAAAACATTATTATGCATGTACTGCTCTCATAATTTCCATTTTTCTATGTAACTTACTCCAACCCTTTTCTAAAAATTCCACTTCCAGTTATTTTATCTCTGTTACAATATTCAACACTTCAAGTATAGCTGGTTTACACTTTGATTTTCATTTTCTAGTATAATTGCTTTTTGGAAGCCACCAGAATTTAACTTAATATGGCCAGTTATTTTATCTCTACAATATTCAATACTTCAAATACAGCTGGTTTACACTTTGATTTCCATTTTCTAGTATAATTGTTTTTTAGAGGCCACCAGAATTAAACTTAATATGGTCTAACTATGTCAAGGCAATTCAGGTCCTGTATCTCAGCTCAAAAAATCATTTCCTTGGGGGTTTTCAAGATGGCTGCACACTGATCAACAGCTTAACTTCAGCTCTCCCAGTGTGGAAAAAGAAGCAGAGATAAAGGCCAGCAACTCTGCTAGGTTTATTAGATTCAGTTACTTTCTAGTAAGTACATTGCCTAGATGCCAGCCAAGAAGATTCTTAGGGAGCATGAAAGAAAATCAACTAGAAAAGGTGATGATAAAACACTGACCGGGAAGAATCCTACAGCTATTCAGCAAAAAAAGCAGTCCAAGCTCCAGCTTTAGTGCAATACATGGCTTCCAGTAATCTAGAGGAAAATCTAAATCAAATATGCTCACAGCTGATAAAAATAAACAAAGCATTGCAGGAGTATATCAACTCAAATACAAAGAGCTGGAAACATGGAAGAAGCTTAAAACAGCTATTCAGATGAACTGTTAAAACTGCAAAAATCAGAGGTCAAAATGAGGGAAAGGCTGGCAATAAGACTACTCAAGACAAAGCTCTCAAGAAAAATGAGATTTTCTGCTGTACCAGAGAAACTGGAAGGAGCAGATTGTATTAATTTTATGAAAGTACAAGTAAACAACTGGACTGGTGCTCCACAGCAAGATTTGTTAATTGAAAGGGCACATCATGTGTATGCTTCAAACCTTTTCATGAGAAAGTATCCAAGACCTGTACTAGTAAAGATGCAATCATAGTTGTTGTGTCCAATCTTTAGAATATTTTTTTTCCTGGAGGATCAAAGTAATTTTGTGATGCAGAACAGGCTAAACAGGAAATACAAAAGTGTGTCCAATAAAAAGGGAGCTGTCAAACAGAAGGGGACTGTGCTTCTCATTCTTCTGATAATAAAGCTCAGAGAGAGAGAGAGACTGCCAGTAATACCTTTTCCAATGTTCCAAAGAAAAATGCTTGAGAGACAAAATGCACAGGAGTTGACTAAAAGACTTGGGAGTACACTGGACTTGAACCAGAGTCTTGGACTGAGAGATTAGATAAATAGGAAACAGACTAGCAACACTGAAATTAGTGAATGCTTGAGAGACAGAAAAAAGCACAGGAGTTGACTAAAAGACTTGGGAGTACACTGGATTTGAACTGCAGTCTTGGAATGGGAAATGAAATAAACAGGAAAAAGACCAGCAACACTGAAATTAATGAATACATCTGAGATTACAAACTATCAATCAAATTTGTGAAATATGGTTTTATAAGAAACAGTGGAAAGACTGAACTTTTTATTCACTTTGATAAACTTGAGGGGTCTAAAAAGCATATACCCAACTTTATGTCATTAATGTTTGGAAGGACACTGATGGGAAGGGAAAACGGTAAATGTAAGTAAAAAAAATGTTCTTAGTATTTGTATAAAATATTTCATGATAAGAATTGCATGTCATACAGTAAAGTGTTATCAGTTACTGTTGCATGTGGTAAAGATGCTAATGTACACAAGTACTTTTTTTCTTATCAGCACCTGATGACCCTGTCCAGCAGGGACACAGGTGAAATCCCCAGGGTGTATTTTGTATTTCCCATCCAGTCATCCAGGTTCCTCTTAAAGAGGGATAATGAAATACTCTGCTTGATGAGGGAGTCTATTCCACAGATGGGGAGTCTCTGGGTGACAAATCTGTCATGCCAGCAAGTCCTATTGATGTTGCAGACCATGTTGAGGTTTTGGATACTGGTCATGCGAGTGGAGTTTGGCTTGCGGATCTGCAGCAATTCATCAACGTGGGGTTAGAGATTGCGCTGTATGCCAGACATAGACCACCTCCAAGGAGTCTGTATGAGATTAAGTAGAGGGACAGGGCTTTTAGCCTATCTGTGTAGGATAGATTTTTGAAGCCCTGAATTCTCCTGGTCAGGAATCTCTGTGGTCTCTCCAGCTGCTGCATGTGCTTCATGAGGTACATGCCGAAAGAGGCTTTATATTCAATGATGGGCCTGATAAGGAAGGAATACAGGGAAGTTGTCATGACTTCTTTGTTCCTGGAAGAAATACCCTTACTAATGAAGTGAACCATGTAGAAAGCTCTCTGTACAATGGAAACAACATGGTGGTCAAAAGTTAGACTGCTGTCAACTTGGGTGCCCAGGTCCCTCACAATTGCTTGTGTGCTTAGGACGTTATTAATGTGATCATTTGTGGAGAAGTCACTCTCCCCAAAGGGGATGATGATGCATTTTTTGGCACTTAGTTTGACACTATGTTTCTGTCACCAGTCATTTGTCTGAGTGAGACCATCTTGTAGTATGTCTACATCACTAGGGGAGTTGATGACAGCACCCAGCTTGCAGTCATCTGCAAACTTGGTCAGCCATAAACCTCTGGTTTTGGCTTGCACCTTGGAGAAGTATATATCCTAAACAGCAGGGGTCCCAAGACCAACCCCTGGGGTACGCCACTCCTTATGGGTCTACTACTTGAGGTAGCTTCCCCTATTTTGACTAAGTTCTATCAGTGAGACAGTTAGCTACCCATCTGGTCACATATGAATTTATGCCAAGCTGGGATAGCTTATCTATTATGCCCAAGTGGAGAATAGTGTCGAAGGCCTTGGCCAAGTCAAGGTAGGTGGTGTGCACAGTCTTCCACGGCTTTGGTAACTGACTCAAAGAAGTCTACCAAATTTAACAGGCATGATCTCCCCTTGAAATAAAATGGTGTGGGATCAAGCATTTGGAAGTTGCAGATGTCCTTGTTAATTTGGTCTATGATAATGCTTTCCATGGCCTTGAAAATTAGACTAGTTAGGCTGATGGGTCTATAATTGCCTGGCTTAGTGGATGCTCGACCTTTGTGCATAGGGATGACAGTCGCCATCTTCCACTCGGCTGGGACAAAACCAGTACTCAGGCTTAGGTTGAATAGGTTGCCTAATGGTGCTGCGAGTTCCTGCCTGAGTCGATGTAGGATGCAGCCTGGGATGTTACTGGGTCCCATGGAAGCTGTATTTTTAGCAGGTGCTGGAGATATCTTGGATTACTGATGGGGGACAGACAGGTGAAGTTTTTACTGAACCTGCCTGCCAGCAGGTTAGCTATATGTACAGCATTTGTGTACATGGTGTCCTTGACCACCAGTACTGAGCAGATCTTGGTGTTTCCCTGTAGACTGTGGACATATGTGAAGAAGGCCGTGTGACTGTCTTTAGTAGATGTAGCCAATTCGGACTCGAAGTTAGCTTTGGAGAACTTCACTAATGCCCTTATTTGCCTGTTTAGGCCAAGGACAGATTGCTTCCAATTTGGCACCGGTTCCTTCTTGGTTCTGGACAGCAATTTTTTTTCTTTTTGTTGTAGAGTTTATTTATAGCCAATGTCCACCAGACAGCTTTACTCTTCCTTGAGGAGGAGGATTTTGTCGTGTCAGGTATTGCTGAATCCATGCATTTACATAAATGGTCATATAGTACTTCGGTGTAGGTTTGGACATTAGTGCCATTTCCTACTGTTGGGAAGGGGCTTGTGAAACTGTTTAGACCTTCTCTCAGGAGGCTGTAATCAGCTTTGGAGAAGATTTTTTGTTTAACCCTAGCTGGGGGGGGGGGGGTAGAGGAGATGGTGACTTCGAAGATGAGCACTTTGTGGTCTGATCTTACCAGGGGTGATGACACTGTGGGGTGCTGCAGTGATTTCCTATATTGGTTAGTACCCAGTCCAAGATGTTGTCACCTCTTGTGGGGGTGTCAACCAGCTGGTCCAAGGCACTGGGAATGACGAAGTCAAGGAATCTTTGAGCATTGGTGTTCTGGCTCATGTAGTTCTTCCAGTCAATGGTTGGGTAGTTAAACTCACCCAGGATCAGGGTATAGGGTTGAATCTTAACAGATTCAAGGAGGTCCAGATAGGTGTCATGGGCATCCTGAGTCAATGTCAGGGGCCTGTAGCTAACTATGATGTGAATAGGGGTCTTGTCAACTGCTAACTGCACCTGGAGTATCTCCTGTGCATCATACTGTTTGACCAGTCTGGAGATGTGTATATTTTTAGTATATATTAAAACACCACCTCCTTTGGCTTTGCTGCCCTCCATTGGGGTCTGTATGTGTGATACGATGAGTAACCAGGTAAGGCTGGGGTGCTCTCCACAGCTTTGAACCAGGTTTCTATGAATGCACAAATGTCAGCATATTCAAGGGTTAAGAATGCTTTCAATGCTTGCAACTAGTGCAGTTTCATGTTGAGACTCTCAGTATTCATCAGCATGACATTTAAATTGTGTTTAAATGAGATTCTCATGTTGGTAGAGCAAGAGCCTTTGCCAGGAGCCTGAAGCCCAAGGTAGACAGATGCAGTCCATCTCTGGGAAAGCATCATGGTCCGTCAATTATGTCTTCCCAGACCGACAGGTACTGAATCCCAAAAAACAAAACGAAATAACTGCTCACAAAGGAAACCAATAACCATAAAACAAAACGTAAAAAGATGAATGAATCCAGTCAGGAAAGTATGGAACACCAGTATTGAATAATACTGGTGTTCCATACTTTCCTGACTGGATTCATTCATCTTTTTACGTTTTGTGTTATAGGTACTGGATCCCTTTAGAATGACATCAGAAACTAAGCCAATTGTTAAAGTCAATCATTTTTTTGTTTGTTTTGAGGCATCATTCTGGGTGATGGTAGAATGCTGCTTAAGGCTAGTGACATACCTGTCTGGAACACATATTTGATGAGCTCAATAATATCTCTCTTCATATAGTCCAAAGAGGTATGTCTGGAATCGTTCATACCAACATGTACTATGGCAGTCACTGCAATACTTGATGAGGGACGAGTGCATGGGTGATGTGGTGGATTATGGCATCTGATAAACAACTTAGAGTGACTTTCTCCTTATCTAGCCTGGTGAGAGGCACATCTAGGTATGTTTTTGTTAAGAAGTTCCACATGTGTGGATGTGTGCTGTGTTGGTGTGGGTGATGTTTGAGGTGTGGTGTTTGTGCAATCTTCACAGGGCCAGGTATACTGGTTTGTGAAGGAGAGAGTACAGACTCCAGATTTTTAATTTAATTGCATCTCTCACAAATTGTGTTCCTAGGTGGTAGTAAGAGAGGGTTGTCCATATATATATGAGACAGTTGCTACACTGTCTCAGGATGTCCATATCAACCAGCCCGGAGAAAGAAGAAAGGCTGGACAAAAGTATGTTAAGTCAATATGCTGTAATTTTTGGTTGTTGAGGTGGGGATGGGGTGTAAATGTGTACAGATTATAGTATATGTACAGTTGGAATGTTTTCTGTTACTTTTGCATAGGTGAATATCTGGATTAAGGCCCCTGACTTAATCTAATACGTTTTTGTGTAAATAAGCAAATAAGAGAACACTGAATTTAATTAAAGGTTTTCCTTTAGAAAAGAAATGTTTAGTGTGAGTTGAGAATTCTGCAGCTGAAGCAGCTGTCCATTTTGTTCTTATGCTTCCATGAAGATAAACTGACTACAGGCACAGGCAATAAAAGCCATAGCACTTTTTAAGGCTAACAGTTAATGTTTTCTGAAAGCATACAAACTGTTTCTCACATCTGTGAGGGGAAAATAGACAAGAACAGACATCAATTAGTGTAAGAAGAATATATGTTTTACATGGATAATCTTAATTTTAGGTTAAGCAATGTCTGTATGTTTGCATCTGTCAGTCTGAGATAATCATTCCTATCCAAAAGGTTAAATGTCTTTATTTGAAGATGTACATAGTTTTGAATATTTGTTTTAAGTTAATAGGTTGTGGGGTGTTCTGATGGAGATTTTTTAGGGTTTTCATTAAAATAAAAAGTCTTGTAAATGTGATTTAGATTCAAATGAAGATGACAAGAAACAACTGTATAAAAAGATCAACCTGCTAAACATCATGGATGCATATAACACAAAAGCTGGAAATAGGCATTTAAAAAAGTTGTCATAAAATAATTGGGAATAATAACCTTTTATCATAATGGCCAATCTATCCATATTATTCTGGAACAAGAATGGCCTCATAAGTATGCCAAAAAGGAAAGAGTATTGAATTATATTAAAAACGCAGAGTGCAAATAGCAATGCTACAGGACACATTTGGAAAAAGACAGCATGTGAATTTGATAAAGAAAGGATTTCAGGACTGATATTCAGTAGATGATCAGGGATAAAGGAAAAGGGGAGTTCTTATACAAATGGTGCCAAAACCATGGTCTTAAACTCAATGCTAAGAAATGCATAATTGTACCCTTTAGGAAGTCAACCATCCCAGCTAATTACCATGTTGATACTATGTCTCTAAGAGTCGATCCAGTGGTCAGGGATCTGGGCATGCACGTAGACAACAGCATTACTTTTGAACACCATGTGGACACAGTGGTGAAGAATCCTTTAATATTGCACAACTTATAAGTAAGGGCATATCATCTAGGTCCAAAGAGGTCATTATCTCACTGCACTTTGCCCTTGTCAGACCAATCAGACAGTACAATGCAACTACAGTAACCTCTGAGGTTCCTTAAAAAATGAATACAAGGCTTAACAAACCTGCCTTATAAGTGGGGAATGTAATTTGATTTGCAAAGATGAGGCTATATCTGGGGGGCATGGAAGAGAAAATATAAAACAGGAAAGATTTCTGAAGACATTTATGAATATATTAGGTATGGGAAACACAAATTCAGTAGTGGAAACTCAGAGAGAATTTGCATATTATTCCCCAAGGTACACTGGGCTAAACTAAAAAGAAATCAAATTTATCAGGAACATATGCATTTAATTGAAAGCTTTGACATACATCCAATAACTATCTCAGATCATGGGCCAATAATAAAATGCAGGCTAATAAAGGAAAAATAAGACACTGGCAGTTCCCCACCTACCCATTAAAAAGAGAGGAATTTAAGGAATGGGTAGTGGAAATTATTTGGGAATTATTAAGGAAAATGGTAAAGACGCATAAGACCAAGCTTTACATAGGCCTATTTCAATGTTAAATCATGATTATAAACTGTTTATGCCTATAATAGCAAAAAGAATGTCAAAGGTATTGCCAAAATTAATAGATAAAGATCAATGTGGTCTTGCAGTGGGAAGGCAAACATTTGACAACATTAATACCACAATGATAATCCAGAGAATAGCAGACTGTTAAGAAAATACTGCTGTTGTTGGTGGGTCTTGATGCACAGAAAGCTTTCGACCAGATAAGCTGGGATTTTAGATTAGAGTAATGGAATAGTTTGCATTCCCTAATACAATAATAAGGTTAATTGGGAGGGTATATGAGGGTTCAGAGGCAAAAATTAAAGTGGGAAGGTTCCTCTCTGACAAGTTTTGTCTGGACAGAGGAACCAGGCATGGTTGCCCTCTTTCCCCTTTATTTGTTTTATATTTATAGCCATTGGCAAAGACAATAAAAGACTTAGAAATTCAAGGATATAACTGGTATGGTATAGTAATAAAGAAAAGTTGTTTTTATTTGCAGACAATATTATTTTGCATCTGATAAAACCAGAAAAGGGCATCTCAATGTTGTGGAATATCCTGAGACAGTTTCAAGTCTTTTTGGGATTCAAAATTAATGAAGATAAAACAAAGGCTATAGTTGTAAACTATTTACTCAACAAGAACTGGTCCAGCAATACTCATATTTATGGGAACATGTTAAAATGAAGTGTTTAGGAATATGGATTAAGAAGGATTCTGCTATGGTATATGGATAGGATATGTGAGACTAAACAAAAGATAATTCAGAAATTGAGAAACTAGAAGCTCTTGTTTATGGATATGGTTAGCAAGATACAAGCAGTGAAACTGTTTTTAGTGCCTTTAGATTTATATACAGGTAAGGCATATTTTTATCAAACAGAGGAGAAGTTGTGGGCAATAATTAATAAAGAGTTGAAGGAATATGTCTGGGAGGGGAAGAGGGCAATGGTCCAGTGAGATAAGTTACTCCTTCCAATAGAACAAGGTGGTTTAGGATTATCTGATTTTAAGGGATATTTTAGAACTACACAGTTAAGGTTCATATACATAACACAAGCAGGAAGCTATAAATCAAACTGGAAAGGGAAGATTATGAAATGGGGGGTCAAAAAATAAGGAGAAAGTGGGATTTTGGGTGCAGATCCTTAAGGAGAACAACAACCATACAGAATATTATACTCATCAAGTAGCAGGAATTATTCTAAGAACTAAACCAACGTGAGAATGAAGAAAGGAGATTTTACTGTTAGGGATGACAGTAATTATGGGTACAGAGAATAGGCAAGAGGGGCTGGATTTTACTAGAGAAAACCGATAAGGGGACCAAGGTATTGGGAGCAAATAACTAGACAGGGAAAGGTAACAGAATGGAAAGTGACCAAGAAGACATTTGAATTGCAGGCTAGAGATTGTTTTCCCTATCAAGGACTGATATCAAAGTATTGGCAAAGAGAAAGGAATAAGGGAATCTTATGTGAAACTAGGTGAAAGATCTGCTCTGGTAGAATTTTTAGTTGAATCTAAACAGAATCTGCTTTTAAAAAAGGATAATTAGCAGGACATATAAACATTGCATGATAACTATAGGAATCAATCAGAAGAGAGACTGGATAAGAAAAACAATGCAATGACATATTCTCATAGTGTAGTCTCTCAAGTATGCAATAAGTATGCAATAAGGTCTAGAACATTTAGGATTTTTGTTTGGAAGTGTTTGCATGTGTATTTTTATACCCCAAGCAGACTTCAAATAATTTTTCCTCAGTTAGATGCCAAATGTTAGAGGTGTGATGGGGAAGAAAATGGTAACTAGGAGGATATGTTTTGGGTGTGTAATAAGTTGGCAGGCTTCAAAAATTCCCTACATAGTACTCTGTCAGAAATATTGGGTGAGTAAATGAGTGTAACTAAGGAAATGAGTTATTTGAGATGAGACACACAATTTAAACTGCCTAGACATTGGAAGGCCTTGCTAAGTTTAATTCTGGTGGTTGCCAAAAAAGCAGTTACTGGAAAATGGAAATCAAAGTCTAAACCAACAGTCTTTGAAGTATTGAATATTGTAACAGAAAACTGGAAGTGGGATCTTTAGAAAATGTTAGGAACAAATTACATAGAAAAAATGAAAATTGTGAGAACAGTACATACAGAATAACATTTTGGAAGAGAAATGAGATTTAAGGGGAGGCAGGAATCAAGCAATTTATGTACTGCTGGATTGCTGATACTTATAAAAAAACATATGTGGTGTATAATGTTTTAACTAGGAACATGTTAGTATGGTTTGTTTTCTTTTATAAAAATATATGTTTGCCGATGTCTTAAGTGATAATTCAATAAAGGTGTTAAAAATGAATTTGATTCCTCAGGAAAAAATATTCTGAAGATAGCTGGATACAAAAGCTTGAATCTCACACATGCCTCTTGGCATTCCTTGACTGCTGGGATACATTTGCTTCTTTTCTACTGGTGTACAATGAATAATCACTTTCTACAAACACTCTGTTTCATTTTTTAATACATTTACTTTCTGCCACAGTTTTGTCAAGATCAACTCTTTAGCTGGTATAATTTGCATCTTTACTAATACAGGTCTTACCCACGGTGGTGGTGCTGCGGTAGCGTTGTCGCCTCACAGTAAGACGCTGTCCGGTTTGATTCTCAGCTAGAGCGTCTTCTGCATGGAGACATGCGTGAATGGGCTTACCTTCGTTGAAGGTTGTGCATCAGGGCTGGTGACTCGGCACATAAAAATCAACTACCAATCATTAGCGGACTGGAGTTCCGCTGTGGCGACCCCTAATCGGGAAAAGCTGAAAGAAGGCTACTACTACTAATACAGGTCTTGGCTGCTTTCTCATGGCCAGGATTGGAGCATATGCATGATGTGCCCTTTCAATTAACAAATCCTGTTGTGGAATACCAGTCCCGTTGTTTACTTGTGTTTTCATAAAATGAATACAGTCTATTTCCTTTCAGTTTATGTTGTATAGCAGAAAATCTCCAGGTTTTCTCTGCATAATCTGTACTCTAACGCTACCATTTTTTGAAACAGCTCTTCTCAAATAGTCTTCTTCAATTCGACCCCAGATTTATGCAGTTTTCTCAGTTCATCTGAATAGCTTTTTACATTTTTCCCATCTTTTGTTGTTTGAGTTGATATGTATTATTTGAATATTTCATTTACTTTAATCAGTTCTGAGCACATTTGATTTATTTTTCCTTGCAATTACTGGAAGCCGTCTCTTGTACCAAGGCTGGAGCTTGAACTGCTTTTTGCTAAACAGCTGCAGGATTATTCCCAATCAGTGTTTTCTTTTCATCTTTTCTTTCTGGCTCTCTAAATTTCTTCTTTGCTGGCATCCACGCAGTGTACTTACTAGCTTGTAACTGAATTTTACTAAAACTGCCAGAATTACTAGCCTTTATCTCTCAGTTTCTTTCTTCACACTTGGAGAGCTGAAGTTAAGCAGTTGATCAGTGTGCAACCATTTTAGAAGTCTCTATTTATGTATCATATTGACCAATGGAGGACATCAGGAGGAGGTTGGACTGCACATGAGCTAGAAGAACAGCTTTACCTGAACAGGTAGTAGGACTGAAACAGTGAATGAATTTAAGAATTTATAAATCAACTATAAAATTATCTTTACAAAGATGATGGTGGATAGGGATAACCATTTAAATTACTTAAGACTTACTCAATAGATAATGGGCAGGCAAGGTAATGGTGTTCTTATTTGCTATCATAATCTGTGTTTGTGTTTCATAGTAATTTCTAGACTAATGACCTTAGGAGGCTTTTTTAATCCCAGCCATGCTTCTCAAATGTGAGAGTCAAACCCCGCACCCTATGTATGTAAACACCTTAACCACTAAGCCAACTCTCATCTCCTGTTGAGTTGCTGTGATCTGCTGTACCAGTAATACTATTCCTTGGCATTTAGAGCTATTGAACCATGTTGTTAATGTAAGGTTGCACAAGCCAAAGACAGATCTTATAAATGTCAGTGTATAGGGATTGTGGTAACAGATACGCTCTCCCTGATTCCAGGGGTAAAACCTTTTTTGGACTACACTAGTTACAGAAAGAAAAATAAGAAAATGCTTAGAAAGAAACAGAACCTGAATTTAATGAATTCCAATTGCTCTTTCAGGTGGTCCGGGACAAATAATTTGGAAAAATAAAGTGGCAAATAAAATAAAAAAATGTCAAATTCTCGCCAAAAATAGCAATTTTGAAAATATGTAACAAAGATGCCACATCAAATAAATGAAGCCATTTATGTTTTATATAAAACAGATATACTTCTGGAGAATATGTACATATTGTAAATAGTTATTTAGCAGTTCAATCATTTTTAACATGATTTTATGAAAAAAAGGTATTATAATCTTATATAAGAATTGTAAACAATACCGGAAATTGTACCATGAAATTAGTTCTAAATATCATTTTTGTGATCTTTGATGCTGCAATCAATAAAAATCTTAAATAATAGACAGGAATGTTAAATGTAAAATAACTTCAACCATTTGGTAGATGGTAAGAGTTGTCATTACAGGGAAGCTTAGCCAAAGAATCAGTTATCTTAGGTACCTGTTCAGTAACTGCAGCTTTAGTTAAATAGCTGAAATATCTGTAATATTTCAAAAATAGTTTATTTAGTAAGAAGTAACATTTAAATTAAAAGCTGCATGATTTATCTAATATATTATTTTTAAATCGTTTGATCACCTTATTTATTATAGTCTGTATAATTAAATGCATAGCTTTGATTAAAATTAGGCTTGAACTAGATTCCTATATAGATGTTCATTTACAATAACCCAGGTGCACAATTCTGCCTAAAGCAAAATTCCTTGTTTCCAATGAGGGATATTTAGGCAAGGGGAAATCCATAGACTCCCCTGTATCAAACAGCACTGACATCAGTATGCAATAAACACTGTAGAGGGAAAAGCAAGGTCATACTTATATCCCTCTTCACTGCCTAGCTTCAAACTGGGACTCCAAACTTCAGAGGTAGGGCAGCAGGATATGGTTAGCAGCTTGGAGAGCAAATATTACACTAAAATATTCTCCTGGAAGCCATCCTAATTCGGACAGCTAGTGACCTGATTTCAGGCAGCGGTTCTGGCTGTTAGCACACCTGGCAAGGGAAAGATGGGTGAAGTAGCTGATAGCCAGCGCTCCTATTTTTTATTATTTGTTTTATTTATTTTACATTTGTTAACCAGGATTGTCTCACTGAGCAAAAGCCCTTTTTCAGCAGAGGCCTGGGGAGAAAAGCTCCAAAACATAGTTACAAAAAATATAACCATTACAAACACAGTTTAACATTATAATCATTCATAATAAAACTTGTAGAACAGTTATCATATATATGCAGTTACAATTATCTATAAAACTGTTATGACAAATACTGCAGCAGACGGAAAAGAGACAGTGTTAGGTAAAAAATGATGAAGCAGACTTGTTTAAGTTGGAAATGTTTTGGTATAGTCTAATGGGATGGTTTGAGGAGAACTGCTATATGTGCAACCTCAAGTGGCAATTTGATGGAGAGTGAGACAGAATGACAGACATCCATATGTCATTGTACACTGCTCCAGGCTAGGGATTCTGACAGACTACTGCCACAGGATAATGCCCCCCATCCCAGTCTATATCTCTCTATAGAATCCCTGCTTCCTGCCTGTAATAATTTTGTTCTAAAAGAACCTCCTCAAGAAGTCATGAGACCCTTGTAGAAAAGGGACACATCAAGAATTGTCCAGTAAGAAGCTATAGAAATACCTGGGAAGCAGGGACAGCATCCCCCAAATTCTCAAATACGTGCACGGAGTGCAAGATCGGTGCAGGAGCTCAAGCAGGCAATATGTCTGCTGTGTGATCTAGGAACAGCCTGCAGGGGTGTGCACGAGAGCTCCTGCACTAATCCTGCACGGATGAAGCCCTTGTATGCAAATCACCCCATTTGCAGGAGAAATCCATGCAAATGAGGTGATTTTGTGATCCAGGAAACTTGCGACCATCCGTGCAGGACTAGTGCAATCTGCAGAAATGTACTCGGCTAGTAACCAAATACATTTCTGAAAAATCCAAAACAGAGCTATGGCAGCTCCAAATAAAGGCTGCATATCATTGAGGAAGCATGCCAATGACCAAATATAAGGCCATTGGCATTGCAAACAATACAAAAAATAAAAAAAATTGTTTTTTTTTTTTTTTAGCCAATCTCGGCTGTTTAAGCATAGAGCAGTGGTGTGCAAATGGGATTGGGGGAAAATAAGGAGATAAACCTAAAATAAGCATTCTAACTAAAATCAGTTTTCTGCCATGCAAGTCAATGGCAGACAGAAGACAACCTGGCCAGTGAGTAGTGGTTGCTAAGGGGGGAGGCTCAGTGTGAGACATGTAACTATAGATTAGCAGGCAATCCTATGCAAATGAGGGGAAGGACAGTGAATCCCAGTTTTCCCCAGCATGTGAGTAAGGTCCCAACACCGTAAGAGTATGACTAGCTGGGTGCAAGCCTAGGAGGTAGGTGACATCATGGGGTGGGGTGTCAGGCATACTGTAAGTGGATTGGAGCCCTGTGGCTTGGGTTTGCTCCTAGCTTAGCAGAGCTAAGCTAGGGGGTGTGTCTAAACCTGCCTAGCACTCTTTACAAAGCCTAAGTGGGTGTGCGTGCCACGCACTGGGTTTTATGGGAAGAAAAAAGAAGTTAAACCAGGAAATAGCAGCAGTGAGCACATTTGTTCACTCTGTTTGCGTGGTGCACACATGGGCTTAAACAGGGATGCAATGAGAAGGGAAAACAGCAGTAGGAAGGTATTCAAGGAAAACTAGTGTAGCTGGCAGGTGAAATGTATCAGAAACAGCCAATTACACAGGCAGCAGACTAGCCTAGCCCAGAACACTACTATAAACTAAGCAAACACCTTCCCCTCTCGTTGTTCCCACACTCTACACCACTGGTGTATACAAGTGGGGAAATTGTAACAAACAAACCTACAAAATGAAAAGGGCTGCAGTAGGCAACATAGAACAACATGTGCAAGAGGCTGAGGGCAGTGAGAATGTGAATGCTGCCGAACAACCCACAGTGAGGAGATGGAGAAGAGTGTACAGACACATGGTAACCTACTAGGGGCTACATGAGCTGGAGATAGTGGAGCACTATAGGGTGGACAGAGACCTCCCACAGCAAATTGTTGAGCTGTGCCGGCCATACCTGACACACCAAACTGACCGAGAAAAACTCATCCCAGTGGATACCAAGGTATGTGTAGACCTAGGTATACTAGCCACAGGTACCTCCCAAAGCACAACTGGGGATGTCATGGGGATCTCACAGGCATCAGCATCCACAGTATTCCACCAGTTCTTGGATGCCATGTCAGCACATGCCAGTGAGCATGTATATTTCCTCAACACCCGTGAGGTGTTGACCAGCAATATGCATCTCTTCCACTAAATAGCAGAATACCATGGGGTAGTGGGTGCTATAGACTGCACACACATACGCAACAAAGCACCACCTGGTGAGCAGGGTAGGGCTTACATCAACCTCAGGGGCATCCCTCTATCAACTGCCAGGTCATATCTGATGCCCAGGGCATTATAATGAATGTGTGTGCTGGCTGCCCTGGAAGCTATGACAATTCCCACATATGGCATCTGACGCAGCTGTACCAGAGATTTGCCAATGGTGACATCTCCTACGATCACCTAGTGGGGGATGCTGGGTACACACTGGAGCCGTGGCTGATAACACCCGTCAGAAATGCACACACACCTGAACAACACCATAATGAGGCAGATGCACAGGCCAGACATATAATAGAGCATGTGTTTGGGATGCTCAAGTCATGGTTCCAGTGTCTGGACACCTCCGGTGGAGCCTTGCAGTATTCACCAGCTACATGTACCCAGATTGTTATGGTATGTGCTATGCTACACAATATGATCCTGTGGAAACAAATGCAACAGGAACAGCATGGGGCAGGGCCACACAGCCCACCACCAATACCAAGGCCTGAAGAGGCACAGAGTGACCCAGAGGAGGAACAACCTGAGCCTTTCCCAGTAGGCAGAAGGAGGCATGCCCAGTATGCCCTGGCCTTGGCAAAGAGGCAACACACATTACATGCACTGACACAGTAGGGACCCAGGGAATGACACCTCTCTCTGACTCGCACATACAGTAAAAGGGATGCCAAACATGACACTACCTGTGCTCAACCATGTATAGGAAGTGTACTATGTTTATCCGACATAGGCAGCCCTCCAGCACCATCCACAAGTCTGGCACACCCTCAAGGTAAAAAAAACTGGAACACAACACAAACAGCAAAACCTGTTTTGTCTTTTAATTCTGGTACCTCGGCCTTCGCCTTCTCATGGAATACATTTTATTAAACCAACAACACCCCTTTTATAACACATCTATATCATTTGCATAAATAATTGATTCAACAAGACTAATTGAATCATCCATCTCATTGCTTCAAGCACAATTCAGTATAAAATTTCCACATTTGAAAATTCTGACTTCATCTTTACAATATCATGCTTTTAATGTACAGATGGACAACATTGAAGCGAAATGTTCAAAAGAAAAGATATTTTTTGTCACCAGATATTCACAATTTTCTGGGATGATGAGAGAAACGGTTTCAAAATTATGGCCCATTGTCACCGGGGATGATAAAGTTGGAAAATTGTTTCCAACCAAAGTGACTTTTTCTTATGGTAGATATCCAAATTTAAAAGAAATATTAAATATTAGAAAAGTACGTAGAGACAACATCAAGAAAGGCACCTTTCGATGTGGGAATAAAAATCAACAATGTTTTGTACAGGGCTATGGAATATTTTGATTGCAATTCCACGGGGGTAGTTTATATCATTGGGTGTGGTTGTGTTAAACCAAAATGGTACATTGGTCAAACCAGCAGAAAAGTCAAGCTCAGAATTTTGGAGCATTTGGGGGACATTAGGCATAAAAGATTAGAAAGTCCGGTGGCTAAGCATTTTTGTGAACAGCACATTGGGATTCCTGAAGGGTTTATTTTTTGTGTCCTGGGGAAGCCCAAGGGTCTTGGTGATGTTGCAGTTTTTCATAATAAATTATTGGAAATAGAGTTCAGATTCATTATAAATTATAAGACTCTCTTTCCGAATGGTTTGAATATTGAAATGTAGAAAATAATTTTCACATAACAAAATGTTGTATTCAAGTTTGATATTTGTGATTCATCACATGTTTTTAAGTTAAGGTGTGTTTAAACATAGGAGATGTGGTGCATCAAATTAATGTTTTTTTAATGCAAAGAATTTTGTGTTTTCATGGAAGAAAACTTGAAATTTAATGTTTATATATATATAGTTGATACACCACGTCTTGCACACATTAAGAAGCATGATATTGTAAAGATGAAGTCAGAATTTTCAAATGTGGAAATTTTATACTGAATTGTGCTTGAAGCAATGAGATGCATGATTCAATTAGTCTTGTTGAATCAATTATTTATGCAAATGATATAGATGTGTTATAAAAGGGGTGTTGTTGGTTTAATAAAATGTATTCCATGAGAAGGCGAAGGCCGAGGTACCGGAATTAAAAGACATTTCAACAGATTTTGCTGTTTGTGTTGTGTTCCAGTTTTTCTGCTATTCAGTATCTGTATCCAGGTACACCCTCAAGGTAAGTCAATCAACCTACTAATTGCCAAATGGAGTAGAATGTATTGTTACCTGTAGCTATGGTATGGATGTGAGCATGCAAGGGAACTGGGTGGCTGAATGTTATGGCAGCAGACAGTAGACACCCATAGTGGCACCATGACATCTGTAACACATACTAGAGTCACTATAGTAGCCAGTACTGCACAGCATGACAAAACCCACTGCAGTAAATGTGCTGAGCGACATGTGTGTCCATATGCCCCACACATGCCAGTCAGGACGGTTCACATATCCAACAACAGTCTCAGCCAGCAGGACAGGTGTAGACAAACCCAAACTGAGCCTGTGCCATGGCCCCAGAATGATGGCTATGGTTAACCTCCCCCCAGGCCTATGCAGACAGACCACAGCAGGGCAGGCAGTGGGATGTTAGTTCTGAAGGGTAGGAAGTCAGACAATATGTAGAGCAACCAAAGCCATGATCTGTAGTACAGTGGTATGCCTCTAGTCAGCATGATAGTTAGTAATACAGAATGAAATGGAGTACCTGACATACCCGTACAGTCATAGCAAATGTGTACAAGTGTCACGTGTACCCCCCACATCCTACATAGTAATGTAATAACAGTCAGGTGTGCCCCCCCAACCCTGTGTAGAAATCTAGAAATAGTCAGGTGTGCCCCCCATCCTACATAGTAATGTAATAACAGTCAGGTGTGCCTCCCCATGCTATGCAGAAATGTAGTACCAGTCAAAGCCAAATGATCGATGGATACCCTGCAGAGACAGCATGCTACCTGTCGGTGTACAACACAAAGGTCAGCACTGCAGCACAAACTACCTGGACACTATCCACGCATTCAATACAGATGGCCATACTAGGCATGCTCACACACTTACAGAAATGAAGCCAATGTCAGTCAACAACATACTGAAAGGTCATACTGGGCATGCTCACACACATGAAGGCCAGGACTGCAAACACCAGTGGACCAGACATATCTGGCAGTTGCAGTTGGTAGTGCAGACACACATCAGTATGCACCACTCATGCCTTGCACACAGAGTGGATAGGAATACAGACATATATGTTAGGACAAGACACTATAATAAGCCAAAGGTAGATGTACATAGATGTGTGGAAGAGGGTGACTGTGACAGGGAGCCATCCAGGCCTGTCCTACCTAGCACACAGCCAAAGGGCCCCAAACACATGAGGTGCAGATGTCACTCACTGCAGATACTAGCCACCAGTATCTGTCAGCATTACAGACTATGTGGTGCACGTGCCAGCTGTGCAACATGACTGTATAAGGAAGTAGTCATCTAGCAGCTGTATACACATGCCTGTGACATATGACCCTGTGTGTGCTCGCATGTGGCATGTCAACGCCTAGATGAATGGGTTATGGCCCATGCACACACCGCCCTCCCCATAGCCCTACTATGACAAGCCTGCTGAGGTCATTCAATGTGAAATACACCTTTGGGAGAGTTGTAGCCCAGTAATCTCTGTGGTGTGTCCCTTAGCTGTGCACTGCTGTAATGTGATAAACTAGTTAGGTAGGAATTCTAACCCCAGACTTGGCAACTGTGTGTGTGTGTGTCTGTGTGTGTGTTTGTGTCCATGTCTGACTGTGTAGAGAGCAATGCTTTTTAGGGTACTCACACTCCTTACAATTCATATACTCAACTTTGGCAAGGCTGCTGATGTCACCCACCTAGAAATACACCTCTGGGAAGGTTGTAGCCCAGTAATCTCTGTAGTATGTCCTGTAACTGTGTACTGCTGTAGTATGATAAAGTAGTTAGGTAGATGTCTAACCCCAGACTTGCCAACTGTGTGAGTGTGTGTGTGTGCTTTTGTGTGCATGTCTGACTGTGTAGAGAGCAATGCTTTTAGGGTACTCACACACCTTACAATTCATATACTCAACTTTGGCAAGGCTGCTAATGTCACCCACCTAGAAATACACCTCTGGAAAGGCTGTAGCCCAGTAATCTCTGTAGCACATCCTTTAACTGTGTACTGCTGTAGTGTGATGTTGAGCTGTGGTAGGGTTCCATCCCCACCCATGGCAATTCTGGATGTTTTGTGTGTGTTTCAATGTCTGTGTATGGAGCAATGCATTATAGGCTAATCACACTCAGTACATTTCAAATGGCCTACTTTGGCAATCCTGCTGATGTCATTCATTGTGAAATACACCTTTGGGGAAGGAGTTCTCTAGGTATACCTGTTGTGCGTCCTATAACAGCTCTATGCTGTAGTGTGATATCAACCTCTGTTAGGGGTTCTACACCCAAACATGTTGGTTGTGGATGTTTTGTGTGTGTCTCACTGTCTGTGTAGGGAGCAATGCATTATAGGCTAGTCACACACAGTACAATTCAAATGGCCTACTTTGGCAATCCTGCTCATGTCATTCATTGTGAAATACATCCTTGGGGAAAGAGTTCGCTAGTAATCCCCATGGTGTGTCGTATAACAGCTCCACGCCATAGTGTGATATAGACCTCTGTTAGGGGTTTTATACCCATATATGTTGGCTGTGGACGTTTTGTGTGTGTCTCACTGTCTGTGTAGGGAGCAATGCATTTTAGGCTAGTCACACTCACTACAATTCGAATGTCCTACTTTGGCAATCCTGATGATGTATCCAGTGAGATATACACCTTTGGGGAAGGAGTACTCCAGTAATCTCTGTGGTGTGTACTATAACTGCATAGTGCTGTAGTATAATAAAGTAGTTAGGTAGGGGTTCTATTCCCAGACATGACAGGTGTGTGTGTGTGTGTGTGTGTGTGTGTGTGTGTGTGTGTGTGTGTGTGTGTGTTTGTAACACGTATCCTGTGTGGAAGTGGTTGTGAGTGTGTGACACTTGTGGCCAGTGTAGAGTGGGTTTTGCATATTTCTTATATGGCTGGGGTGCAAAGCCATACCCATACATGTGACATCAAGGCCAGGCAATCACAGTTAGCAACCCCAGTATTACCCAGAGCACACTCTCAACCCATGTCTCATACACACACATGCCTAGGCAACAGCCAGTATGTGGGTAGTACACTGCATATTGGCCACTGATAATAACTATGGGGTAACAGCTGTGGGCTACAGAGGGCATGGCACCCTGCCCATCTGTCCAATATGCATGTACATGCAGACAATGTACCTTCCCCATTTCCCCAGTGGACACCTAAAACACCTGTGGTGTCATCACATGTGACCCACAAAGGACATACCATGCCTGTCAGTATGCCCTGTATTGACAGATGCCACTGACACCAGGGAATGCTGCTAGCATGCTATCAATTTAGGTGCAGGGTAAACCTGTTGCTCATTACCAGTTCCCACCACAGGTGGGCAAAACAGGCACATCTAATAACAATCTGTGTTCACAACATGGGCCAAACACCCCAGGTACACTTCCACATGTCACTGTACATGCATGTGGGAAGTGTGCACATCCCAGACACCGTCCATGTCATGGACTAAGGAGCACATACATGGCAAGCGATGCATAGCATTGGCCACACACAATAGTCACCCAAGTGACTGGATGGAGAATACAATACCCACCTGTGTGGGCAAATGCACACACTACAGCCCTGAGCCACAATGCAGACCATCATCATGTGGCCTGATGCCACGGTATACCCATCGCCTAGCTTTGTACAGCCATCTGGCACAGTTGACTACCACACACCTGTACAGACATGCACCCATGCATGCCAGTACTGGCACTGTGTGTGTGTGTGTGTGTGTGTGTGTGTGTGTGTGTGTGTGTGTGTGTGTGTGTGTGTGTGTGTGTGTGTGTGTGTGTGTGTGTTGTATGGTGTGTATGTTCACATCCACACTCCCTACAACCTCCATGGGCATTCTGAAGCATGCTGTCTTATGTCAGACACCTCCCCATACCCTTTGCCCATACAACCCCATATGACCCGTGTGGTGCATGTGATATCAGCACAGTGATGTGTTGTGGCAATCCCACTATTGATGAGTTGTAATCCTGGCCCTGCCAAGTGTGTCTATGTGTGTGAGTCCCTGTGAGAGTGTGGCTGTGTTGATGCTGGCACCTGTTCATACAGACAGACACGTGTACGTCACTTACTGTATAGCTACGGTATCCCTGTTGCAGATATCAATCATCATCACATATTTGTTTTGAGGGCTCCACAACAAGTAACCCATATGGCATATCAAATAACTGCATAGAACTGTGATAGCACTACATAGTTGTCAGGGGGTTGATCCCTGTGCTGGTAGGTGTGTGACACAAACATGCTTAGGTTTTACTCTCCCACCACTCCCTGACTTGTCTTTGCCTCTGTCTGCCTCTCCCACCCCCTCTCTGGTGGATGTGGAGACCTACACCTGCTTTGCTTGGCAGCAGCATGTGTATTTTAAGTGATGCTCATGATCAGCTGATGGCCTCTGCACAAAGAGCAGCCCTCCCCTAGATGATTGCATATGGAACAGCTGTGGTAACATTCCCTTGGCCAATTGCATGGAAACACACTCCAATATCTAGGAACATCATGTTGGTCTTGGTCCTTTTCATTCAGTGTGAGCAGGAACCAGATCTATTGTTTGGCAAACAGCATCTCAGATGGATTGGGGATTTACCTCTAACAACATACACTGTGGAAACAGGGCAACACACAGGAGAGGGATGTGCCTGATCTGACTACAGACTGTAAGTGCTGCTATACTGCATTTGAATTACTGTTGGTTTAACAGGGTGTGTGTGGATATGACTGTCCTACATGTCTCAATACCTGCCATGTCAGTTCCATGTTTATGAGGAATCCCCATCTGCAGACAGGGCAGTGTGTTGTGCCTTCGGTTTCATGTGTTACCAATGCAGCATCTCTCTGTGGACTGCAGAAGGCAGTGTGAGGATTGCAGTCTGTAGATGGTGAAAGCCATGACAGTTACTGGCTTCTTAACCCTCATAAGACATATGTGGCAACAAACCCTGTTACAACAGTAAATGTATGAGGTTATCACAGCAACATGTCATTATTGGCCCTATGTATGTGCCTCCAGCCACAACTCTGTCAACCTGTGTACATATGTTGTGCATAAAGTGGTGTATATGTGCTGTACACCATAATTAGTGTCATCATATCTGATAACAAGCCAGTGAGATATCAGACTGCTACACATGTTATGTGCAGTAGGGGTTATATTTGATGATATAACCTGGACATTCTGTGGATGTTTGTACAGTACTGAGGTCTGTGTACTTATGGTGAATGTTGACAGTGTGTGTATTGTTAATATGTACTTTAGCCTGTGTACAGATTGTGGTAGATGTCATTGTTCTATGTTCCATCCTATCTGATGTTACATGCTGCTCCACTGTATGGTACCGTATTGGTGTACATGTTTGTAGGGCCATACACACACATGTCCCATACCACAGACAGACATCAGACAAACTGTGTAGTGGCACAGGATATGTAGGGTCAGTCTGTGAGTGGCATATATGAGAATGGTGTCAAACAGATAGTCCATATACTGTACTATTGTGCTAGCTTAACATATGTGGCTGTGTTCACATTAGTTGTGGTTATGCACTTTCACACAGGTGCATCTTACCCTGTGCTGTGACATGCCTGTAGAGCCTGCTATATATGCAAGTACATGTGCATTCCCCCATAGGAGATGTAGGCTAGTGTTGAGCTAGTCTACCTGTAGCCTTCCCCATGCATTGTTACATGCCTAGCAGCTTAGTGTACTTACCCAGTGAAATGTCATGTGCAGATACTTGCCAGATCTACTGCTGCCGGGCCTCCCTTAACAGTCATGTATGTCAGACAGAGCAGTGGGATGCTGTACAGATGTATGTCAATATCTAGTGTGTAGTATGTGGCCATGGCACCCCTGTACCAGTGGTTATTATGTGTCAACCAGAGAGGGGTGTGTGTGTGCATAACTTATGGTGGAAATGTATTCCAGTCGTTATGTGTTATACCCATCTACATGGCTGTCTACATCCATATTGTCAGGCATGGTACACATGTTTAGCACTAAGGGGTTATGGGTATACCTCTGGACTGTACAGAGTGTGTCAGAATGTCCACATATATTGGCCAATATCTCTGCTGTAGTCCACAGAGGCATTACATGCTAGCAGCGGTACTTTACTATGATGTCCTTAGGATGTCTGTCAGTAGCCAATGGCACACATGTTATAAGCAGATGTGACCTCCAACACACACCATGTCTGTGAAGATAATCCCAATGACAGTACCAATAGTCTACTAATATACCTGCTATACATATCTGACATCCCCTTGCACTACAACTGTGGGACTATAGAGGCTGGGGTAGGGCTACACTCCATGTCCAGGACATATGGTGGAAATATATGTACATATTATTATCCAGATAGCCATACATCTATATATATATATATATATATATATATATATATATATATATATATATATATAATTACATATGTGTAGTACTTCCAATCACCACTGTCATGGCAACCACCTACACTAAACCCCTACATCATGTGAGTGTGTTCCCTGTACATTGCCTGTGTGATGGACATTCTTCCTGTGTGTGGGCATCAGTGTTACAGAGAGCAGGTAGCAATACCTCTTACAGGAGAACCGACACACTCAGGGCAGCTACGTATTTGTAGGAGATTCAGGAACTACAGACAGAGTGTGAGCAGAGTTGTGTTATGCTTCATATAGTACTGGTGTTACAGGGTGTGTGTGTACATACAACTTTACCTTGGAATGCAGTCTGTCTGCATAGCTCTTAACAGTGGACATATCCTGTTGGTGGCCAGAGGTGTGCCTATCAGGTGTTGTCTGTCCAGCACACAGGTCCTGTGTCAGATATGTCACTGGAAGTGTGTGTGTTGAGTGCTATCAGTACATGGCTACATCAATTTCTGTTTCTAACCTCAATTCCATGACTAAGGGTATGTTGCAGACTATCCTGTAACACCAGCAATTTGCTTAGTGTATGGCAACAGTTTTCCACATTTGTGCCTGTGTTCCAGACTCTGTCCTCCACCTACATACCAAGCTTTGCACATATGACATCCTATCAGGGGTTGTTCTGTACTGGGCTGTGAGTATATCACACTGCCATTGCTGCCATCAGTCCACTGCTGTTGTATCCCCCACACATATGGTGGGGCCGAGACCATATATGTGTGGGCGTCCCCTACACGATACATGTGTGCTCTTATGCACTCCAGAGGCCAGTGTATGTAACAGTGGTATATGGCCCTGTATTATTGAGTCGGGGGGAAGCACCATAAATTACCTAGGCTGTTAAAAATGTGGGGATATCAGGGGTGAGCAGCCTTAAGGTATCTGGATGTACAGTACCGTATACTTCACCTATATTTACATTACTTACATAAATTGGGTTAATGCAAACTTACTGCCTTCTGACATACAGACTGTTCTGTTTGTCAGTGTGCATGTGATGGTGTCAGTTATGCCTTGTTATGTAACAGTTACAACCCATTTGGTCACATGACATCTTTACCACCTAGTGATTTTGTACAGAGTGTAGATAGAGGCTGTTGAACTATACAACTGCATTACATACTGTTGATAGTTTGGTATCCTGTGGCTCAGTCTGTCCTCACTATTGTACAATTTGAAGGGTTTGGCCTGGGCAGCAACAGTTGTGAACCTTTCCAGACTACTATATTAGTATAAATGTTTCACAGTTGCATTACTCTGTTTATATGGATGTCAGTGTCTGAACAGCTATATGACATGGCATATAGAACTGTAATAGTACATAATTAAAGGTATTACATTTCTGCAAACCTGTATGTGGTGTTTTCCCTATGACCTCTCTGTGGGTATATGTCGCAGGCAACAATTTTCATTTGTATGGGTGGCCCATACAGTGTCCAGATGTTCAGGTGTTAACTGTAGGCATAGTGGCTGTTCCATATTGTGTGCACCTTCTACATATGTATCATACTGTACATATATCTGCATGTGTATGTGTAGTCACATGTATATCTATATATATATATATATATATATATATATATATATATATATATATATATACATATACATGTATATATGTATCTGCATATCTGTGTCTGTGTATCTGTATCCTGGGGATGTTGATGGCTTCCAAATTTTACATTTCCTATGGAAGGCAGACTGTACTGCATGATATGTTACCAATACCAGCCCAACATCATACAGGTGGGATGTAGTACTGTTAACATCTTGTGCCCATGTCGTGTCTAGTCCTGGTTATGGGATCTGCAACACTTGACAGTGTATTGCAAGGTGGACGTGTTTGGCTCTGAGGGGTTGCCTATTTGTACAAGACGTATAGTGTGTTGAGCCTCTCAACCCCATTAATGGTACATGTGGACATATGTGTGTTTGTTAATCTGCCATTGCTATCTATAGATGTATCGCCATATATACCAATATAGATATATCTGCTTCTATATATATAACTATGTCCATATATACCTACATAGATATATATCTGCGTACACATATGTAACTTGATGTGTATATGCATGTATATATGTTCATATATAGTAATATAGATGTACATAGTTTTAGAAATATATAAATATATATATGTGTATATATATATATATATATATATATATATATATATATATATATATATATATGTTGTATCTGTTTAGATGTTAATATACTTAAACACACATACATCTAGATGTTGGTATACATTGTCTGTACTGTTGAATGACTGGACTGGATGATATGTTTCTGAAAACATCAGATTTATTAGAATCTGGCATGGCTTAGTCTATGGTGTGTAGAGTCCTGGGTTCGAGCCTTGCAGGAGCTGTTTATTTTGTTGCTGGGCAGAAAATGACCCATTGGATACAGAGTGATTAATGCACTTTTGAGCAGTTGTAAGCGAGTTTGTGCGGGGGTAAGTACTACCTACACAGGTTAAGTAATATAGAAGCTAACAGAGTGTAAGACACTGTAACCGGAAGTAAGCAGTGCTTAGCTCTGCTTAAACCCGCTTACAACTGTTTTAAAGTGCCATAGTTACTCTGTATCCAAAAGCCCGTGTTCTGCCCAGCAACAAAATAAACAGCCTCTGCTAGGCTCGAACCCAGGACCCTACACATCATAGACAATGTGATTTACCACTAAGCTATAACAGATATACATAAATCTGATGTTTTCAGAAAAATATCATCCAGCACAATCATTCATCAGTACAGAAAATGTACTTTAACATGTAGATGTAGGTGTGTGTATATATATATATATATATATATATATATATATATATATATATGTATGTATATATAAAACTAAATAGATATATACCTCTCTCTCTCTCTCCATGTATACATCTATACATATATATATGTGTGTGTGTGTGTGTGTGTGTGTGTGTGTGTGTGTTGTGTGGTAGAGTGTCCATTAATCCTCAGAGGTACAAGGAGCCACTACAGCAGGGTTGAAGAGACACATATGGCTCCAGAGCCACAGGTTGCAAACCCCTGAGTTAAGATGATTGACGACTGTATGTGTATTGCGCTTACGAACCAGACTGTGGTAGACGCCATTGTTCTCTGTCCTGTTCAGTCTGATGTTACATGCTGCTCCAGTGTTAAACTTGTGTATCATATGTGCCTGTGGCTGCGCTGACATTGGATGTGGGTATGCATTTTCTCACAGGTGTCTGCTACGCTGTGCTGTGACCTGCGTGTTGAGCCTGCTATAATCGCAGGTACGTGTATATTCCTCCATACAATATGTATTCCAGTGTTGTGGCAGTCTGCCTGTGGATTGCCCAGTGCTTTGTGACATGCCTAGCAGCCTACTGTAATTACCCAGTGTGCTATGTCCAGTTACTTGCGAGACATACTGCAGCCAGGCCAGCATAACTGTTGTGTATTTCTGACAAAGTAGTGGTATTCTGTACAGATGTATGTCACTATCTACTGGGTAGTATGTGGCCATGTGTACTCAGGACCACCAGGTATTATGTGTCAGGACAGACTGGCGTGTGTGCATGCATACACTGTGTGGGCATATATACTCCAGTATTGTCGTGATATACCCATGTACATAGCTAGTAACATCCACATTGGGAGGCGTGGTCCACACGTCTCACATGAAGGAGACATGTGTACACTTCTGGACTGACCACAGAGTGCCAGACTGTCCACATATAGTGGTCATATCCCTGCTGTAGTCCACAGGATCATTACTGTGCTAGCAGTGATACTGTACTATGATGCCCTCAGGATGTCTGTCCATAGCCAATGGTGC